>NC_091772.1:5712976-6024572 GCF_029378745.1 Bos indicus | reverse complement strand
AACCAGTCAATCCTAAAGGAAATGAAGCCTTAATATTCATTATAAGGACTGATGCTGAACCTGAAGTTCCAATAATTTCACCACCTGATGTGATGAGCTGTCTCATTGGAAAAGACTCCGATGCTGGGAAAGATTGAGGCCAGTAGGAGAAGGTGGCTACATCTGGATGGCATCATTGACTCAATGGACATGAGTCTGAGCAAACTTCAGGAGATGGTGAAAGACAGGGAAGCCTGGCGTGTTTCAGTCCATGGGGTCGCAATGAGTCAGACATCACTGAGTGACTGAACAACAAATTCTACCCAACACATTTAGTTCAGTTTAGTCACTCAGTTGTGTCCGACTCTTTGCGACTCCATGGACTGCAGCATGCCAGGCTTCCCTGTCTATCACCAACTCTCAGAGCTTGTTCAAACTCATGTTCATCAAGTAGGTGATGCCAGCCAACCATCTCATCTTCTGTCATTCCCTTCTCCTGCCTTCAATCTTTTCCAGCATCAGGGTCTTTTCAAATGAGTCAATTCTTCTCACCAGGTGGCCAAAGTATTGCAGTTTCAGCTTCAGCATCAGGCTTTCCAATGAGTATTCAGGACTGATTTCCTTTAGGATTGACTGGTAGGTCTCCTTGATGTCCAAGGGGCTCTCAAGAGTCTTGTCCAACACCACAGTTCAAAGCATCAATTCTTTGGCGGTCAGCTTTCTTTATGGTCCAACTCTCACACCCACACATGACTACTGGAGAAACAATGAATAGATGGACTTTTGTTGGTAAAGTAATATCTCTGCTTTTTAATATGCTGTCTAGGTTGGTCGTAGCTTTTCTTCCAAGGAGTAAGCGTTTTTTAATTTCATGGCTGCAGTCACCATCCGCAGTGATTTTGGAGACCAAGAAAATAAAGTCTGTCTTTATGTCCATTGTTTCCCCACCTATTTGCCCTGAAGTGATGGGACGAAATGCCATGATCTTAGTTATCTGAATGTTGAGTTTTAAGCCAGTTTTTTTTTAATTAATTTTATTTTATTTTTAAACATTACATAATTGTATTAGTTTTGCCAAATACCAAAATGAATCCGCCACAGGTATACATGTGTTCCCCATCCTGAACCCTCCTCCCTCCTCCCTCCCCATACCATCCCTCTGGGTCGTCCCAGTGCACCAGCCCCAAGCATCCAGTATCAGGCATCGAACCTGGACTGGCATCTCGTTTCATACATGACATTTTACATGTTTCAATGCTATTCTCCCAAATCTTCCCACACTCTCCCTCTCCCACAGAGTCCATAAGACTGTTCTAGACATGAGTGTCTCTTTTGCTATCTCGTATACAGGGTTATTGTTACCATCTTTCTAAATTCCATATATATGCGTTAGTATACTGTATTGGTTAAGCCAGTTTTTTCACTCTCCTCTTTCACTTTCATCAAGAGGCTCTTTAGTTCTTTGCTTTCTGCCATAAGTGTGGTGTAATCTGCATATCTGAGGTTATTGATATTTCTCCTGGCAATCTTGATTCCAGCTTGTGCTTCATATAGCCTGGTATTTCTTATGAAGTACTCTGCATATAAGTTAAATAAGCGGGTGACAAAATACAGCCTTGACGTACTCCTTTCCCAATTTGGAACCAGATCGTTTTTCCATGTCTGGTTCTAACTGTTGCTTCTTTACCTGCATAGATTTCTAAGGAGGCAGGTAAGATGGTCTGGTATTCCCATCACTTTAAAAATTTTCCACAATTTGCTGTGATCCACACCGTCAAAGGCTTTGGTGTAGTCAATAAAGCAGAAGTTGATATTTTTCTGGAACTCTCTTGCTTTTTTGATAATCCAACGGATGTGGGAATTTAACCTCTGATTCCTCTACTTTTTTCCTAAGTCCAGCTTTAATATTTGGAAGTTTTTCGGTCACGTACTGCTTACACCTGGCTTGGATAATTTTGAGCATTACTTTGCTAGTGTGTGAGATGAGTGCAATTGTGCGGTAGTTTGAGCATTCTTTGGCATTGCCTTTCTTTGGGATTTGGATGAAAACTGACCTTTTCCAGTGCTGTGGCCACTGCCTAGTGATCACTGGTGAGTGATCACACCATCGTGGTTATCCAGGTCATTAAGATCTTTTTTGTACCCAACACATTACAAATTAAATTGACCTAACATCTAAGAAATTACTGAGAACCAAAGGGAGGTGGGATGATGCAGGTTGAAGTGGTGAAGGGATGCAGCTACTGGGGCGTTTCTACACGCATTCAGTCTGATCTGCTTTTACAGATCACAAGCAGGCTAAGATGTACCTACATTAAGGTAAGATAAATGCCTACCTTAGGTCAGTTTTCCACCTAGCATAAGATACAGATCTACAACCAGAGTCTTAAACCACTAGTGATCTTTCTTTTGTGCCCACTTCAACTTTATTGAACGATCAATAAATATTTGCCCCTACTAAAACCATCTATATGCAAGGTTAAGTCCCCAGGGAAGTACAAAGATGCATTCAAGTATTTCTCTGTTATTAGTATCTTCAAAATGGCAGAGAAGTATAAAGAAACCAACACACACCTGTGAAGATGATACAAGGAAAAAAAGACGTGCTCAATAAGAAACCCCATCTGGCTAAACAGTACTTGTTGCCAAGGAAATAATGCAAACAATGCTAGATGATGTCCTTTTAAACTTTGCTGCTACTGCTAAGTTACTTCAGTCGTGTCCGACTCTGTGTGACCCCATAGATGGCAGCCCACCAGGCTCCCCCATCCCTGGGATTCTCCAGGCAAGAACACTGGAGTGGGTTGCCATTTCCTGCTCCAATGCATGAAAGTGAAAAGTGAAAGTGAAGTAGCTCAGTCGTGTCCGACAGTCATGTCCGACTCTTCACAACCCCATGGACTGTAGCCTACCAGGCTCTTCCGTCCATGGGATTTGCCAGGCAAGAGTACTGGAGTGGGGTACCATTGCCTTCTCTGTTTTAAACTTTATAAAAGGTCAAAAGAAAAAGTGTCATTTCAATAATTATGTTTTAAGGAAAGAGCATTGTAGATATTGTCCCCTTCCTATATCTCTTTTTATTTATAGTCCTTAACATCATACCCAAAAAGAGGAGGAATTTCATATAAACCCCATAATTTCTCTGGATCTCAATCAGTTCATGAATTAAATCTGGATGGTCACTCTTTGCCTCCCTGAAACAAATAGTTCTTTGAAATTCTTACTGATTAATTTGATCATAGAGGTATTGTAGACATTCTCTGATTTGGACAGTGATAACAAATGTCCAGGAAGTCTGTGGCTATGACATTGAGTTTTAGATCATAGACATTATCTCCAAATGGGCAGGAGTAATGGCACCCAGGGGTTTTGCTTCCCTTTGATTTAACAGTTCAAGGACAACAACCAGACCATCTGAGTTGCAAACTATTTACACTTCCCAAGTTATCATTGATTTGGATACCATACTATTTTGGAAGAAGTTTAGAACTCTGTAGTTGGAGAAGACAATGGCACCCCCACTCCAGTACTCTTGCCTGGAAAATCCCATGGACGAAGGAGCCTGGTGGGCTGCAGTCCATGGGGTCGCTAAGAGTCAGACACCACTGAGCGACTTCACTTTCACTTTTCACTTTCATGCATTGGAGCAGGAAATGGCAACCCACTCCAGTGTTCTTGCCTGGAGAATCCCAGGGATGGTGGGGCCTGGTGGGCTGCCGTCTCTGGGGTTGCACAGAGTCAGACACGACTGAAGCGACTTAGCAGCAGTAGAAGAGTAGAGTAGAAGAGTAGAAAATCTGATACTATTCTGGCATTTTCTAATGGAAGCCTCTCATCTACCACTCACTTACTGTTCTTTTTCTAGGAAAAAAAGAGTACTTTTTGTTTCTTTGTAATTGTTTCCAAACTCTTCCTACCCATGAATTCATATCCATCTCTTTTCTACATGACTGTTTAGAACAACCTGAATATCTCAAGTAGGAAGATAGTGTTGAAATAAAGAAATAAAGAATATGCCCTCCAAATAAATAGGCAGGTTAAGTCAAGTATATAAACTAAAGCTTCTTTTATTCCTAAAACAGGGGGAAAAATTGAGACTAGCCTTCTCTCCATCAAGATAAATCTTAACCAAAAAAAAAAAAAAAAGCTTTTCAACTAGTCTTATTAAATTGCAACTGTTAAATGTAATAAGAGAAAATTAAAAGGACAAAGCTCATAAATTAAAGAGATACAAATTTCCCTTTGTTTAAAAAAAACTGAAGTGAATTGGAAAGAAGTCCCTCATTTTAGTTTCCAAAATGCCATCATAGTGAATAGTCAGTGGGTTGGAATGTTATTTCTGTTACACTGTGTTACTTTTTCAGTTTTAGAAAACATACCCTTGGCAAATCATAAATGTTTTAGATTCATTATTAAAAAGAATAAAAATGGAAAGGGAAAGAAAATCCATACTCACACCCACCAAGTACGATAGCCCACTACTAGGCTTCTGATTCTACTCATTTTATTAGATTCTCCAGGGTTTGAAAAGTGCCTTCGAGTCTAAATAAGGGCTGAAATCCTAGATGGACATTATATCTGTGTGTGTGTGTGTGTGTGTGCGTGTGTGTGTGTTAGTCACTCAATCGTGTCCGACTCTTTGCCACCCTATGGAGTGTAGCCCACCAGGCTTCTGCATCCATAGCATTTTCTAGGAAGAATACTGGAGTGGGTTGCATTTCCTTCTTTCAAGGATCTTTGGGATCTAACCCAAGTGTCCTGCATTGCAGGCAGATTCTTTACCACTAAGCCACTGGGGAAGCTCCCAAAATAAGGTAACTCAAGTTCCACTGGGGACTTCCCTGGTAGCTCAGTTGGTTAAAAAGCTGCCTGCAGTGCAGGAGATCAGGGATCAATCCCTGGGTTAGGAAGGTCCCCTGGAGAAGGAAATGACAGCCCACTCCAGTATTCTTGCCTGGAGAACCCCATGGACAGAGGAGACTGGCAGGCTACAGTCTATGGGGTTGCAAGAGTCGGATACAACTTAGTGACCAAACCACCACCACCAAATTCCATTTATTGATTATGTAGAATCATAATCAACCACACTGGATGAGGTTTTGCTTGTTTGTTTGTTTTCAATACTCTTTGAATTTCCTGACAGGGATGTCATTTCCAAGAGCCTTCAGACAGGGTAATTTGGAGCAAGGATATATTTCATTCAGACATCCTTTATTCACAAGAGCCTAGGAAATAGGCCAAGTAAATTAATATATCTTAGATAAAAAGTGTCTAGGACTTAATTTAAATAAAGCCCAAATGATTAATTAATTAAATCATTAAACAGAGCTCATTTGATCTATTTTGCATGATAACATGCTTTGGAAATAGTCATTAGAAAATCATGTAAATGATGTTCAACCCAAGGGTGAAGTGGGATGGGGGTAATTAACGGATAGAAATAATAAACTAGCATTTACCGAGTGCTTATTATAAGCCAAGTACTCTTCCACATCTTACTCTTACATGTATCATCCTATTTATTCCAAATAACAATGCTGTGATGTAGGTATTACTATTGTCAGTAGTTTATATAAGGAAAGTGAGAGCAAAGAGAAGTGAGAAAATTTGCTCAAGCTCTCATAATTGGTAATTATTGTAGTCTGCATTCAGGTTTGTAGTCTGCCGGGCAATCTGGTTTCAGGGGCCCATGTTCTTAATCACCACCCCGAGCAAAGAAAGGAGGCAAAATTAAATCAATGCATACTGGCAGTTTAGTACTTATGGATTTGATATTTGTCTCCCACTGAAGAACTTCCCTGAAGATCTCTTCCTAAGGGTAATTTGCAATTTTACTGGGTTGGAAATATGAACGATGCTTCTTATCAGGTTGGCAGATATGACCCTTCACTGAGCAACTTAGTGAACTTAACCAAATACCCTCCACCATGACTGAATGTATATTCCACTGCCCCTCATGCTTCAGATGTGTAAGCACTCATGAAGGGATAAAAATGGATAGTTTGGGTTTTACAAGAATATTCATTTCTTTGGTTGTACTGGGTTTACCTGGCATGCAGGATCTTTGTTGCTTCGTGTGGCATCCTTCCTTGCAGGGCACAGACGTGGGCTCAGTAGTTGCAGCACATGAGGTCTTAGTTCCCCAACCGGGTATTGAACATGCATCCCCTGCACTGCAAGGTGGATTCTTAACCACTGAACCACCAGGGAAGTCCCTGGATGATTTGTTTTTTAAAAAATAGACATAAGACTATATATCCAAGTCCAAGCTTAGACCAGGCCTAAAATGTTTGCTCAATGTTATCAAGACAGAAATTGAGGTGGAATCTTCAGTTTAATTTGAGGTGTCTTTGAAAACTCTGGATCACATCATGAAAGCAGAATCTACAACAGTTAGAGTCTGGAGACATGGTACACTTCTTTGTAAAATGATGACAAAGAGAGTCAGGTGTCCCAGTCTCAGAATGAAACCTAAAAGCTCGGTTCAAGAATAATTCTTGAAAAACCATAGAAAAGTTGAGAAGATGAAAAAGAAGTGTTAAGAAGACTCATCCCAAGGTCAAATTGGACTCTGATTTCAGTAAAGTTGGGGCACAGCTCCATTATATTAAAAACATACTTCCCCCTTCTCTTTTGTGATGGTTATTGTTAAAAATGAAATTTTTTTCTTTTTGGCCAAGTAATTTTCCAAGTATCTAGTTGGACTGGAACTTTGTTCACTAACTTTTGCTTTTCCTGGTTGGGGGAGGTCAAAAACCTGATTCTGAACAAATTTCATGGCCACATTCGGGAAAGCTATTGAATTGTATGTTCTACAGGTAGGTGTTTAAAAGAAAGCTGGGGATAAAACAATGAAAATTGCAGAAATGATAAATAAGAATAATCTTTCAAGCGGATGGCCTGGAGTTTATGCAACTGCCCTGAATGGTCACTGGCTAGTGATGCTTGGGTGAAAATGCTGCCTAGCTTATCACTAGAGATTTTAAAAGACTAGGGGATGGGTGGCCAGCAGCGGCATCAGGAAGGAGGGTCCTAAGACACCTGTCCCTCTTCCGCACGCTCACCTCTTTCCTGTGGCTGCGGTTCTACCCGACCCAGCCTTCATCTGCCATACTCTCCCTTTGACTTGCCACTGGCCTAATTCTTTCATCTTCAAGGTCAAGGCCCCCTCCCAGAGTGCATGTGAAATCTGATTGCTGCTGCCAACACAGCCATCTCCTCTCTTTTTCTCCTTAGTGATACTGGCTGCATAATTATCACCTTATTATATGTTCTACTGCTCTCTAATCATTTAACGTGCCTCTCTAGCGAGATTATAAATGTATAATCTGAAACATTTTAGGGAAAATTCAGAGTATTAACAAAGAAGAAACCAAGAGAAAGGAAGGAAAGAAGAGAGGAAGGGAGAGATGGAAGGGGGATGTGGGTGGCAAAATAAGAGAGAGAAAGAAGAAGGAAAAGAAGGAAGGAGAGAAGAAGCATGGGATTATAACAACTTCGATGTCACGACTTATCTTACAGTCCACAAAAGCACAAAGCTAGTGTTGGTTGTATCAGGAGACAACCAATTACTGGTGACTGATGTTTTGCTTTTGCATCCTCCTTTAAACAACTTGTCTTGAATACCCCCATTCCCCCTCCCCACCTTCTTGCATTTCTACTGTAGCTTATATTAAAAAAAAAAAAAAAGCCAATTATTTCAACGTGCCCAGGGGAATGGGAGGAGGGGCTAAACCCTGCATAGGTCTGACAAGTAATTAATGCATTGAAAGAAAAAGCGGGAGAGAAGTGATCGCCTTGGGAACAAGACAGCATCCAGGAACGGGAACACACTTTTATCCAAAATACAAAGTAGATCAAACCACCAAGACCTAAAGATGTGAATGTGCTTACAGTTATTAGAGAGCTGCATCTGAGAAAGATTAAGAATCATTTTCACTTGAAGCTACAGTATGAATTTCAGGTAATAGATATTTCTTCACTTTAACTCACTGATGTTACCAAGCCAGAATTTCAAACTATATATATATATATATATATATGTATATGTATATAGAAAGGCTTTTCTGGATTGTATTTTTTTCAGGAGAGGAGTGGGCTTTTTTTGCAGAGAAAATCTAGATGTGAACTTGAGCTCCCATGCCGGTCGTGGGCTGGGGTGCCTTCCATCACTTCCTTATCTGGCCCCTGACTCAGTCCCTGGGCCGGAGGGGCTGCCCCTCATAGGCTGTGTTTCCCAGGCTTCTACTGCCACCATGTCTCACTGGGTTGACCCAAGGACAGATGGGACGATGGGAAGGAGGGAAAAAAGGGGTGCCTTTTACCTTCTGCTGGCACGGGCCTCAAGGCTAGTCTCCACTGCCGGAGGCTGCTGCCGGCCCCTGCTGCAGCCAGAGGGGACATCCGCCTTCCTCTTAGACCTCTCTGTCCTCCAGGACCTGTGCAACAAGCTCTCTGCCCCTGAATCAAACATCCCCATTCTGTCTTTCTGGCTAAATTTTGCCTGATCCAAATTTCACAAAGTTGGTTCTAATGTTAGACCATTTCTAAGAAAAGAGTCTTTTGATGATAACAAAAGAATGAATGCTAAACTATATATGTCTTTATTTTAATTTTTATTTTATATTTTCAGCCATGGCTTTTCTCTCTTTTCAAAAATACATTCCAAGGTATAATTGCCTGTTCATGTGAAATTATCTTGTTAAAAATTTCCATTTCAAGGTTAAGTTGGGTGCATGCAGACAGCAGGGTGCTAATTCCTCAATTATGACATTTTCCATAATTTACATTACAGTTTACAGGATCCTGTAAAATCAGGATCTGGGTTCGATCCCTGGGTTGGGAAGATCCCTTGGAGAAGGGAAAGTCTACCCACTCCAGCATTCTGGCCTAGAGAATTCCATGGACTGTATAGTCCACGGGATCGCCAAGAGTCAGACACAACTAAGCGACTTTCACTTTCACATTACAGTTTAATTTTTATTATCTTCTTTCATGCCTGACTCTCAACTGGATTATAAGTAGAGGACAGGAGGAACCAGGTCTCAATCTAATGATAAATCTCAAAAAAATAGAATAGTATTGTTCACATAGTAAAGTTTTACTAAATGTTTGTAGAATTAATAGTGGTATAGAGGAAATAGATGGTCAGATTCTATAGATACGTGGTTCTGTTTTCTTCAAAACTTCAGGTTTACATAAGAATTTATCCCCCAATTCCTTCAGCTGGATGTGTATTTCCTTTCTCAGTGATGCAAATTTAACTTGAAATTCATTGCTTGATAAGGCATATGATGTGTTCTGTAAAGATGGAAACTTCTGCTTTTTATACAGACACTAAGCACAGATAAAAAGCTCCAAGCCAGATACCAAGTCAAACAGTGGTTGCCTCAAGGCTTTTTGATTTGGGTTTGATGTTTCCATCTCAAATATGTTTCAACATCATCATTTTGAGTTATTTCAGTCTCTTTAATGATCTTAGTTGGGGATACCCAGAAGCAAACCCCAAAACAAGGATCCAAGTAACAAGTAGCAATTAATTTATTCAAGAAGTGATCTCATGAAGCACACTGGTAAGGACTGGAGAAAAGAGACAGGGAAAAGAAGACAGTCAAAGAGGCTGTGTTAATGAACCAGGTTCCACCGTGAGTGACTAGAACGCCGTTCTGCGGGGAAACTCGTAGTGAGCCTCGGGGCAAGAAGTTGAGGTATGTTTCCATCAGCTCTGGTCCATCCGTGACTAAGAGCAGTTCCCAGGGCTTTAAATCCATCACCTTCTGGCCAATCCCATGTACAGGCTATACATTGACCCAGGGGCAGACAAAGCCTGAAGACCAAGGATGACAGGCTCTTGACATGTAAAACCATCAATAAATATAGGGAAGTAAATGTCAGGCAAGGAGGAATTGATAGGGTAAATTGACAGAATGTTCTAATATAGAACATTATATAATACATGTTCAACATCCAGCAAGAGGTATCCCATATGCATGGGTTTGTGTCTGTAGGCTATGTATGGAAATGCTAGGGAGTATGCGTACATTTTTTTTTCCAGCTTAAAAAGATCTTCTATATTGAAAAGACAAGGTAAGATGAGGAATGTCTTTAATTTCATCCTTCTTTTAACGCCCCAAACCTTTTTTATCTGATTCTTTTGAAAATGCACTTCTCACTTGCCATCTTGTGCTGCTGACTCAAGTAAGCGTACGTAAGTGAGTTTCCTTGCTCATAAAAGTGCTTCTATCCTATGGTTCTATATCCCACAGGACGTAACAGTGTTGAACGCACTAGAGGCTCTATATATAGTTGGTGAGTGAAAGATGTGGTAGACTAGGCCTTCGTGTGACAAACGTTTTCTTTCTCCCTTTAACTGCAAGGGAGATGTTACTGTGCCCCACTGATGCTGAGCTTGGCAATGAGATGCCTTAGGCCACATCGTGGGCAGGGTGTTGCCCCATCACTTGACTTGGGGCTCGGCCAGGTGACTTGCTTTGCTAAATGGGATGTTAGTACACGTGACACATGCAGATGCCTGAAGCGTGCCTCATGTTTAGAGTCAGTCTCTTGTGATTCTGCATTTCTGCCTGAAACGTTGCTGTTTAGTCACTGGGTCATGTCCGACTCTTTGGCAACCCCACGGACTGTAGCCCTTCAGACTCCTCTGTCCATGGGATCTCCCAGGCTACCTGAAACGTAGCTCCTGCTTTAATGAGGATGAAAAACACTCAGGGAGGACCTCTATCTACCATACAGTTTTGAGCCAAGCCCATTTAAGTCAGTTCTTGTTGAGTCATGAACTGGAGATAACATGAACTGGAATAAATGATTTTTTAAGCACTGAGTTTTGGGGTGATTTGTCACACAGCATTATTATGACAATAACTAAGTGAAACAAAAACTAAGCAAGCAGATCCTTTAACTATTGGAATAGGACAATATTGGATATAATAGAGCTAGTTTTTGTAAAGTATTAGACATACAAATGTAGAAATTGTTTTAGTATGCTAATATTTTCTCAATGATAATAATTGATTTAAACCTTTTTAGAAAAGCATAGTGAAAAACAATGCAAACTAGAATTCATTCTTTAATAGTAGTAAAAAAGGGTTATACAACACACACATGTGACATGCAAAAACACAACATGAAACATTTCATCCAAGCCTAGTCTTCCAATTCTCATCAAATATTACAGTTTTACAAAGATCTTTACTAATCACCTTAAGCTGAATTTGCCCAACTCCATTCTTCCTATCATTATGTCTAACCCCCTCTTTTCTATGTAGAATGCATGACATTTCAAAGTTTTCTTATTTATTTGTTTACTGTCTGTGTCCTCCACTGGAATGTCTCATTAAGAAAAGGTTTTGTCCAACATGGACCTATGTCTAGCACATGGAACTCTGCTCAGTGTTATGTGGCAGCCTGGATGGGAGGGGAGTTTGGGTGAGAATGAATACATCTATATGTATGGCTGAGCCACTTTGCTGTTTATCTGAAACTACCACAACTTTGCTTGTTAATTGGCTATGCCCCACTAAAAAATAAAAAGTTTAAAATAAATAAGAATTATTAGTAGAAGTGCAAAACAAAGCTTTTGTCTCTTTTTCTCATTTTTGTGTCCTAGAATCTACAGAAGGCATTTGGTACAGGATATTCAATAAATAGTTGTTTAAAAAGTGGGCATCTAATGACCACTAATAACAGATACTACTTTTCATAATATAGTTATTCTTGAGGCATTTTTGCTAACTTCAGTTTTGAATTTATGCTCTTCATCAATTTCATAAAAACACCAGCCTTCATAATAAGGTGTTGTTGAGTGCTTGGTTGAATAGTTTTAGATGTATTAGATTGGATTTTTGAACAGAGAGCTTTTTTCCCCTTAGATTGCAGTGAAATGTGCACAGTGGTTTCAGGTATCTGCCCTTCATCTAAGTGGAACAACACCCAAATGATGGGGAAATTACCCATAAGCACACTTAGCCTTTATTGGATTTTTCTGATCTTGTTATTCATTTCCTCTGGCAGC
The DNA here is from genome assembly GCF_029378745.1 of Bos indicus. Lineage (NCBI taxonomy): Eukaryota > Metazoa > Chordata > Mammalia > Artiodactyla > Bovidae > Bos > Bos indicus. Next base: position 6,012,562 of record NC_091772.1, on the reverse strand, counting down.
CAGTTCAGAACAAGCAAGGGAACACTATATTCCAAACTGCATTTTTAAAATGTGAATATTCTGCCTGTTACTTTATGTTTTATGCATTGTTTGCAAATAGGAAACACGGTCACTTCATATTTTATGAATTTTCTTTGAAAAATGATTTGAAAGAAAGTTCAATATCAGGAGCATAGACCTTGGCTCTGACTTTGCCGAATGTCTGATTTTTCCCATGCTATCTATTTTCTTAAAAAAAGGATAATTTAAAGCAATACCTTGCCCTTTGGCCTCATTACTATAATCTGATGAGAACCAGCCTTAAAATGTATATATTTAATAAATATGTACTTACCCAATAAGCTGTAAAAAGCACTGCATGGGCCTTGAAGTCAAGAGTACAACATGTTTTTCAAAATATATCAAGGTCAAATTTGCTTACCTGATAACATGTAAAAGGAATTCTTGGTATAAGTTATATACTGTCATATACTTGCAGATTTAGGACCAAGTTGACCAAAAATTCTACCAGAAATGTCATTAAGGTAAAAGGGAATCTTTTGGCTATGGGATATATTTTATTTCCAAATGCAGTTTTCCTTTTTGCCTGTGTTACTGAAATCTTAGTAAATCTTTTCAATTGTAGCTTATCTCCCATGATAGGTTCTTTCTATTGCTGTACATTTCAACTCAAAGTATGTCTTTCCCTCTCCACATTTCTTATATTGTTCCTATGGTTCCTGTCACAGTTATATTCCCCATTTTCTTTCCTTTATAACATTTACTGCTCTCAGATGCCTTTATTGTTCATTTACTTGCTTGCTGTTTTGGTTATCTATACCTTCTCTAGAAGGGAAGTTAACAGAAGCAGAACTTGGTCTATATTTTCATCTTTGTGTCTGCAGCTTCTGGAATGCTATATGATCCATAAAATAATACCCAATAAAAATCAAGGAATTCTTAACAATCCAACAATAAAAAGACAAATAAATCCAATTAAAGATGTGCAAAGGAATTGAACAGACAATTCAGTGAAGAATGTTCACACTGCCAATAAGAACACAGAAAGATGTTCAGGATCACCAATCATTTAAGAAAGGCAAATCAAAATAATGTGATACCATTTCACACTCTATAGAATGGCTATAATCAAAAGAACACATAATAATTAGTGTTGAAGATGTGAATAAATGGGGACATTTTACCTTGTGGTAAAAATGTAAAATGGTGCATTTTGGAAAAGTTTGTTAATTCATCAAAACTTTGAACATGGAGTTAGTACATGAGCCAATATTTCTCTTCTAAACTCAAGAGAACTGAAACTATATATTCACACAAAATTTATTCATGAATGTTCATAGCAGCATATTTATAATAACAAAAAAGGGAAATAATCGAAATGCCCATAAATTGAAGGATGGATGAATAAAATGTGATATGCCTGTAAAATGGACTGTCATTTGGCCATAACAAAGGAATAAAATACCGACACATAGTACAACATGGATGAAGCTTGAGAATATAACATTAAGTAAAAGAAGTCAGACCCAAATGATCGCATATTGTGTAATTCCATTAATGTGAAATGTCCAGAATAAGCAAACACATAAATACAGAAACTAAGCTAATGGTTACCAGGGATTGGAGGGATGAGAGAATGCGAATGACTGTTAAAGGATATGGAGATTCTTTTAGGGATGATGAAAAATTTCTGGAATTAGAGAGTGATGATGACTGTAAAACTTTGTGAATCTACCAGAAAATACTGACCTGTGCCCCTTAAAATGAATTTTATAGTATATAAATTATATCTTAATTGTGGGGTAAAATCATTGAAAATAACTACCGTTTGTGGAGGCTTATATAGCAGGTGTTGTGCTGGAGGCATTACATGCAGCATGGATTTTTATCCATTCACAACTCTGTATGGAAGAGTCTGTTAGTATGCTCATTTTACAGATGAGGAAACTGGAAGTTAGAAAGATTAGATAATTTCTCCAGGGCCACAGAACTAAGCAGCAGTGGAATTGGGAATATCAGGGAATACCTAGGCAGTGCATCTGGTTCCTGAGCTGGGTGATTGGACATACAGAAATAATATAGCCAGGAAGATGTATTTTCTTTTATAATTGGTGTATATGCTTAAATTTTGCCTCAACTATCTTCAAAAGAGTAATTCTTTGACCTCTTTTGAATTCATGAGAATATTCAATATTTATAAACTGATGACTATAAATAGTGCAGTTAGAAATATTTAGACAATAGTTTCTGAAGCAAACAGAAATCACTTAAAGAAGCTTTAATGGTTTTCACGAAAAGCATGAAGATTGGAGGTAGAAAGTTAGTAAATGATAATATTATGATAAAAATATAATTTATTTTGATATTTATCATTTATTTGAAATTTATCATTTATAATAAATATATATAATATATATAATAAATATATATATAATAATATCAATATAATAAAATTCTAGAGAATTTTAATGGCCATTTTTATCTTCAAATTTAGAAAAGTATTTACCTTGATAGAAATCATAAGACCTTGATTCTAGCACTGCCTTTGCAACCAATTAACCAGGTGACCTAGGGCGTGTCACCTAGCTTTTCTGGGCTTGTAACAGGAAGGATATAATCAGATGATCACATAGTTCTGATTTAGCTCTATTGCTCTATAATTGTAGGAAATGTGTGTCACAGGACAACAAATATGCCTGTGCTTTCTTTATATCTTTAGTTTCAGGAGAGGATCTGGGTTGAAGGTCCTCTCTGAAGTTCACTCCTAACTTTTCAAGCTCCTCACAAAGCCCAAGAGTATCTCCCAACCTGTCAATTTCTTGTCCTTTAAATTGTATGAACTAGGGAAATTGCCTGCAAGGAGCTCAGACTCCCAAGCCTGCTCTTTGGTTGCAGGAATTCCCAGAGAAGCCAGGGCACAGGGGCTCAGGGGATGCAGTGAGAATCCTGGGTATCATTCCAGACTCTTCCTTCATCCTCAAATTTGGTGGTAACAGAGTTTCTGATGAGCTGGGAACTTCAATGTTGGATGTACGTGAGAGAGACAATATTGAAATGTAGAGGTTGATAGTTATGGGGGGATTTACATAAAGAACTCAGGGCTTTGGGGAGGGAAAAACCAAGAGTCCCTTCCTCCTCCCTTTAAGCTCAAAAATTTGAGAATATGATTGGATAGGAAAACAACCTGACATGACAAAATCCCCAGAGCCTACTAATTCAATGAGGGACTTATGAAAAGAGCATCAGGGAATTAAAAAATATGGTTGAACAACTTCATGCACAAAAAGAGGCAAACTTTGAGCATTTCTAGGGTTTTGCTAAGGTTCCTTGAGGTCCCTCTTACCCTCTCTGCTTCCCCACCCCTCAGTTCTGTGTGCCTTAAAATTCATACCTGCAAGCATCATTGCAGGACTGCCCTTAGGATTCTGAAACTTCTTTGCCCACATCACTAGCAGAGATCAGGAAGTGCCTGGTAGTTTACAGCCCCTGGACTGGCACTTGGCCAATAAGTAGGAAAAACCAGCTAGGAAAACTCCAATGTGGAACTTACACAACTTAGCTTCCTGTAGGATCAGGCTGAGACTGGGGCTTTGCCTGAAACCATATCCTTGCTTGGCTTCCTCCCTCTTCCCTACTTTACTCCACTGCAGCTTTTCCCTAGAAGAACTTTCTTAAAGAATCACTTGCTCGTGAATCATCACCTCAAGGTCAGCTTCTGTGAATCTTACTCAAGACATAACCATTGTACAGAAATGGTGGCTGTGGCTTTCTGAGACAGCAGAGAGTGGAAACTCTTCTATCTTACATTCTAGGACATTCCTACATCTCCAGGAAGAAACAATGTGATTGGATCTGAATACTTAATGTTGGGAGCCTCCAACAATTCTGTCAGTTAACCCCTTGCTGAGCAAATTACTCTTGGGATTGGTGGAAGACTTAGGAACAATCACTGTAACCAGTGATACAAACCAGCAAAAGTTTGCATTGACAGTTGAGGTAGACACAACAAATGCTCACATGTGCTTTGGATATAATAGTGGTCACAGAAAGGCGACATGTGCTGCAGCCATGGGGGCAGGATAATCTTGACTGTTTCTTGACTTGATTTTGTCTGCAATATCCAAGTGCCTAGCTCTAGAGCTCAATGGTGTAATATATCCTCCTAGACAATACTAGGTGATCCAGCTTCTCATAATGGTACCACAGTCTTTCAAATTCAAGGGGACATGAGTGAGGATGCTCCCAAGAATATCTGGACCTATCAGTAAATGGACAATTTAGAAAGAAGCATTAGACCTCCCATGAGAGAAACCAAGGTGAGGCTGAGATATTGCTCTGTCAAGTTTCAAATAGCAAAACAGGAAAACACTGTAACCAATCAGTGAATCACACTAATCCATGCCATTTCTGCTTTCTGGACTCCATCTAATTTCTTTTCCCCATTTCTCCACCTCTGTCTGTTCAGAAAGTCAATTAATCATCATTCCTATCTGGACCAGTGTAGCTATCTTCACTAGTTTCCCTGTCCTCAGTTTTGGTCCCCTCCAATCCATTCTTTATACTCTAAGTATAATCATCTCTTTAGAAGGCCCTTAAGATCTTCGCAAAGTGTCAGACTTGACTCAGCAACTGAGCAACAACAATAAGATCTTCCAATGCCCTAAGACTCATGTCTCCCCACTATCTTCAGCATAAAGTTGCGACTCCCTAGCATGGATGTGAAGCCTTTTCATGATCTGGCCTCTGCCCACGCTTTCAGGTTCGTCTCACATCCTTTCCTCCTTGTATTTTATGCTTCATCCATTCCTCACCCACACTTCTCAATTTGGCTCATTCTCCCTATAAACTTGGTTTGGACAGCTCTCTGCACCTAGCTTTGTCCCATTCCCTGCAACATCATATAGTTTTCAGCTGTCTTCATCTTCCCTCCTGGTTCACAGACCAGAGCCTGGTATTCATCCACACTCGCCCTCCGGGAGGCATCCTGAAGACGTTCTTCCATCTTTGCTTCCTTTTGGTTGGTGTTGACATCCATATCACAGAGCTGATCAAAGAGCATGGATGTGAGATGATGGCTTCTCCTAATTCAGAGAATTCAGAAGACTATGCAAGATGAGATCAGTTTCCTGGTACACTTTTCTTTAGCTTTTGTGATAGGTACCTATACATTTGACTGCACCTCTTCTACCCATTGCTTCTTTCCATGGACTGCAGACATACATTTATAGAACAGCAGGGCTGTAACAATGCCAAAACTCAACATTAAATTTTTTACTTCCTGCCCCAGCCCACCCTTGCAAACACTCCTCCAATTCCTTAGATTCTTACACAGTTTCTATTACTTCATTGGTTGTTGATGATGATTATGGGGTTGATGAGAATGATTTGGCTGCAGCTAGTGAGGCTCATATATATAGAAACAGGAAAATCCTTGTAAATTAATCCCCAGAAAAGACCTGTTTTTCTTCTTTCTTTTCCCCCAACCCTTTCTCTGCAGTATTGGTCCTGCTTGTATCCTTTTCACAAAGCCCCACAATAATCTGGCTCCTTTCACTTTTGGCTCAGGCTTTGTAGGGGGATTTATTATGAACTCTGGTTTAGAGACTTTTAACAGTCTGTAATCTTGGCCAGGCTCAAGCTAAGTCAGTCCTGAAAGCCTGCTAAATGAAGTGTGACAAACGCACGCTCATTTAGTGGTGACCGGTGGCAGCTGGGACGATGATGTATCTATCTCAACAGCAGAAGCAGGACATTTATTTAACATCTTTCATCTTCTCTCTCCTCTCAACCTCATAATCTAACATCTAAAGGTCTCACTTCTCTGAGGCAATTATTCGAGCATATTCGAGCATAAATCCCCACGTTCCCAGAACTGCCTACATAAAAGTGTCTTCAGGTGTGAATGTGACAAAGCCAGGGATGCAAGTTGGTGTCATTTTGTTTCCCTGCTAAGAGTGAGGCAGCACCACTGAGGCAAGACCCAGGGGAGCCCATTATCCCAGCCTGAAATGACACAGAAAACTAAGCATCCTGTACCTCCTGCATTCATTATGGCAAAGATGAAAAACAGCATCTTTAGAATTACCATTTTTTCAATTGCCCTAATGAAATCATGTACGCCCCTGTCCCTTCGGGGTTGGCTCGTTAACAATTCCTGCTTACATTTGCCCTTGAAAATTGAAAAGACCTGCTGTTAAAATACAGGAAAAAACCGTCCAAAAGTTAAATCAGGACCCTCTGGCTCCCCTTTGCCCAGCAGTCTGTACTGGTATCTCTTTGTGGTTTTAGTTTGCATTTCCCTGATGACTAATGATATTGAGCATCTTTTCATGTGCTTATTGGCCATTTGCATATCTTCTTTAGTGAAGTCTCTGTTCAAATTTTTGCCCATAATTTATTAGCTTGTGTGTCTTCTTATTGTGTTATAGTGTTCTTTTTAAAAATATATTCTGAATACAAGTCCTTTGTCTGATATACATGTTCTGCAAGTATTTTGTCACTGTCACTTCCTTTTTTTTTGCTTTCTTAATAATGCCTTTTAAAGAGCTTTAAGAAAAAAATAGATACAATTTAATTTACCCTGTCTTTCTCTAATGGTTCTTGCTTTTGTGTTGTAAGCAATCTTTGTTTAGCCAAAAATCACAAAGATATTTTCTGGTTTTATTCTGAAAGTTTTATAGTTTTAAGTTTACTTTTATGGCCATAATCTATTTGGAGTTACTTTTTGTGCAGTGTCAGTAATGACCAGTGGGTTTTTTCTTGGCCCATGAATATCCAGTTTAGCATCATTTGTTGGCTTTCTTTTAACTGTTCCATTATACTGAGCTGGTAATTTTGCCGTAAGACAATTGACCAGAAAGGTGTGATTTATATTTTATTCTAGCAGTATACAAGAGTCTACTCATTGGAAACGACTCTGATGCTGGGAGGGATTGGGGGCAGGAGGAGAAGGGGACCACAGAGAATGAGATGGCTGGATGGCATCACTGACTCGATGGACGTGAGTCTGGGTGAACTGCGGGAGCTGGTGATGGACAGGGAGGCCTGGCGTGCTATGATTCATGGGGTTGCAAAGAGTCGGACACGACTGAGCGACTGAACTGAACTGAACTGAACAAGTCCATATTTTCACTAATACCAGCGTGTTTTAATCACTGAAATGTAGCTAGGCTGGATTTTGATACTTTCCTTGGCATCCTGATCACTTCTCCTCAACTTTCTTTTATATATTTATCCCAATATTTTCATCCTCTCCTCCTCTAACTCTCCTGGGCAGGATCTATGATCTCCCCACCTCAAATATCAAAATTTACCTATCTAATTGGAGTTTTCTCTGGATATATATTCAGGATTGAGATTGCAGCATCCTATAGTAACTGAAAATGCTAATTCAAAGGGATACACGCACCTCAGTGTTCATAGCAGCACTATTTACAAGAACCAAGACACGGAAGCAACTTAAGTTTCCATTGACAGATAAACAGATAAAGAAAATGTGGTACATATGCAAATGGAATATTACTCAGCCATAAAAAATGAAATAATGCCATTTGTAGCAACAGGGATGGATCCAAAGATTGTCATATTAAGTGGGAAGTAAGTCAGTCAAAGAAAGACAAGTATCATATGATATCACTTATTGGTGGAATCTAAAAAATTATACAAATGAACTTATTTAGAAAACAGAAATAGATTCACAGACATAGAAAACAAATGTGGTTACCAAAGAAGATGAAGGGGAGAGGTAAATTAGGAGTTTTGGATTAATGCCTGTGTACTACTATATATAAAGTCGATAAACAGCAATTGCCTACTCTATGGACTTCCCAGGTAGCACTAGTGGTAAAGAACTTGCCTGCCAATGCAGGAGACATAAGAGACATGGGTTTAATCCCTGGGTTGGGAAGATCCCTTGAAGGAGGGCATGGCAACCCACTCCAGTATTATTGCCTGGAGAATTTCATGGAGAGAGAAGCCTGGCAGGTTACAGTCCATTGGGTCATAAAGAGTTGGCTATGACTGAAACAACTTAGTATACACACCTGCACCTACTGTACAGCACAGGGAACCATACACAATATTTTGTAATAACCTATAATGGAAGAGAATGTGAATAAAAAGAATATATATATGTATATGTGTGTGTGTAACTGAATCACTTTGCTGTATACTTGAAACTAACACAGCATTTTAAATTAACTGTAGCTAATTTTTAAAAAATTACCTCTCATATTGTATTCTGTGGGTGTCCTGTTGTATACAAGGGGTAAGATTAACTGTGATAATGTTTGGTAATGATTTTTACTTGTCAATTGACATATTTGCATTTTCAATCTTAATGCAAAGATTTTTCTGGATGGTAATTTTGGACACCATGTTTCCTATGACAAAGGCCATATTTTGAGATCAAGTGTGCTTTTGGACATCTCCTTAAACCACTGCTCTTCAAAGGATGATCCTTGGACTATGGGTGTCATGAGAGAGGCTTTCAGATCATACCTACACATTGTGCTTAAATAATAACAGCTGTGCATGTTTCTGGCTATATAGTAAGATTAAAGTAACTCAAACACACAATAATTTCACAGTGTTACTGAATCAAAGTGCAATTATTTATCAAAAAAAATGGTGAGTCTATTTAAAGAAAGTGTTAAATGGGTGATTTGATCATAATGATACATCATTTTTGTAAGTTGCCCAAGTTTGAGTATCAGAGATACCAAAGGAACATTTCATGCAAAGATGGGCTCGATAAAGGACAGAAATGGTATGGACCTAACAGAAGATATTAAGAAGAGGTGGCAAGAATACACAGAAGAACTGTACAAAAAAGATCTTCATGATGCAGATAATCACAATGGTGTGATCACTGACCTAGAGCCAGACATCCTGGAATGTGAAGTCAAGTGGGCCTTAGAAAGCATCACTATGAACAAAGCTAGTGGAGGTGATGGAATTCCAGTTGAGCTATTCCAAATCCTGAAAGATGATGCTGTGAAAGGGCTGCACTCAATATGCCAGCAAATTTGGAAAACTCAGCAGTGGCCACAGGACTGGAAAAAGTCAGTTTTCATTCCAATCCCAAAGAAAGGCAATGCCAAAGAATGCTCAAACTACCGCACAATTGCACTCATCTCACACGCTAGTAAAGTAATGCTCAAAATTCTCCAAGCCAGGCTTCAGCAATATGTGAACCATGAACTTCCTGATGTTCAAGCTGGTTTTAGAAAAGGCAGAGGAACCAGAGATCAAATTGTCAACATCCGCTGGATCATGGAAAAAGCTAGAGAGTTCCAGAAAAACATCTATTTCTGCTTTATTGACTATGCCAAAGCCTTTGACTGTGTGGATCACAATCAACTATGGAAAATTCTGAAAGAGATGGGAATACCAGACCACCTGATCTGCCTCTTGAGAAATTTGTATGCAGGTCAGGAAGCAACAGTTAGAACTGGACATGGAACAACCAACTGGTTCCAAATAGGAAAAGGAGTTCGTCAAGGCTGTATATTGTCACCCTGTTTATTTAACTTCTATGCAGAGTACATCATGAGAAACGCTGGACTGGAAGAAACACAATCTGGAATCAATATTGCCAGGAGAAATATCAATAACCTCAGATATGCAGATGACACCACCCTTATGGCAGAAAGTGAAGAGGAACTCAAAAGCCTCTTGATGAAAGTGAAAGTGGAGAGTGAAAAAGTTGGCTTAAAGCTCAACATTCAGTAAACGAAGATCATGGCATCCGGTCCCATCACTTCATGGGAAATTGATGGGGAAACAGTGGAAACAGTGTCAGACTTTATTTTTCTGGGCTCCAAAATCACTACAGATGGTGACTGCAGCCATGAAATTAAAAGACGCTTACTCCTTGGAAGGAAAGTTATGACCAACCTAGATAGCATATTCAAAAGCAGAGACATTACTTTGCCAACAAAGGTTTGTCTAGTCAAGGCTATGGTTTTTCCTGTGGTCTTGTGTGGATGTGAGAGTTGGACTGTGAAGAAGGCTGAGTGCCGAAGAATTGATGCTTTTCCAACACCACAGTGCTGGAGAAGACTCTTGAGAGTCCCTTGGACTGCAAGGAGATGCAACCAGTCCATTCTGAAGGAGATCAGCCCTGAGATTTCTTTGGAAGGAATGATGCTAAAGCTGAAACTCCAGTACTTTGGCCACCTCATGCGACGAGTTGACTCATTGGAAAAGACTCTGATTCTGGGAGGGATTAGGGGCAAGAGGAGAAGGGGACGATAGAGGATGAGATGGCTGGATGGCATCACTGACTCGATGGACGTGAGTCTCACTGAACTCCTGGAGTTGGTGATGGATAGGGAGGCCTGGCATGCTGGGATTCATGGGTCGCAAAGAGTTGGACACGACTGAGTGACTGATCTGATATGATCTGATCTGAGCCTAATGTGAAGCAGGTAGACACCTGCCCAATTGCCACAGGTAAGCAAGAAAGGGTGAGGCTAAGACGCCCTCCTTCCACATTTCTGGAAAGTGCGTGTGAGCTGCGGGCACCCCTCCCCCTTCCCCTCATCTGGCTGGTGCACCCGTTCTCCAACTACTGCTCAGAGCTCACTGCTGCTCCTTCTCCTGCGAATTGCCACCCTTGCCCTTCTCCCACGCCAGGCCTACAAGATGAAACCATGTAATAGCTCACAAACACATGCCTCTTGCTTCTGGTTAGGGCAGCCCTGTGGCTGATGCCCAATCCAGAGCCCCCTTGGGATCAGACTGAGCCTTGTCCCAACTCTACAGGACCCAGACCTATGCCTGACTTCTCTCTCTGCTTCCCTTTGTCTCTTACAGATTCCACTGGAGACGGCTCCCTCAAGAAATCACAAGCAAAGGAATCCCTGTTTTAAGTTCTCCTTCTAGGGAATTTGTTCTGAGACACAAAGCTTAAATAATTGCTTCTGGGAATACAGAGAAACAGATCAGATACTTTCCTGGGTCTTTGTAAACTTCCTGATGTATTCCATTTTCATTCTTCCCTGTCTGACCATGTGTCAGAGTCAGTGGATCCTTTAAAGCAGGGGTCCCCAGCCCCTGCCTGAACCATGGCTCACATTACCACCTGTACCATCCCCCCTCCCAGTCCATGGAAGAATTGTCTTTCATGAAACTGGTCCCTGGTGCCAAAGTTTAGGGACCATCACTTTAAAGAGTAGCTGTCCAGAATGAAGGACTGATTGTACCCATGTATCACACCTAATGTGTGTTCCTTTGCCTCCGTTTTATCTTTCTCTAGTCCAGTTTTTTCCTTTTGGTTCTATCCTACAGCACTTAGGATTTTGGTTGCCTGACCAGGAATTGAACCTGTGCCCCCTGACTTGGGAGCACAGACTCAACCACTGGCCCACCAGGGAAGTCTCTCTAGCCCAGTTCTGACAGGATAAATGCTACTGGGCCTTTTAGGGCATAAGCCACCCCACTTACTTTTTCTGCTTCCTTCCTACCCTACAGACAGCACACTAGATTGCTATTCATGAATACTCTTCCTGGATCATTAAATAATATGGAAAGAGGTTTCCCCCATGCAGGATGCTTTTAAAGTTAAACGAAAAGCTCCATTAAATACCCTCTTATCTTTGCAAGCTCGAGGCAGAAAGGCTTCTTTTTCACTCATTATAGCAATTATTTTCTTCCTTCCCTTAAATATATCTGGAGATTTCAAATCATGGAAGCAATTTAGTTATCAAAACTGCCATAATATAAAGATAATTTAAATTCAAACCAAATTGACTAAAAAATGATGGATAAAACAGCTTAGAAAGGTCTGTATCATGCTCTAGTCCAAGCAATCTTTATTTCCTTGAAAAGACTTATCTTCTACATCATTAAATTTTTATTCCTATCACTCCTGAGTTGTTTGACCTACAGGAATCTTTCATTGCCTCATATTATACTTTTTAAGTTTTCAAAAATTGTATTGAAGTGTAACGGGCATGCAATAAAATGCACAAATCTTAGGTGTATCAGCTGATAAAATTCTCCATATGCTTATCCAGGTGCAATTATCTCACATTTAAGGTATCGAATATTTCTAGCAATGTGAAAGCCTGTCTTGTCCTCTCTCACTCAGTAACCTCCACAAAATACCCATTATTCTGGTGGCAGTTACCCCAGATTCACTTGCTTTTCCTTCTGATTTATATAAATGAGTTGACAGCATAGGTGAACTTACACATCTGGCTTGTTTTCCTGAATGTTGCATCTGTGAGTGCTATACATATTGTGTGTTCTTTTCCATTGTTTAATACAGTCTATTGGTGAATATATCATTATATGATTATCCATGGTATTGTTGATGAGTGTTGGGGGTTTTGTCATTTGGGGAAGCTATAAATTGTTCTTAAATAAGCATTTTTTAACATATATTTTGTTGGATACATGTACTCATTTTTGTTTGGCATATACTTAGAAGTCCCATAAAGGAACAAATGCTAAGTGTTAAAGGACATTGTCAAACAGTTTTTCCGTAATGGTCATACAGATATACACTCCCTACAAGCAAAGTGTGAATTCCAGTAGTTTTAAAATTGTCTTAGTATTGTCATTTTTTCCCATTCTAGTAGTTGGATAGTAGTGTTTTCTTGCATTATAATTATCATTTCCATGATAACTAAATTACATACAGCAAACCGTCATAAAGTTATGTGAAATCCTCAATCAAAACTTTGACTCTTTACAAGACAATAGAGTCATCTGTTTAAATATTTTGGATATGAGCCCTTGGTTGAATGTACATACTGAATTATCCTCCCAATCTATAATGGGCTTGAATAATCATTCACTTAGGAGTTCATTTGAACAGAAATACTTTATTTTATTGGTTAAGTTTATAATTTGTTTCATTTATGATTAGTGCTCGATATTTTTTACTGCTTTAAAAAAAATCACTGCCTACCACAAGGTTATGAAAATATGCTCGTATGTTTTCTCCTAGGGAAGTGCTGATATGGTAACCACTAGCCACATATGGAGATCGAGAACTAGAAATGTGGAAGTCCGAACTGTGCTATACATATAGAACATGGAATTTAAAGGTTAATTTAAAAAATAATGTAAGGACTTCCATGGCTGTCCAGTGGTTAAGACTTTGCCTTCCAGCCTTGCAGGGGGTGCAGGTTCCATCTTTGGTCTAGGAGTTAAGATCCTGCATGCCTTGTGGCCAAAAAAACAAAACATAAAACAGAAATAATATTGCAACAAATTAAACAAAGACTTTAAAATGGTCCATATCAAAAAATATTTAAAAAAGCAAAATAGCTCATTAAGAATTTATATTGGCTACATACTAAAATGATAATATTTTAAATGTATCAGGTTAAAAATACATAGTTGAAATTAATTTCACTTGTTTCTTTTTAATATTTGTGCCATGTGCAAAGCTACAGTAATCAAGACAGTGTGGTACTGTCATATGGATAGACATATAGATCAATTGAATAATACTGAGAGTCCAGAAATAAGCACTCAATTTGTTTTCAACAAGATGCCATAGCAATTCAAAGGAGAAAAAATAGTTTTCTCAATAAATAGTGTTGGACAACTGGATATCAACATGAAAAATGATGAAATTGGACCCTTTCCTCATATTATATATAAAAATTAACTGAAAGTGAATCATAGACATAAATAGAAGAGCTAAAACTATAAAACCCTTACCAGATTAGGTTTTCCTGAGGGAAGGTCTTGCCAAGATCAGAGGGCTCTGGTACATTTTAAAATAACTCCTTTTTCTCTGCCCCTGCCAGAAGCACAAGGGCATTTTTCTCCAGTATTTACTTTGAGATCCTGGCAGAGGTCCCAGAGGCAAATCTCACAAAATTTCATTGCACCCCCTACTCACAAAACTCGGGCTTCCCTGGTGGCTCAGCTGGTAAAGAATCCGCCTGTAATGTTGGAGACCTGGGTTCGATCCTGGGGTTGGGAGGATCCCCTGGAGCAGGGAAAGGCTACCCACTCCAGTATTCTGGCCTGGAAAGTTCCATGGACTGTATAGTCCACGGGGTCACAAAGAGTCTGACATGAGTGAGCAAATTTTTTTCACTTTTTCACCCCCAAGACTGGGTCACCCTGGAATGTTTAACTCTTGGAATTGCCCACACCAAGCCTCCGGCAATTATTGACTAATTCAGGTTTCCCCATCCAGCGCTCATTGCTATGGAGGTTTCTACTCACAGGTCATTGCTCAGATTAGCCATGACTCCCTGTACTGGTCTGTCTCTTCAGTCTTAGGGACAGCAAACTGCCCAGAGTCCTCCCTTCTCTTATGGATCCAAAAAGTTCAGTCTGTCCAACTTTTTACATGTTGTTAGGACAGAGTAGCAACTGCCATGCTCCTAATATGAGGGACTGGAAACCTCAAGCTGGCATTTGTTTTTAACATCTTTAGATATGGATAACCAAACTTGAGGAAATAACATTTACCCTCTACCAGCATCACTTCTAAGCCAATTCAGTGATGATTCAACATAATGAACATCTCATTTAAAACAGATACACAGAATTACTGTAGAGGAAAGAAGTATACAATATTGAACAACATTCACTTTTCAGTAATATGAATACAAACCTTACTTCACACACTTGTGAATCTGGTCATCGCTACTATGTTCCTAATCTCTTAGAGCAGCCATGTAAAATGTGAAGAGTCTCTACTTCCCTGTGTCATTATCAAGATAAAATGAGATCACATCTGTGAAGCCGTTAATGAAATTGGACATATAACATACAACGAAAGCTCAATAAATAGAAACAATTAATTATTGTAGACTCTAATATTCCTTCTATGATTAGATTTTTAGATTGTTTCTTATTTTTTCTAGAAATAACAGTGAACATACATCTATTTTCATAAGTGTATGTTTACATTATTTTAGCATGTTTAAAGGCTCAACAGAGGCTCAATACAGGCTCCTGAAGTCAAAATAGATGATAAAGATTTTTAAAACCCAGACATATGTTGACAAATTGGATTCTAGATAAGTTGTATTAAATTATATTTTTGAAAGTGTTGGTCACTCAGTCGTGTCTGACTCTTTGTGACACCATGGATGGTAGCCCTCCAGGCTCCTCCATCCAAGGAATCCTCCAGGCAAGAATACTGGAGTGGGTTGCCATTTCCTTCTCCAGTGGATCTTCCAAACCCCAGGACTGAACCCCAGTCTCCTGCATTGCAGGCAGATTCTTTACCATCTGAGCTACCAACCAGGATACAAAAAGGCCTATCTTAATAAGTCTTTAAAACTGGACTTTTAAAAAAAAAGGCTGATTTGAATTTTAACTTAAATTTCTTTGATTACTAGATAATCTGCATTATTTATTTTTACTGTATTGGTCAATGGCATTTCAGCTTTTGTTTTGGTCCTTTTCCCCCCCAAGGTTTTAAAATTTATTCATCTTTAATTGGAGGTTAATTGCTTTATATTATTGGATTGGTTTATGCCATATATCATGTATATATATTTATATATATACACATATATATATGCCATATATATATATATTTATGCTTTATATTATTGCATATATATTTATGCTTTATATTATTGCATATATATTTATGCTTTATATTATTGGATTGGTTTATGCCATATATCAACATGAATATATGCAATATATATGCCATATATATGTATGTATATATATGGCATATATATGTATGTATATATGCCATATATACATATATACATATATATATGTCATATATGTATATATATGTATGGCATATATATGTATGTATATATGCCATATATCAGTCATAGATAGACATATGTCCCCTCTCTCTTGCACCTCCCTCCCATCTTCCAACCCACCCCACCCCTCTAGGTTGTCACAGAACACCAGATTTGAACTCTCTGCATCATACAGCAAATTTCCACTGGCTATTTAGTTTTACAAAAAGATGTCCTTTTCATTATAGGGGACTGGAATGCAAAAGTAGGTAGTCAAGAAACACCTGAAGTAACAGGCAAATTTGGCCTTGGAATATGGAATGAAGCAGGGCAAAGACTAATAGAGTTTTGCCAAGAAAATGCACTGGTCATAACAAACACCCTCTTCCAACAACACAATAGAAGACTCTATACATGGACATCACCAGATGGCCAACACCAAAATCAGATTGATTATATTCTTTGCAGCCAAAGATAGAGAAGCTCTATACAGTCAGCAAAAACAAGACCAGGAGCTGACTGTGGCTCAGACCATGAACTCCTTATTGCCAAATTCAGACTGAAATTGAAGAAAGTAGGGAAAACCACTAGACCATTCAGGTATGACCTAAATCAAATCCCTTATGATTATACAGTCGAAGTGAGAAATAGATTTAAGGGCCTAGATCGGATAGATAGAGTGCCTGATGAACCATGGAATGAGGTTCGTGACATTGTACAGGAGACAGAGATCAAGACCATCCCCATGGAAAAGAAATGCAAAAAAGCAAAATGGCTGTCTGGGGAGGCCTTACAAACAGTTGTGAAAAGAAGAGAAGTGAAAAGCAAAGGAGAAAAGGAAAGATATAAACATCTGAATGCAGAGTTCCAAAGAATAGCAAGAAGAGATAAGAAAGCCTTCTTCAGTGATCAATGCAAAGGAATAGAGGAAAACAACAGAATGGGAAAGACTAGAGATCTCTTCAAGAAAATCAGAGATACCAAAGGAACATTTCATGCAAAGATGGGCTCGATAAAGGACAGAAATGGTATGGACCTAACAGAAGCAGAAGATATTAAGAAGAGGTGGCAAGAATACACAGAAGAACTGTACAAAAAAGATCTTCACAACCCAGATAATCACGATGGTGTGATCACTGACCTAGAGCCAGACATCCTGGAATGTGAAGTCAAGTGGGCCTTAGAAAGCACCACTACGAACAAAGCTAGTGGAGGTGATGGAATTCCAGCTGAGCTATTCCAAATCCTGAAAGATGATGCTGTGAAAGTGCTGCACTCAATATGCCAGCAAATTTGGAAAACTCAGCAGTGGCCACAGGACTGGAAAAGGTCAGTTTTCATTCCAATCCCAAAGAAAGGCAATGCCAAAGAATGTTCAAACTACCACACAATTGCACTCATCTTACATGCTAGTAAAGTAATGCTCAAAATTCTCCAAGCCAGGCTTCAGCAATATGTGAACTGTGAACTTCCTGATGTTCAAGCTGGTTTTAGGAAAGGCAGAGGAACCAGAGATCAAATTGCCAACATCCACTGGATCATGGAAAAGCAAGAGAGTTCCAGAAAAACATCTATTTCTGCTTTATTGACTATGCCAAAGCCTTTGACTGTGTGGATCACAATCAACTGTGGAAAATTCTGAAAGAGATGGGAATACCAGACCACCTGATCTGCCTCTTGAGAAATTTGTATGCAGGTCAGGAAGCAACAGTTAGAACTAGACATGGAACAACCGACTGGTTCCAAATAGGAAAAGGAGTATGTCAACGCTGTATATTGCCACCCTGTTTATTTAACTTCTATGCATAGTACATCATGAGAAACGCTGGACTGGAAGAAATACAAGCTGGAATCAATATTGCCGGGAGAAATATCAATAATCTCAGATATGCAGATGACACCACTCTTATGGCAGAAAGTGAAGAGGAACTAAAAAGCCTCTTGATGAAGGTGAAAGTGGAGAGTGAAAAAGTTGGCTTAAAGCTCCACATTCAGAAAACGAAGATCATGGCATCCGGTCCCATCACTTCATGGGAAATAGATGGGGAAACAGTGGAAACAGTGTCAGACTTTATTTTTCTGGGCTCCAAAATCACTGTAGATGGTGACTGCAGCCATGAAATTAAAAGACGCTTACTCCTTGGAAGGAAAGTTATGACCAACCTAGATAGCATATTCAAAAGCAGAGACATTACTTTGCCAACAAAGGTTCGTCTAGTCAAGGCTATGGTTTTTCCTGTGGTCATGTGTGGATGTGAGAGTTGGACTGTGAAGAAGGCTGAGCGCCGAAGAATTGATGCTTTTGAACTGTGGTGTTGGAGAAGACACTTGAGAGTCCCTTGGACTGCAAGGGGATGCAACCAGTCCATTCTGAAGGAGATCAGCCCTGAGATTTCTTTGAAAGGAACGATGCTAAAGCTGAAACTCCAGTACTTTGGCCACCTCATGCGAAGAGTTGACTCATTAGAAAAGACTCTGATGCTGGGAGGGATTGGGGGCAAGAGGAGAAGGAGACAACAGAGGATGAGATGGTTGGATGGCATCACTGACTCGATGGACATGAGTCTGAGTGAACTCCAGGAGTTGGCGTTGGACAGGGAGGCCTGGAGTGCTGCGCTTCATGGGGTCGCAAAGAGTCAGACACAACTGAGTGACTGAACTGAACCGAAACAGAGTATGGTATAAAAACTGCCCTGAAATTAAGGAATATTGAGCTTCAGATAAATGTTTCTTCACCATCTGATATTAATTACCAAAAGAGCAATCTGAAGTCAATAAATTAAATCAGAGGTACTTTAAGGTCTTAGAGTATTTTTTAACCTTATGATTCAAATTTTGGCAAGCTGTATTAACCGCCACCCTCTCTGAAAAATAAGGAAATTAGTATATCCTCTTTAAATTTCCCTTGAAATCTTTGGTATTTACATAAGTATTTTGTTGCTGTTGTTCAGTCACTAAGTTGTGTTCAACTCTGCAAGCCCGTGAACTGTAGCATGCCAGATTTTCCTGTTTTACACTATCTCTCGGAGTTTGCTCAAACTCATGTCCATTAAGTCAGTGATGCTATAAAACCGTCTCACCCTCTGTTACCCTGTTCTCCTTCAGACCTCAACCTTTCACAGAATTAGGATCTGTTCCAGTGAGTCAACTCATGACATCAAGTGGCCAAATCACTGGAATTTCAGCATCAGTCCTTACAATGAATAGTTAGGGCTGATTTCCTTTAGGATTGACTGGTTTGATCTCCTTGCAGTCCAAGGGACTCTCAAGAGTCTTCTCCAGAACCATACTTTGAAAGCATCAGTTCTTCAACACTCAGCCTTCTTTATGTTCCAACTCTCACATCTGTACATGACTATAGGAAAAATTGTATTTTTGACTATATGGACCTTTGTTGGCAAAGTGATGTCTCTGCTTTTTAATATGCTGTATAGGTTTGTCACAGCTTTCCTTCCAAGGAGCAAGAGTCTTTTAGTTTCATGACGGCAGTCACCATCTGAAGTGATTTTGGAGGCTAAGAAAGTAAAGTCTATCACTGTTTCCATTTTTTCCCCATCTATTTGCTCTGAAGTCATGGGACCAGATTCTGTGATCTTAGTTTTTTGAATGTTGAGATTTAAGCCAGCTCTTTCTCTCTCTCCTTTCAACCTCATCAAGAGACTCTTTAGTTCCTCTTTGCTTTCTGCTACTAGAGTGGTATCCTCTGTATATCTGAGGTTGTTGATTATTTCTCCTGACAATCTTGATACCTGGTTGTAAGTCATCCAGCCCAGCATTTTGTGTGATGTACTCTGCATAGAATTTAAATAAGTAGGTGACAATATATAGCCTTGGCACACTCCTTTCCCAATTTTGAGCCAATCTTTTGTTCCATGTCTGGTTCTAACTGTTGCTTCTTGATATGCATACAGGTTTCTCAGGAGACAGCTAAGGTGGTCTGATATTCCCATCTCTTTAAGAACTTTCCGTAGTTTGTTGTGATCCACACAGTTGAATGGTTTAGTGTAGTCAATGAAGCAGTTTTTCTGCAATTCCCTTGCTTTCTCTATGACCCAAAGAATGTTGGCAATTTGATCTCTGGTTCCTCTACCTTTTCAAAACCCAGCTTATACATCTGGAAGTGCTTGGTTCACATACTGCTACAGCCTAGCTTGAAGGATTTTGAGTATTACCTTGCTAGCATGTGAAATGAGTGCAATTGTGTGGCAGTTTGAACAATCTTTGGCATTGCTCTTATTTGGGATTGAAATGGAAACTGACCTTTTCCAGACTTGTGGCCACTGCTGAGTGGCACATTGAGTGCAGCACTTTAACAGCATCATCTTTTAGGATTTGAAATAGCTCAGCTGGAATTACATCACCACCAATAGCTCTGTTTGTAATACTGATTCCTAAGGTCCATTTGACTTTACACTCCAGAATGTCTGGCTCTAGGTAAGTGATAACAGCATTGTGATTATCTGGGTCATTAATACCTTTTTTGTAAAGTTCTTCTGTATATTCTTACCACTTCTTCTTAATATCTTCTGGTTCTGTTAAGTCCTTACTGTTTCTGTTCTATATCATGCCCATTCTTTCATTAAATATTCCCTAGATATCTCCAAATTTCTTTAAAAGATCTCAAGTCCTTCCTATTCTACTGTTTTCCTCTATTTTTTTTCATTGTTCACCTCCTTGCTATTCTCTGGAGCTCTGCATTCTGTTGGGAATATCTTTCTCTTTTTCCTTGCCTTTTGCTTCTCTTCTTTTCTCACACCTATTTGTAAAGCTTTGTCAGACAAGATCCACTGGAGGAAGAAATGGCAACCCACTCCAGTATTCTTTCTGAGAAAATCCCCTGGACAGAGGAGCCTGGCAGGCTTCAGTCTGTGGGTTTACAGAGTCAGACATGGCTGAGCACACACACACAGACACACAAGTATATATTTAACATTTTTATATTTACTTTGTCAAAAAGTTTTATGATCAATATAACTGTTACTGTTTGATCTTGGTTTTAAAGTTTAGTGGATTCAATGCCTATAACTCTTTCTCGATGGTTATTTTCCCTCCACTCCTGATTTTAAACTTAGTAAGGTAGAACGCTTATTAAATGTTTGTATCACAAGAAATAACATTTTTAAAAAGTTTCATCCAAATTTTTTTCTTGACAGATCAGTGCAATATTAAAATGAGTTTGTAATATTTATATGCATTCCACAAAATGAAATATAAATTGTCCACTAATTTATGGAAAGCTGTACAACTTCATTTATTTTTAAAGAAATGCAAATTAGGTAGCCATGTTCTAAAATTAGCAATAGTTGAGTGATAAAAATTTAAATATTTGCTAATATATACTGTCTATGATCCTGTGGGAAAAAATCCATTTTTATACACTACAGGATTCCAAAATTGTTAAATTTGGCACATCCTGATTGTAGTTAAGCTTATCAATAGCTTTCAAATTTTTTAACTTAAAAATTCTACTTCTTAAGTTTTTTCAAGATACTCTCTCATAAATGAAACCAAAGCAATTTGCAAAAGAATTTACTCCCCAGCACTGTGTGCTCAGTCATGTTCAACTCTGTGACTCCACAGACAATAGTCTGCTAGGCTCCTCTGTCCATGAGATTCTCCAGGCAAGAATACTGGAATGGGTTGCTATTTCCTTCCCCAGGGGATCTTCCCAATCCAGGAATCAAACCTAGGACTACCGCATTGCAGGCGGATTCTTTACCAGCTGAGCCACAAGGAAAGCATTATCTGTGCGAGCAGAAAATTTGGAAGTAATAAAACTTAAGCATCTAATAAATTATCTATCTAAATTATCCTCCTGTCTTCAGAGGGACTAGTATGCCATTTTTAAAAATGAGCTAAAACTACTTGTGCTAATAGGGAAATATTTTCAAGATCCAGTTCTAGGTTAATAAAAGCAAAGCAGAAGACAGTATATATAGCACATGTCTACTCAGAGAAACGATGTCTGGAAATATCAATACATTTAGGCATATTTTGGCACTGGTCCCTCTTGGGAATAATAATGATGAGGATGGTTGGATGGGAAACCCAAATTTCATTGTACAATGTCTTAATCTACTTTAACCTTGCTTCAAATAGAGTTTTATTATAGGACTGCGTAGCAGCTAATGAAATTTTTTTGGGGGGTGTAGGGGAATTAGCATTAAGAAGCAAGCTCCTTGTTTCAGATGTTTACATCCATTTTTAAAACCAATTAATAGCACGGATTTGGCCTCTAAGTATCTATTATTATTTCTTTTGGTTCATTTGGGTCATTTTGGTTCATTTAGCCAACACAAAATGGGGACCTCTAATATGTCAAGCATTGGGTAAGTTTTTATGGTGCCACATCCACCCTCAAAGTGTTGATAATCTAGTAGGTATCTCATAGCCAAGTGACCACAAACAAGGAATCTGGAATCAGACTACCTAGACTCTTATAGGCTTCTGTTGTGTACTTTGGCCAAATTTCTTAAGCTTTTAGTTCAGCAGTTTTTTCATCAATAAAAAAATAAATAACAATAGCACTTACATTCCTGAGTTGTCATTAGGATTAAATGAGCTAAAAATGACTTTGTATCTGAAATAGCAAGTGATAATTAAAAAGGTTAATATCTAAAATTGAAAGACTTTCTTTCTTTGCCTTAGAATAACCAGGGTGTCCCAGGTGGCTCTAGTGGTAAAGAACCTGCCTGCCAATTAAAAAGACATAAAACACCCAGTTTGAGCCCCGGGTCAGGGAGATCCCCTGGAGAAGAGCATGGCAACCCATTCCAGTTGCCTGAAGAATCCCATGGACAGAGGAGACCGGCAGGATCCAGTCCGCAGTATTGCACAGAGTCAGACACGACTGAAGCAACTTAGCACAGAATAAAACCAGCCAGATTTCCAATCTAGATAAAGCAACTATGCCTAATAAATATTAGAAGTTGATTTTTGCCTGTGATAAACCCACCCGTCACCCAGCTGCAGTGAGTGTTGATTGCTTGCAGCTCACTGCTGTTCCGTAATCCTGAGAACTGCTCATAGTTGCCTCTGCAAATTTCTGTGGACACTTAACAGCTGACTGATAAGAAGGCAGTAGTGACCAGCTTCTTTGCCTCAAGGTGAAATCTCGTCTCTGGGCCCCTGCATCTCGCACAGTTCCCTGTGGCATTAGCTTCAGCTGAACCCACATCTTTGCATGGCTCCTTCCTTACCCTACTCTGCTTTCCTCACTCCCTCCTCCTTAGAACCCTCCTCAATTAATTACATGTATTCGAATCCCCATCTCAAGCTTTGCTTCTAGGAGAACTACCCTAAGTATGAAATATTATTTTTTGACCTTGCATCACCACCCTGTCAGGGAAGTTCAGAAGGCTTTAGCAAACCAAATTTGAATAATGACAAGATAATAATATACTAATTATGGCAGCTACCAGGAGGGGAGATGATCTTTGCAAGACAACTTGAGAGAGGAACGGGATACAATGTAAAAGCAAGGATATGACCCCCTCTTGCCAATCTGAATGTCAAGCTCTGTTGCATAGGCACCTGTCTTCTTGACCACTCCAGTGGGAAGGCTGAGCCTGTTGCTCTTGTTTTGTCTTAAACTGGCAGCCAACTTCTTGACAGGGGGACCGTGATCTTGTGGATGATAGTTTTGCCCTTGCAGACTCTCCTGGGCAGGGTCTTTCCATGTCAAAAATTGAACGACAGCAGGGTACCTGATCTTAGTTTCTATGATGAAAGTCACTTCTCTCATTTATCAGCCATTTATAAGTTGCCGGTCTGGAAAGCAGGTAACACTGAAAGACTCTCAGTGTCAATTACCTGGTTAGCTGTGATCTTGTCCAAATGGGACAGTGTCTCATTGAGGAGAGAGAGAGGTACATTTGGCGGTCCTCACAATGCTTTTCACTCAATTGTGCATTTGTTAATCTGGAATCCTGTTAGCATTCAGATCTCTGAGCCTTACCCATTTCAATATTGTAGTGCAATCCTTGTCCAGAGGACGCAGAAGATACACACAGTCTTCCCAATACCCAGAAATGGAACCAAGAACACCACTAGGGTCTGGAAAAATTAAAATGATCTCTTGCTTTGAATTAACTAACTTAACTAAAAAGTCTGTTCTCATAGGCTTGAGTGTGTGTGTGTGTGTGTTAAGTTGCTTCAGTCATGTCCAACTGCTTGCAATCCTACAGACTGTGGCCCACCAGGCTCCTCTGACATGGGGATTCTCCAGGCAAGAATACTGGAGTGAGTATCCATTGCCTTCTCCAGGGGACCTTCCCAACCCAGAGATCGAACCTGGGTCTGCTGCATGGCAGGCAGATTGTTTACCATCTGAGCCAGCAGGGAAGAAAATGTATACCAGACGGAAATAAGGCTACTGCAGTAAAATGAGATAGGGAAAGGGTGGAGATGTTGGGGTAGGGATTCAACCTTAGACGGGTTAATCAGAGAAGCTGTCTCAGATAAGGGGACATTTGCGCAGTGACTTATGTGGCCTGAAGGAACAAGACATGTTCCTGGAGGGAGAAATTTCAGGGAGTACAAACAAGATGTGCAATGGCCCTGAGGCAGGGCCATGGTAAAGGAACAGTTGGGAGATGAGCTGGGCTGCACTGGAGTAAGTGATGAGGAAGGTGATAGGGGTTGAACCCGGGAAGGTAACAGGTTTCACAGGACCATAGGATTCTTTTCGGATTCTGTTTATTTGTTTATTTATGGCAGCGCTGAGTCTTCATTGCTCTGCATGGGCCTTTTCTAGTTGTGCTACACGGGCTACTTATTGCAATGGCTTCTCTTGTTGCAGAGCACAGGCTCCAGAGAGCAGGTTTCAGAAGTTGTGGTGCACAAGCTTAGTTGACCCAAAGCATGTGGGATCTTCTTGGATCAGGGATGGAACCCATGTCTCCTGCATTGGCAAGCAGATTCTTAACCACAGGACCACCAGGGAAGTCCAGACCATAAGATTTTATTTCAATAAATTGAGATGTTAGTGGAGGGTTTGAGATAACATGGGACAGAACATGATAGGATTCACATCTTAAAAGAATTGCTCTGGCTTTGCTGGACAGACTGTAAGGGGTTGAGGTTGGCAAAGGAAAGAGAGTTATGGATATATTGCTGTTGATGGTGCAGGCTCAGATCATGACAGCAAAGGGCAAAAGTGTTGAGCATCTAGATAAATCCTGCTGCTAAGGCTACATGTTGTTCTGATGGATTCCATGTAAGGAGTCAGAAAAGTCAAGGATAAGTCTGAAAATTTGACCCAAGCAAATGGAAACAGAGACTGGACATTTACTGATATGGACAAGACCACAAGAGAAGCAGATTTGGGAGGGAATTCAATCATATACTTTTGGCTTGAGCTGCCTTTTCAGCTCTCAAAGTGGATACACTGAACAGATAGTTGGAAAACTGAGCTTAAGATGGGGGTAGGGGGATTTGGGACTGGGGATATAATTGTGGAAAATGGTCACAAAGCAAAGGGACCAGAGGAGATTGAATAAGTAAGGAGGGCCTTTCCTGGTGGCTCTCCTGATGGTAAAGAGCCTGCCTGCATTGTGGGAGACCCCAGTTCAATGCCTGGGTTGGGCAGATCTTCTGGAGAAGGAAATGGCAACCCACTCCAGTATTCTTGCCTGGAGAATCCCATGGATGGAGAAGCCTGGTAGGCTACAGTCCATGGGGTCACCAAGAATCAGAAAAGACAGTGACAAACAAAAATATTAATAGCAACCATTCATGAGAGTGAGCCCTGGAAGTCTCCTACATTGACAGGTCAGGGAGATGAGGGAACAGAGCAAAGGGGATTGACAAAGAGCATGCAGAGCGGGAGAAGGAGAGCTAACCAAGACCGACACCCGTAAGCAAAGTGATGAGAAGGAGCTGGTAGGAAAAGTACATCAAAGTGACACAACACAATCAAACTTTACTTAGCAAAAAATCAAGCTCTCTCCACCAAAATTTGTTGTTCTCTATTTTAGAAAAATCTATCCTGAAAAATTCAGTAGTAGAACAAACCCATATAAAGCACTTCGTACAAAAACCAAAGGAATTGCTATACCTGAGCGGGCATGTACTTGCATCTTAAATATTGCACTTATTTTATTTATTTATGACCCTGGGATTATATAAGAATGACGTTCAGAATGATTGATTCTGGGCCTCCATGTGTATATAAATGATCAAAGATTTCATTATTTGCCCAAAATAGAGTCATGCATTTTAGAAAAGATGTTAAATAATAAATGCTGCCATTTTAAGAAGACTTCCAAGGCATTCTGCTGCTGCAATGTGGTAGAATTGGGACAAGAACACAAGAGTGAATGAAAACCAGATGTTTCTGGAATTCTTGTCTCACTTTTCTCCATTCATTTTCTAAAGTAAGCACTTTCTTTTATCACTCCATGGTTAAAGGAAGAAAAGAAGATTCTGAGGTCTGTAATCCATATCACTGAAGAGAGACAAAAGCTTTTTCTCTTTTTTGAAATTAATTTTTATTGGCATATATTTGCTTTACAGCCTTGTGTTAGAAAGTTTTTTCTATTACATACTTTGTCCACTCTGTTTGTCTAAAGGGTAGTGTGAGCTAGAAATTAGAGAGCCACACACAGAGGCTGTGTGAGTCCTTCAGGACAGAACTTGGGCCAATACAAGGGCTGATGAAAACCTCTGGAACAGCAGCCAACATCTGCAGGAATTTACTGAGACCCCACTGCTCTAGACTGAGCCCCTGGCTCCCCTCAGCACTGTGAGCCTCCTCTTCCCTCCTCAGGAGAAAATGGTTTTGCACCTGGGCTGCTCCCCTTTCCCTACGGCCCAGTCTGAGGCCCAGCTCGGTCGATCCTGGCCTCTGGACCACAGCCTGGGATGAAACCTCCTCGTACCCTCACACACCCCTGTTGTCACCCCCTTCCTTCCATCCACTCCCTCCCCATGGTGCCTGGATCCGTTTCCACCAAGTGTCACTGCATGCCCAGTGATCCTGTCTTGCCTTCAGCTCTCTTTATTTTCATGAATAAAGAAGAAGGTCAATACCCAAACCCAGAGAGCTTTGAAACTCTTGCATTTACCCCTTAGCTGACCAAGGGGTCCTTGCTTCATTCCAGGAGGGCTTCTGGGGTTGTCACAAGGTAACACCCCCTTCTGGGCTATTTCAGATTGAAAAAGTCTGGTAGAGCTTTTGGAAGAGGAATTGGAATTCATTAAGCTGAGATAGAAAGGAAGGGGTGTCAGGAAGGGGAAAATAATGCTTGTATCAGCATCTTTGAGATGAAATATTCAGGAATATCATCTGTGGGTCATGTTTTTGTCTTCCAATGTTGTTATAGACTGCATAATCGTGCCCCACCCCCCCAATTCATATGTTGAGCACTGAACCCCACATGTAACTGTATTTGAATATAGGGCCTCCAAGTAAGGAATCAAGGTTAAATAAGATCATAAGTGTGGGACCCTGAACTTATAGAACTGATGTTCTTAAAAGATGAGGAAAAGACACCAGAGATCTTGCCCTCTCCACAGAGGAAAGGACCTATGAGAACACAGCCAGAAAGGAAGGAGGTTCTCTGCAAGCCAGGAAGAGGAGTCTTGCCAGAAACCAACCCTGGTGACCCTTTGATCTTGGACTACAAGTTTTCAGGACTGTGAGAAAATTAATTTCTGGTATTTAAGCTAAAGCCATTCAGTCTTCAGCATTTTGTTACAGCAGCTTGAGCAGACTAAGACAGACCTGATTACATAAAATAATTCTACCATAAAGATCTGCAGGCTGGGGCCCCATCTCTCCTTAGTTTATCTTATAACCATAGGACAGAAGAGAACAGAGGTGAAGGAAGGATGCAGAGGGATGAGACATGCACCATTGTTAAGCATTCTGGGTGAGAAATACGAGCTTAAAGATAAGCCATGAAGACCAATGCAAAGACCATGAATGGGTGATAAGTTATTATGTACCTGATTCAGGTCATCTTTAGGCAGCACTTTCCTTGAATCCAGTTGCCCTTGTTGTTTACAGAAGGATGATTAGTGTTTTAAAATTTTCAGAGCTATCAGAAGAACTCAAGAAACGAGTCCACATGGACAGGCATAGTGTCGTTAAGGACTAAAGTACACATCACAACAGATTTGTTCACAGAAAGTGCCTTTGTTAAGCAGCAATAGATTTATTATTTGACCAGTTCTTGACAGTATTTCTTTCTTTTTTTTTTTTTTTTTTGCTCCCATTGCCATTCCTTGCCTTTGTTCTTTTTCTGCAGTCAAATGTCTTTCTGATGCACCATCATATCCCCCTACCCTCTTACACCCAAGAATATAAATTGCTGAAGCTGGATCTTGCTTAGGTAAGGGGATAAGATCCCATGGATGGTGGGACAGGCAGGTGGCAGGATGCAGGACCCGTGACTGCTATTTTCTAGCCACCTTAGAGTGATGGACCCTTTGAACTCTGTGATTGTCAAGGAAGAAGGTACAAAACTCAAGCTTAGACCC
Organism: Bos indicus; assembly: GCF_029378745.1. NCBI lineage: Eukaryota > Metazoa > Chordata > Mammalia > Artiodactyla > Bovidae > Bos > Bos indicus. The sequence continues at coordinate 5,984,387 of NC_091772.1, read as the reverse complement.
TACCACACACCTCATGGTTAAGGATACACAGCCTGTCAGCGAACTATCTGACGTCTCATGGTCTTCTTCACTCCCAGGAGCCTCCCCTGCTCTGTACACTTTTGGTTTATATTCCTTCTCTTCTCTAATTTCCCCTATCTCCACTAAACCTCTTCCTCATTTGTAAAGTGAAAACAACAATGCCAATCTTCCATGGTTCTTAGGGGACTCAAGTGAAGCATTAAGTAAACATCTGTAAACTGCAAAATAATGTGCCTTGGCTGGTAGATGTTGTTATTGTTATTATCAGCTGGTGAGGACAAGCATGAACCAGGTTCAGAAGTCATTTAGAAGGCAGAAGGAGAACTGAATCCCGGGAGCTGGCAAATAATAGCATCCTGAGTGAAACAGGAAGCCCAGACAGATGCACACATTTTTCTGATGGTGCATAATGGGAACTCTCTAAGAGGAGGACAATCCAGGAGCCCTCTGCCTCTTATCCTAGAAATTTTATCATCCTTTAACAACACCCTTCCTCCCCCACTCACCCGCATTCACAGCTGGGATCTCTGTGTAGATTTCCACCAGGCTAAGTGGAAATTTGGCAGTTGTTTGCTTACTTTTCTCAATATCTCCAGCCAAAATGAACTGGTCCAAAAATAAAAATAACAAGGGCTGTATTATCTGATTCAGTTCTCTACATTGAGCAGCTTAACTATTCCAATGGAAGGTAAACACACTGTGTTGAAACAGGCCAAGAATGACTGTGAGGATTGTTTGGCTTTCTGATTATCTGTCCTACAGAACTTTTGGAGGCGGGTAGTGTCATTGACTCAACATTGTCAAAACCAATTCAACCAAATGCCTCAGCCAAACCTGTCAATTTCTCACTGTGCCTTTGTTTTCATGCCCAGATGTAAGCTTCATTTCATGTATTAGAGCAGATTAAGATTTGCTTTCTACCCTGTGTGTTGAAAAAGGAGCTTCTTGCTTCATATGTTACCATATTGGTTTATTTGAAGATCCCTCTAAGATGAAACCTGTAAACCTATTCTGTAGATTGGAAAACATGTTTGTAGATTAGACTCAAGTGTGTGGTATGTGGCAGAGCTGGGGTTCCAATGTACTTCTTTAAACTCGAAAATTAGTGCCCCTTTAATCTATCTAAACAGCTACCATGACTGTTCATCACTGTGAATGACATCTCTGTAAATGTCATCTCTGGGTGACCCCTGACCCTTTCCACATCATGATTCTTCGACTAATTTGACCCCACAATCTCCATATATGTTCTACCTTTGATTTCTTTATTATACTTTTCAGTTCAGTTCAGTTCAGTCTCTCAGTTGTGTCTGACTCTTTGCGACCCCATGAACAGCAGCACGCCAGGCCTCTCTGTCCATCACCAACTCCCAGAGTCCACCCAAACCCATGTCCATTGAGTCAGTGATGCCATCCAACCATCTCATCCTCTGTCATCCCCTTCTCCTCCTGCCTTCAATCTTTCCCAGCATCAGGGTCACTTTTCCAATGAGTCAGCTCTTTGCATCAGGTGGCCAAAGTATTGGAGTTTCAACTTCAACACCCAGGACTGATCTCCTTTAGGATAGACTGGTTGCATCTCCTTGCAGTCCAAGGGACTCTCAAGAGTCTTCTCCAACACCACAGTTCAAAAGCATCAATTCTTCAGCACTCAGCTTTCCTTATAGTCCAACTCTCACATCCACACATGACCACTGGAAAAACCATAGCCTTGGCTAGATGGACCTTTGTTGGCAAAGTAATGTCTCTGCTTTTGAATATGCTATCTAGGTTGGTCATAACTTTCCTTCCAAGGAGTAAGCATCTTTTAATTTCATGGCTGCAATCACCATCTTCAGTGATTTTGGAGCCCCCAAAAATAAAGTCTGACACTGTTTCCCCCATTTGCCATGAAGTGATGGGACTGGATGCCACGATCTTAGTTTTCTGAATGTTGAGCTTTAAGCCAACTTTTTCACTCTTCTCTTTCACTTTCATCAATTATACTTTGGTTCATCATTATACTTTTACACCTCCCCAATCTTTCATGTCCATCACTCTAGCTCTTTATTTTTTATTTGCACATTTCAGAAAGCTTTAATATCAGCCCTCTCTCTACTTAGGATGGACACCATCAGACCCTCCATGTGTAGATTTGTGTGCATTTGTCTACATCTCCAACTGACTGCAGTTCTTATCGGAAGAATCTGTCCTATGCATTCTCTATCACCACACTATTTAGCATAATATCATGTACATAACTTGCACTCAGAGTATATTTTAAAGGCAAAGTGACTGAATTAGTACATTTTAAAAGATCATTTTGAATAAAATGTGGCAATAGGTGTGACTTCATGTGGATTCCATGACAGCCTTCAGTTGATCATGATGGAAAAACACGTCTCATGTTCTGTGACTTTAAATGCTTTGCCTCTATTTTTCATCAGTCATCGGTACAGCTACTAATTTTCCATTTCAATCTTTCCAAAATGAAATATGTGTGATAATACACCTTGGGTAAGTATGAATGTTATATCTTATTTCCACAAGGAGACATGAGTGATTATTGTAATTCTCTTTCAGCACTGGCAGAAATTGGGGCTATGTCTGAGTAGAATCTGGTAAGGTGGAAATTTTCACCATTTGATTTGTGTAAACTCTCAGGGACAGCTTTCTTGAGGCTGGATTGCCTCAACTGTTTGCCATTCATCCATTTTCCTCAGCCAGGCTACAAATAATGAGTTTTAATAACACGGCAGGCTCTGAGCCAATAGTGGGGAGATAGCACTGACCAGGCAGATAAAGCCTCAGTTTCATGACATTAATATAGTAGAGATCCAACCTCCAGAGAGGATCTAGGGACCACCCTCCTGCTAATGTCATGCTGTGAGCAGAGAAGCCTCAGAACGAGGTAATTTTAGAGATCTTCAGCAACATTCTGTCTTCAGAGTTGCTGCCTACAGCTATAAAGATCAGCACCTTAATGTCAAAGCTTTTATTTCTCCTAGATTTTGTCTTTGGAACGCTTCACTGGATGGAGATACTTAGCATGTGAAGTATGGCCTTGATGACAATGGTGATGCATGTGTGTTAGGAGAAGGTTAAATGATGTTCCCAAGGTCACAAGGCTGGCTAGGGGCAGAGCAGAAATTAAAATCAAGCCCCAGATCCACTGTCTTTCTGCATCCTGCATTCTGCCAGACTCATATATACGTATATATGAATGATTATATACATAATCACTCAATTATGTATATTTTGAATCTAAACATTGGTTTTAGATGCTGGTACAGTCCACTGTGGAGAAGGCAATGGCACCCCACTCCAGTACTCTTGCCTAGAAAATCCCATGGACGGAGGAGCCTGGTGGGCTGCAGTCCATGGGGTCTCGAAGAGTCGGACACGACTGAGCGACGTCACTTTCACTTTTCACTTTCATGCATTGGAGGAGGAAATGGCAACCCGCTCCAGTGCTCTTGCTTGGAGAATCCCCGGGACGGGGGAGCCTTGGTGGGCTGCCGTCTATGGGGTCGCCCAGAGTCGGACATGACTGAAGCGACTTAGCATAGTCCACTCTCAATTACTATAGGCTTTGTATGAATATTTACCATCTATATTCCACCTGTTATCTTTAAAACCCAAGATATCTCTTTTACTTTGAGAACATGATGCCATTTTATAGATTTTCTGTCACCGATAGTTGTTAGATTTCTAAGCCAGTTCTTGGAGTTCCACTAACCTTTAAAAAATAGAATAAATCTAATTCAGCTTATGCCAGGAGACCAACCATTTTGCTATTTCTAAAAACCTAATATTTATTTTCTTCCTCCAGTCTCCATATTCTTCCAACTTTATAGGCAGGAGACACAAGAAAAACAAGAAAAGAAAAGTGTTAATTGAGCATTACTATGCTCCAGATGCCATGTTCTTGCTCAGTCACTAAGCTGTGTCTGGCTCTTTTCAACCCCATGGACTGTAGCCTGCCAGGCTCCTCTGTCCATGGGATTTCCCAGGCAAGGAAACCTGGAAAATACCTGAGAAGGTTGCCATTTCCTTCTCCAGGGGATCTTCCCATATCAGGGATTAAACCAATGTCTCCTGCATTGGCAGGTGGATTCTTTACCACTGAGCTACCAGACAAGCTATCTAGGTGTTGCATTGACTCCTTTTAGACATGCTTACCTGCCATCCTTCCTAGAACTCTGTGAGCTAAATATCACTGACTTTGCTATTTTTAGATAAGGAAACAGAGAACCTGAAGTATTTATGCAGAATTTATCTGACCTCCATGCCCATCTCCCCTTATCTTGCCCCATCTTTCCATAAAAACAAATATTTCTATATAAATACTTACAAATACTTAAATACTTAGCAACCTACCAGAGCCAGGCCAGAATGGAGCTGTGAATCAGTTAGGGTGTGATTGAATTTCCAGCCAGATCTGAAAGATGTCCTTACCTTCTGAAGCTTTAATTTACCCAGTGTGCATGACTAACCTTGTAAACCAGAAAGAAATTACATTGGATGAGACCAAGCGGGCCTGTCATTTGATGCCTTGTGCTCCTTGCAAAACACATCCAACCACTTTCAGGATTTAGTTGACACACCTCGTTTCTCTCCTACTCCCAGAGGTGTTGAGTGAACCTGTTCAGAGTTCCCAAGGGTGCCTGCCTTTCAGGTCACATTGACTTTGGACTCTAAGAATAGCAGCCATCTAAAGACTGCCAGAGGGTCTTACCAGGGCCAAGAGGGCTTCGATGTGATGTGCGATTTTCTTAGTCTCTCTGCTCAAGCAATACAGTGTAACTGAGACTGGAATCTCCCAGAACAAGACGAAGTTGAAAATTGCACAGTGCAGTAACACTTTATGACAGTGTTACTCAAGGTTGTGTCCAAAGACCTGCAACATCAACATTATATGGGAACGCATTAAAAATACAGTACTGTGAGAATTCTCTGGTGGTTCAGTGGTTAGGACTCTGCAATGCCACTGTTGAGGACATGGGTTTAACTCTTGCTTGGGAACTTAAGATCCTATAAGCTGCACAGCACAGCCAATTTTTAAAAATGTTTTTAAATGCAAAATCATAAGCATCATCCTAGATGTACCATATCACCTTCTCTAGGAGGGGAACCCAGGAATCAGTTTCAACAAGCTTTTGGGGGGATTCTGATGTTTGAAAATCCTGCTCTAAAGTTTCAACGATCCATGAAACATAATGCTAGTCTCTATGGTTGTACTGAAAAGGTATGATCCCTGCTACCATATGGCTAGGCTGGCAGAAGAATGAATGGCTTCAGGGTTCACTTCTCCTTTTTACAGCACCAAATTATACCAGTGAAAATAAAAACAGATTTATATCTCAAACACAAAATAGAAAGGACACAGCAGTTTTCAAATGTTATATTTTGAGAGTCTGCCTGGGTGCAAGCTATTACATATAGAATGAATAAACAACCAGGTCCTACTGTAGAGCACAGGGAACCATATTCAGTATCCTGTGATCGAGGGAGGGATGAATTGGAAGGCTGAGACTGACACACACAGTACTATATAGAAAGTGGGTAGCTAACCAGGACCTACTGTATAGCACAGGAGACACTGTTTAGTACTCTGTAGTGGCCTATATGGGAATAGAACCTAAAAAAGTGGATATACGTATATGTGCAACACATTCACTTTGCTGTACACCTGAAACTAACACAGCATAGTACACCAACTATACCCCACTAAAAAGTGAAAACAAAAATACTGTGAGAAACCACAATGGAAAAGAAGATAGAAAATACTGCATCTATCTATATGTATATATGTGTGTATATATATATATGTATATATGCATACATATGTATCTATGAAATTGGAGTGATAGTCGCTCAGTCATATCTGACTCTTTTTGACTCTTTTTGATGGACTATAGCCTGCCAGGCTCCTCCATCCGCATTTCTCTAAGCAAGAAACCCTGGAGTGAGTAGACATTCCCTTCTCCAGGGGTCTTCCCAGGTCTCCTGCATTGCAGGCAGATTCTTCATGATCTGAGCCACCATGTATACGTGTGTATATAAGGATAAATATAAATTACTTTGTTGTACAGTGGAAATTAGCATACTGTAAACCAACTATACTTCAATAATAATTAAAAAAAAAATCCTGCCCATAAGTTTGCTGTTTGCAAATCCACACCTTTTTTTTGCAGACAACCATTCACTAGACCTGGGATTTCTAAGTAAACCATAATATCCCTGGGGTATTAACCACATCAATGAGCTGAGCTTTTCATCTTCCCGCTCCAATCATTGTGATTAAATCATCTAGTGTTTCAGCTTCAAGTTCTTCTCTGCCACATGACAGACCTAGGGACACTCCAAGTTGTCTGCATGACTGTGATGACTTGTCACAATGCAGAAGGAACAGCTGAGGGCAAGAAAGGGCATTGGGTCCAGAGCAGTGTCTGGGCTTTGCTCAGGCTGGTTGGGTTCTAGTTGTTGTTTCTCTCCTTCTGAAGATCATGATTTGCCTACCTCCCTCCATAGTCACCACCCATTGCTCTGATCAGTTATGCCTTTTTATGAACCAATAGAAAATTTCCAGATTTTCCTTGATATGCTTGTCCTCCTGAGCTCAACCTCAGTTTTCTTATGTCAATAATAGAAGTGATAATGGTGAAGGCAAAAGAAAACCACCAAAGAAGGAGGTTTTCAGCACACTGCCTCCCAGGGGGAGCTGGAACCACCATTCAGCTTCACTTTTATGTGAAGTGCTGGGTATATCTTCTGACACAAAGTGCTCACAAAACTCTAAAACTAGTAGCATCGATATCAGCAAATGTAATAGTATTATTAATAGTATTATTTACTGGTAGTATGGGCCTCCCTAGTGGCTAAGATAATAAAGAATCCATCTGCAGTGCAGGAGACCTGGGTTAAATCCTTGGACTGGGAAGATCCCCTGGAGAAGGGAATGGCTACTGACTCCTGTATTCTGCTTGGAGAATTCCATGGACAGAACCTAGCAGGCTACAGTCCAAGGGGTCCAAAGAGTTGGACACAACTGAGGAGCTAACACTTTCACTTTCACTGTTAGTGTAGTAATTGAAACAAATTGCAATTTCTAATGTGTAAAAACATTAGTTTTACCCACTGGAAATATAAACAGGAAGTGATGAGTTTCTCCCATTTCCCCACTACCTTACCTTCATTTTGTCCCCCTTAAGAGCTACTAAAGCTGAAGAAGCTGAAGTTAAATGGTTCTATGATGATCTATAAGATCTTCTAGATCTAACACCAAAAAAAGCTGCCCTTTTCATCATAGGGGACTGGAATGCGAAATTAGGAAGTCAAGAGGTATCTGGAGTAACAGGCAAGTTTGGCCTTGGAGGACAGAATGAAGCAGGGCAAAGTCCAACAGAGTTTTGCCAGGAGAACGCACTAGTCAGAGCAAACACCTTCTTCCAACAACACAAAGACAACTCTACACATGGACATCACCAGATGGTCAACACTGAAATCAGATTGATTACATTCTTTGCAGCTGAAGATGGAGAAGTTACACGCAGGCAGCAAAAACAAGACCAGGAGTTGACTGTGGCTCAGATCATGAACTCCTTATTGTCAAATTCAGACTTAAATTGGAGAAAGTAGGGAAAACCACTAGAGCATTCAGGTATGACCTAAATCAAATCCCTTATGATTATACACTGGAAGAGACAAACAGATTCAAGGGATTAGATCTGATAGACAGAGTTCCTGAAGAACACAAATGGAGGTTCATGACACTGTATAAGGGCAGTGATAAAAACCATCCCCAAGGAAAAGAAAGGCAAAATGGTTGTCTGAGGAGGCCTTACAAATAGCTGAGAAAAGAAGAGAAGCAAAAGGTAAAGGAGAAAAGGAAAGATATACCCATTTGAGTGCAGAGTTCTAAAGAATAGCAAGGAGAGATAAGAAGGCCTTCCTCAGTGACCTATGTAAAGAAATAAAGGAAAACAATAGAATGGGAAAGACTAGATATTTCTTCAAGAAAATTAGAGATAACAAGGGAGTATACCATGCAAAGATGGGCTCAAAAAAGAACAGAAATGGTATGGACTTAACAGAAGCAGAAGATATTAAGAAGAGGAGCCAAGAATATATAGAAGAACTGTACAAAAAAGATCTTCATGACCCAGATAAAAATAAAGGTGTGATTACTCACCTAGAGCCAGACATCCTGGAATGCAAAGTCAAGTGGGCCTTAGGAAGCATCACTATGAACAAAGCTAGTGGAGGTGATGGAATTCCAGTTGAGCTATTTCAAATCCTGAAAGATGATGCTGTGAAAGTGCTGCACTCAATATGCCAGCAAATTTGGAAAACTCAGCAGTGGCCATAGGATGGGAAAAGGTCAGTTTTCATTCCAATCCCAAAGAAAAGCAATGCCAAAGAACATTTAAATGACTGCACAATTGCATTCATCTCACATGCTAGCAAAGTAATATTCAAAATTCTCCAAGATAGGTTTCAACTGAGAAGTTCCAACTGTTCAAGCTGGATTTAGAAAAGACAGAGGAAACAGAGATCAAATTGCCAACATCCATTGTATCATCAAAAAAGCAAGAGCAGTCCAGACTAACATTTACTTCTGCTTTATTGACTATACAAAAGCCTTTGACTGCATGGATCACAACAAACTGTGGAAAATTCTTAAAGAGATGAGAATACCAGACCACCTTACCTGCATCCTGAGAAATCTGTATGCAAGTCAAGAAGCAACAGTTAGAATGAGACATGTAATGGACTGGTTCCAAATTGGGAAAGGAGTATGTCAAGGCTGTATATTACCCTCCTGCTTATTTAACTTATATGCAGAGTACATCATGCAAAATGCTGGACTGGATAAAGCACAAGCTGGAATCAAGATTTGCCAGGAGAAATATCAATAACACCATATATGCAGAAGATACCACCCTTATGGCAAAAAGTGAAGAGGAACTAAAGAGCCTCTTGATGAAAGTGAAACAGGAGAGTTAAACAGCTGACTTCAACTCAACATTAAAAAACAAAAATCATGCCATCAGGTCCCATAACTTCATGGCAAATAAATGTGGAAACAATGGAAACAGTAATAGATTTTATTTTCTTGGGCTCCAAAATCACTCCAGATGGTGACAGGAGCCATGAAATTAAAAGATGCTTGCTCCTTGTAAGAGAAGCTATGACCAAACTAGACAGCATATTAAAAAGCAGAGACATTACTTTGGTGACCAAAGTCCATCTAGTCAAAGCTGTAGTTTTTCCAGTAGTCATGTTCAGATGTCAGTTTTGGACAATAAAAAAAGCTGAGTACCAAAGAATTGGTGCTTTTGAACTGTGGTGTTCGAGAAGACTCTTGAGAGTCCCTTGGACTGCAAGGAGTTAAAACAAGTCTACCCTAAAGGAAATAAGTCCTGAATATTCATTGGAAGGACTGATGCTGAATCTGAAGCTCTGATACTTTGCCCACCCGATGCAAACAACTGACTCATTGGAAAAGACCCAATGCTGGGAAAGATTGCAGGCAGGCAGAGAAGGGGATGACAGAGGATGAGACAGTTGGATAGCATCACTGACTTGATGGACTTGAGTTTGAAAAAGCTCCAATCCATGGGGTTGCAAAGATCAGACAGGACTGAGTGACTGAACTGAACTGAACTGAAGCTGCTGTTGCTGCTAAGTCGCTTCAGTCGTGTCCAACTCTGTGTGACACCATAGATGGCAGCCCACCAGGCTCCTCCATTCCTGGGATTCTTCAGGCAAGAATACTGGAGTGGGTTGCCATTCCCTTCTCCAATGCATGCATGCATGCTACATCACTTCAGTCGTGTCCGACTCTATGTGACCCCATGGACAGCAGCCCATCAGTTTCCTCTGTCCACGGGATTCTCTAGGCAAGAATACTGGAGCGGGTGGCTGCTGAGAAAACAGATTATGAGAGAGATGAAAATGCTAAGGGCATATGTAATGAAGGGTGACACATTTTCTGAGCTAAGCAGGAAATTTCATGTTATTTCTTAAATCTAGTTCTAGGATTGAAGACAGGAATGACATAAGGCAGGGGAAGCATGAAAGGGAAAAAGTGGAGATCCATTAAGTGTACTCACTAAGACAAATATTGACTGCTCTGAGTTCTCATAGTCCTCATCTCCTTTGGAGTTATAGCGAGGAAGGCATTTTATTCTCAGATTCTTATGAAAGGTAATTCCTATGATACCCCTGCTGATCAAGCCAGTAGCCCCCCAGGTCACACTGGTAGTAAGCCTAGTGCTACAATTTGAACCAATTCTGTGAACTAATCTATACAGTGCTTCTCACTATAACCTCCTTTCCTCAGACCTCACCAGGGCTGAAATTCTAAATTCCTAATGGAGCCACTTGAGAAACAGGACTTTAAATGAAAGGGATATTATATATACAAATGGAGAAGGCAATGGCACCCCACTCCAGTACTCTTGCCTGGGAAATCCCGTGGATGGAGGAGCCTGGTATGCTGCAGTCCATGGGGTTGCTAAAAGTCAGACACGACTGAGCAACTTCACTTTCACTTTTCACTTTCATGCATTGGAGAAGGAAATGGCAACCCACTCCAGCGTTCTTGCCTGGAGAATCCCAGGGACAGGGGAGCCTGGTGGGCTGCCGTCTCTGGAGTCGCACAGAGTCGGACACAACTGAAGTGACTTAGCAGAAGTAGCAGCATATATACAAAATGGATCCATGCAGCCAAGAGGAGGAAAAGCCTAACTAAAGAAAGAGAAAGAATATGGTAGACAAAAGTGTTAGACCATAAGTGGGTAATGAAGTTTCGTTTGGCATGCACCTAGGCAATCCTATATACATTGTCCTTATCAGAGAACAGGAAAATGGAATTATGGTGCTGCCCACACAACAAGAGCATAAACTCTTTGCTGAAGGAAGAGGTAGAAAGTGCCATCACACATACATCCTACTGCAAGATCCTATGCAAAGCCATGAGTGTTCATTCTTCCAAGGCTTCAAAGAATCATGGTCACGTTCATGCTGATACAGCTACCTGCCCCTACCATCGTGAATCAATCTTTGTTGAAGGGTAGTATCATGAGTGCCATGTATATTTCACAGAAGAACCTGTCCCCAGACAAGATCTATGGGGGCAAATCCAACTTAACAACGTGTCTCCAGGGGTGGCTGGTACTTCCTGATTACCCACAGCCCTGGAGACCTTGCAAAAATTGAAACAATGAACTTTGCAATCCTGCTTGATGCAACCTATAAATGAAAGAGAGACATTACCCAGAAGGGGCTGAAATCATTGTGCCTGCTCATTTTGCACCAAGGACTCATATATTTAAGGACTCACATATTCATCTTTCTCCTTCAGTAGATATGAGAGTGGGTGTACATGTTATGGTTCTTTTGTAGCACTCAAAACCAATACATTTCCAACTACCTTCAATTTGCAGAGTTGCAATAGATACAGAGGATTACTTTGCCCTTTATGTTGACCTTGACCTCTACAAGATGATGTCAAAACAGGAGAAAATTGAGAGGAAAAAAAATGGGTCAGATTCCTGCATCTGGAATAAATGAACAAATAGCTTTCCAAACACTACTGAAAAATGTTATCAAACTTTCTCAAAACATTTGAACTTTTACTTTAAATAGAAGTTGCAAGAGTCATTTAAATCCAAAACTATTTTCTTTCTTTAAGAGCTAAAGATGCTTAGGATATAATAAATGTACAGTAGTTACCTGTTTCCAAAAGTTTTCTTGATCCAATATGTATGTTTGAAGTCACCAAAGAACCACTTTCTGGTTGAAGCCATAATTGCAATGTACATATAAAGCAGAAGTATTTTCCCCTGGAGGCATATGTACTAATATGTTGTCATCCTTCTTGAGCTTAATTTCCAAATAATTGACCCTGGAGCTCAGTGTTTCTAAATAATGTTCTGCTGCTGCTGCTAAGTCGACTGAAGTGATTTAGCATGCATGCCTGCTTTGGAGAAGAAAATGGCAACCCACTGCAGTATTCTTGCCTGGGATTCCATGGACAGAAGAGCCTGGTGGGCTGCCATCTTAGTGAAGTCGCTTCAGTTGTGCTCGACTCTGTGCGACCCCATGGACAGCAGCCCACCAGGCCCCTCTGTCCACAGGATTCTCTAGGCAAGGATGCTGGAGTGGTTCCTATTTATTTAAAATATCTCTACCAGGGCTTCCCTGGTGGTCCAGGGATTAAGAATCCACATTGCATTGTAGGGTCTGAACCCTGGTCTGGGAGAATACCACATGCCCATGTGCAAAGAAGCCCATGTGCTGCAACTGCTGAAGCCCTCTCAACTAGTGTCTGTGCTCCACAACAAAAGAAGCGCCACAATGAGAGGCACGCGTGCCACAGCGGAGAGCAGTGCCCGCTCGCGGCAACCAGAGAAAGCCTGCACAGCAATGAAGATCCACCACAGCCAAATAATACAAATACATAAATCTAAAAAATCGATACCGTAATGTATTTTATTGAACCAGTTGAAGTTCAATTTTCTATGCATGATTTTTTCTTACATGTTGCTAAATGTCCATTTATTTTCTTCAGCTTTAATTAATTAATATTTAGCATGTTTTTCAGAGCAGCGTACAATCTGAAACTATGTGACTAACAAAGAATGACTTTCACATTGTCAAAAATCATGATAAAGACCATTCTTCGGGGCTCAACTATTTTTTCCATTAGAAATCATGAGTTCATCTTCAGTTTTGTTGTGGACAACACCACCAATCCCTCTCTCAAGCTTGCTCCCCTCGTTCTTACAGCAACAGTTTATTACCAGCTACTCTGAGATGCGAAGGTTTTCTTGCAGGGGAGGAGAGTGAGCATGGCTGCTTTTGCAAACTGTCAGTGGTGACAGTCTTGTGATGACTTGGTGGCCTCAAACACCAGGGGTTTACCGTGTGAGACTACAGAGTCTCACAGCCTGGAGACGGAAGAGCTGACAGAGGCCACTTGGTCCACACTGAGCTTCATGCGGCTTTCTGGGGTGGAAGGGTGTGAAAGAGAGACTGTATAATCAGCTAAAAACGTGTTCCAGACTGTGTTCTCCTCATGAAATAAAACACCTGTTTTTTATTAGCTATACTCCCCGCCCTACTAATCAAAGATAGCAATAGGACCTTGTACATAAATTCCTCTGTCTTGTCACTGCCCATAAATTTGACTCCCAAAAGCTGGAGATCAACATCACAGAGAGCTGAAGACCGCCTGCAGAATCCTGGTTCTGTAGGAACAGTTAAGAAAGGATGCAAAGTGGCGATGTACGCTTTTCATTTTCAGAAGAAATTAACACATGTAGTCACAATTCTCAACCCTTCATCTGTTCTTGACAAGCCTTCATAATAGATCAAAACAGTACATATTTCCCCCACAAAATTAGAGGATGCAGGATTGAAATTTGTAAGCAAATATGTTAATTCAATTTAAGGTAGCTGCCGCATTCAAATAGTATGTACTGCCCTAAAGAAAAGCTGAAAAGCAAGTTAGCTCACATCAAATAAGAGATCCTCTCAGGGAAAAGTGGTGAGAGACCCTCTCTGATCATCTTTAAAATACTATCTCTGGGACTTTCTTGGTGGGCCAGAGGCTAAGATTCTGTGCTTCCAATGCAGGGGGTCTGGGTCAGGGATGGAAATAAGCATTTGTGCTTATTCAGGAAATAAGCATTTGTGCTACAACTAGAGAAGTTCAAGCCCCCAGTAAAGATCCAGCACAGCCAAAACAAACAAAAAAGTAAATAGATAGTACAAAAATTAAAATAAAATACTTATCTTAAATACCCATGTTTGTTTTCACTTCTGTGTCCATGATTTAATTTTAAAATGAAATGAATATGAGATGACGTTCATCTCAGTTGAGTCTATTTGCACCTGAATCAGGTGTAGCTTTGATCAAAACTAGTATAAGGAATAGTATTAACACTGATAGTAATAACAGCCATAACAACTACTACCATTTTTTGACTGTTCTGTGTTACAGATACATCAGACATCACAGGAATAGTTTGTATTGTTCCCCAAAATAACTCACACATCAACCCTGAGAAGAAAGGATTTCTTCTTGACAATATTCCTATTTTAGAGATAAGGAAACTGAGGTTCAGTCACACAGCAATTAGAACAAAGAAAGAATCTTGGCACACAACTTATAAACCATAGAGTCTCTTCAAGAAGGCTCAGGGGCCGGTGTGCTCTCCAACTCCATTTCACAAAGAAAATGCAGGAACTCCTTCAGCAGGTATTTGCTCTTCGTTTTTAGGCATAATTAAGAAATTATATGCCACTGATAACTCTGGTAATGTAATGCCTAACCTCTCACATTCTTCCTTGATTGCCATGCAAAGGATTTGAAAAGAGATATTTTAGAATAATTACCCATCAGTAATCATCCGCACACAACACAAATCACATTTGATTCCCCATTAAGACCGACCACGAGAATGAGAGGTTTTCACTCCAGAATGCTTTCTGCTGCAATCAGGTTAATTCTATGTTTCCATTCCATTGGCCTTCTGAATTTAAACATGGGAACACAGAACAAACTCTATATAGAGGAAAATAATATCCTCAATCATGGGTCTTGATCCACTGGTGAAAAAAATACTTAACTATTATCTTTCCAAATAGAATACCATCCCACTCAGAAATGTCAGCTTCCAGAAAGAATTCATTTAGCAAATAGGGGTGGACATTTTATCACTGTAGGACAGCTCTTTACCTTGGTTTGTTCCAGAGTGCAGATCTGCACAATCACAGCCGTAACATAAAATAATTCATACAGAAGAACAAAAAGACAAATGTCAAGCCACTGCAGTTCACTAATACCATTTTGTAATACCAGTTAGCATCCTCTGATTCAGGTTTGATTTATAAATGTAGTAACCTTTATTGGCATCCCACTCCAGTACTCTTGCCTGGAAAATCCCATGGACGGAGGAGCCTGGTAGGCTGCAGTCCATGGGGTCGCAAAGAGTCAGACACGACTGAGCAACTTGACTTTCACTTTTCACTTTCATGCATTGGAGAAGGAAATGGCAAGCCATGCCAGTGTTCTTGCCTGGAGAATCCCAGGGACAGGGGAGCCTGGTTGGCTGCCGTCTCTGGGGTCGCACAGAGTCGGACACGACTGAAGTGACTTAGCAGCAGCAGCAGCAACGTTTATAGGTGATAGATACATCAATAATACATCAACAAGTCTTGTGTGAAATGTGTCAAGATTTCACTTCCTATTGTTTCTTTTATTTCAATAGTACTATGAGATGCAGATCTAGAGAATGGACATGTAGGCACAGGAAGGCAGGGTGAGGATGGGGTGAACTGGGAGACTTGGGCTGATACATGCAAACTCCCGTATGCAAAATAGATAGCAGGTGGGAAGTTGTTGTTTAACACAGAGAGTCAGCTTGGTGCTCTGTGATGACCTGGAAGAGTGGGGTGGAGGGTAGTAGGAGAGAAGCCCAAAAGGGAGGGGATATATGTATATGTACAGTTGATTCACTTCATACTACAGCAGAAACCAGCACAACATTTTAAAGCAATCATATTCTAATAATTTTTTAAAAAGTAGTACTATAGCTGCATCTGGGCATCATAGTGTTAAATCTGGGAGATCTATGACTTTGCACTATAATCAACAGATCTACCAACAATGCCCTCATCCAGCATCACCTCCCCTCCCCCTCAAACTTGACTTCCATTCTCTTTTCCATATGGATGTGAGAGTTGGACCATAAAGAAGGTTGAGAGCCAAAGAATCAATGCTTTCAAACTGTGGTGCTGGAGAAGACTCTTGAGGGTCCCTTGGACAGCAAAGAAATCCAACCAGTCCATCCTCAGGGAAATCAACCTTGAATATTCATTGGAAGGACTGATGCTGAAGCTGAAGCTCCAAGACTTTGGTCATGGCCATCTTATGAGAAGAACTGACTCACTGGAAAAGACCCTGATGCTAGGAAAGATGGAGGGCAGTAGGAGAAGGGGGCAACAGAGGATGAGATGGTTGGATGGCATCACCGACTCAATGGACATGAGTTTGAGCAGACTTCAGAAGATGGTGAAAGACAGGGAAAACTGGTGTGCTGCAGTCCATGGGGTCTCAAGGAGCTGGACACGATTTAGTGACTAAACAACAGCAATAAACTCCTTTTTCCACTATGAGGAGAGAGCAGCTATCCTGCTGAGTGGGAGACAGATCTTTCCATGTGTCATGTGAACTGAATAGTGAAACAGAGCAAGACTCTATGGGCCTTCCCAGGACAGAAACCACCTCCTGCAATGTCCTCTGCCTGCCTTTTGTCTGTACAAAAACTTTACCTAAGGAATATATTTATTCAAAGAAGAGAGAAACTGCAGAAGCAAAGGAAAGCAACCAGACAAGACCAAATAAGAATAGGTTCACCATTAAACAAAGTCAAGAACTTTTAGTTCCTCTTCCAAGGGCTACAGATAATATCCCGAGCCATGTCCTCTGAGCTGTCTTGTAGATACTGAAACCCTCACCATGTGGAAGAAGAATTGTGTGATGACCAGACTGTAGAGATGACATAAATAGCCATGATCATAAGAACTGTCTTCAAATAAGTGAGAACAAACCAATCCTGGAACTGAAGATTAACTGTGCTTAAAACAAGATGATGCTCACTGTTTAAACCACTGAGGACCAATTTTCAGATGACAGAGCTGACTGTACTGTCTCTGCATGTAGCCCTCCTCCCACTTATTCCCCTCTCCACTCCCCCTTTGAAAGCTTTTGCCTACTGATGGGCAGCAGGGAGTTGAATTTTGGAAATGAGTCCACTTCCCCCTGGTTGCTAGTATCCAGAACAAACAAAACTTTCCTGTCCACCAAACTTGTCTCTTGAGAATTGGCTTTCAAAGTGGTGATGTTATGGAAAATCCCAAAGGAGCATTTTGGCCAGCCCAACATCATGTACATTGACACAGAAATTTAAGGCACGTTTTTGCTTTACCAAGGTGTATTTTAATTTGAGTCTTTTTTTCTAAAATGTGCAAGCACTTTTCTGTTTCATTACTTTTATACACATATGTTTCATACGGTTCATAAAGCATACAGAAAAATGTCTGCAAAAAGCTAAGGAATAATAGCACTTAAACATTTGTGTATCTACTACACAATTCACGAAATAAAATGTTACTGGTACTTCAAAACTCCCTCGTGTGCCCCTTGCCCATGGGAGTTCTCTCCTCCATTTAAAGGTAACATGAACCCTAAATTTTGTGATAATCATTTCCTCTAAGCCTTATCTTTCACTGTAAAATGAAAGTCCTTGCCCCATGTTAAATAATTTTAAGCACTCAAATCAGGTAGAAGTTTTATACATTCAAGTTCATTTCACCAGATATTTATGGTACATACAGTATATGCCAGACTTTCAACTAGGAGCTAGTGGAATGCAAATTAATAAGACACAGTTTCTACCCCAAGAAAACTCATAGAGTGTTGGAATTCATGAAAGCATAAGAGGAAGAAGTTTGGTCAAAAATAACTGTAATAACCTAGGGTTATTGGAACCACAGAGAAGCAAAATATGGCAAGATTTCTCATTGCTTTGTCTCTCCAAGTCAACACATAGGCTGGCCACTATTTAACTGGTGGAGGGCTATGCTCAAGTTTTTATTTTTTGGAAAATGAAGTGTGGAGGGGAGAATGGGAACAGTCTTCTATATGAATCTGAAACTGGGTGTGTTCTTTCTCTCTGGCACCATGAATAGGGTTTTGCCAGCTGATTTCCGAGACAAGGTTCACATGTGCTTAATCTTCTAAGGACTTAGCAGGTGTTCCATTTCCCCCCCTCTAATTTGGAAAATAAAGATAATGGACCACTGAGAAAATTCACTGGGGTGGTGTTTTGGAGGGATTTGGCACAACACTTGGCACCCAGAAGAGCTTAATAAACGTTAGCTCAGCCTTTGAGAGTGATGCACTCCATTGTCCAGTATATTCCTTTATCCAACAAAAAATAAGAAGGAAGTGGGACTAAAGAGGTCAACTGCCAGGTTTAGCACAGGACATGGCACTAAAACAGGTAGACACTGCTGCTTCTCTAAAGAACAATTACAATTTAATTCATGACAAAAAAACATTGCCTGAAAGTTATAGTGTGAAAAGTGCTGAATAGTAAATTACAATTTCAGTTAAACAGAGGAACTCCTCTCAATACCCTCCTGGTAGAATCTACTAGAAGGATGTTTGCTCATTAGTTGCTATGGACCCAATGCCAAGATGTATGCCAATCCTGTCCGCAGCCCCAGCAGGCTGCTGCTGTCTATGCCAAAACTCCCTAATTGAGAGTGAGCTGCTCAAAGACAGTGTAATAACCCACAGATGAGGGAAATGAGTGAGCGGCTTAGTGACAGTGCTTGTCTTTCCAGTGGTCACGAGGCAATGCCATGCTGCTCACTAAATAAATAGATCTGGCTGACAAAGTGGCTGTCCCTGACTTTGACAAAAATGACTGATGAAATTCATTTCCTACAGGGAAACGTTCCAGTGAAAGGCAAAGCCTAATCCTCGTATTGTTTGGATGACAGAGTTCTTTGTGTCAATTAAAGATACTTCATACAGATCCACCTGCATACTTCCCCAGTAATGTGATCTGTTAACACAGAGCATGATTTCTAAACCTAAATATTGTGGTCAGAGAAGCCATTGTAGGGGGCGGGCTGAACGGGTGCTAGTGTTGACAATGCTATTAAAGCTCAAAGGAACACACTGCCTGTTTGAAGATGCTGTGCTTTTGCTAGAAAATTCTGATTTACAACAAAAGGGGTTTTCAGGGTAGTGTCACTTTGGGGGAAGGCTTTGGCCATCACACAAGTCAAATCACTAATCTGACAATCAAGGGTTTGAAGTGCTTTAGAGTTTGTGCAGTACTTGGATGCAATCTGAAAACAACAGAATGATCTTTGTTCATTTCCAAGGCAAATCATTCAATATCACAGTAATCCAAGTCTATGCCCTGACCAGTAATGCTGAAGAAGCCAAGTTGAATAGTTCTATGAAGACTTACAAGACCTTCTAGAACTAACACCCAAAAAAGATGTCCTTTTCATTACAGGGGACTGGAATCCAAAAGCAGGAAGTCAAGAAACATCTGGAGTAACAGGCAAATTTGGCCTTGGAATACAGAATGAAGCAGGGCAAAGGCTAACAGACCTTTGCAAAGAGAACACACTGGTCATAGCAAACACCCTCTTCCAACAACACATGGACATCACCAGATGATTGACACTGAAGTCAGATTGATTATATTCTTTGAAGCCAAAGATGGAGAAGCTCTATACACTCAGCAAAAACAAGTCTGGGAGATGACTGTGGATCATGAACTTCTTATGGCCAAATTCAGACTGAAATTGAAGAAAGTAGGGAAAACCACTAGACCATTCAGGTATGACCTAAATCAAATCCCTTATTATTATACAGTGAAAGTGACAAATAGATTCAATGGATTAGATCTGATAGAGTGCCTGGAGAACTATGGACAGAGGTTCGTGATACTGTACAGAAGGCAGGGATCAAGACCATCCCCAAGAAAAAGAAATGCAAAAAGGCAAAATGGTTGCCGAGGAGGCCTTACAAATAGCTGTGAAAAGAAGAGAAGCAAAAGGCAAAGGAGAAAGGAAAGATATACATATTTGAATGCAGAGTTCCAAAGAATAGCAAGGAGAGATAAGAAAGCTTTCCTCAGTAATCAATGCAAAGATAGAGGAAAACAATAGAATGGGAAAGACTAGAGATCTCTTCAAGAAACTTAGAGACACCAAGGGAACATTCCATGCAAAGATGGACTCAATAAAGGACCAAAATGGTATGGACCTAACAGAAGCAGAAGATATAAAGAAGAGGTGGCAAGAATATACAGAAGAACTGTACAAAAAAGATCTTCATGACCCAGATAACCATGACGGTGTGATCACTCACCTAGAGCCAGACACCCTGGAATGTGCATGCGTGCATACTGTTGCTTCAGTTGTGTTAGACTCTTTCCGACCCAATGGACTGTAGCCCACCAGTCTTCTCTGTCCATAGGGATTCTCCAGGCAAGAATACCAGTGTTATGTTAGTTTCCCCTTAATCTGGAGATGACTTTTGATTAAACTGATCCAGTTAGAAGTCCATTTCATTGTCTTCTGAGCTTCCCTGGTGGCTTAAGTGGTAAAGAATTTGCCTGCAATGCAGGAGACCTGGGTTCCATCCCTGAGGAGGGAAGATCCCCTGGAGAAGAGAATAGCAACCCATTCCAGTATTCTTGCCTGGAAAATCCCATGGACCGAGGAACCTGGTGGGCTACAGTCCATGTGGTCACAGAGTCAAATACGACTGAGTGACTATTATCATTCATTGATTGTATTCTAATCATGAACTTTTTTGGATACAGCTTCAGGCACACTGTAGGCACTCAATAAATGTTTATTGAAAGACCAGGCCACAGATGGGTATTGTACTCTGAAATTAAAATTTTCAAGGTGTCTAGTTCTCCAAGAGAACTATGCTTTGTATAGTAAACTTCCAGTGTAAATGTAGGTTTGTCACTTTCGTTTTTAGTCATGCTTTGTCTATAAAACCTTTCCTGTGATTCAAGAAAGTCTTAATTTCTCACACTTATGGCAGGCTCCACCACAGAATGAAAAATAAAATGTGAGACTCTAGAATTGCACAGAGGTAAACTAGGGAGCCCTAACAGCAAAAGGAAAGGCTTCTAATGTTATTCAAGGTTCAATGTGAGAACAGAAATACTTTCACGTATAACACATCTATCTCATTTATTTTGGCCTTTCTAATAAAATATAAATAACAACATTTTATCCCTACTTTTATAGAAGTGGAAATAAGGCTCAGTGAAGTAAAAACTCTCAGGTTATAAAAAGAAGTGGTTGACCTAGGTCTTCTAGTCTAAATTCTCCATTGTTTCCACTTGACAATTCTCTTATTTCTAGTTGGTCAAAGACTAGCCCTTCCATCTCCCCATACTTTGTTGATAACAACTTTTCATTGTGTTGATTTATTTATTTTCCTGATTGGTAATACACACACACACATACATTTATATAATATTCAAATCTATACACCCAGCCATGGGAAGTTTTATCTCATCAAAATCACCTACATCTTTTTTTAATTGGAGTATAATTGTTTTTTACTGCTGTGTTAGTTTCTGCTGTACAACAATGTGAATCAGCCATGCATATACATAAACCCCCTCCCTCTTGAACCTCCCTTCCACCCCCAATCCCAGCCCTCTACGTCATCACAGAGCACCTAGCTGAGCTCCCTGTGCTATGCAGCAAATTTTCACTAGCTAATTTACACATGCATGCATGAACGCTAAGTCACTTCAGTCGCGTCTGACTCTGCAAACCTAGAAGGACTGTAGCCCTCCACGCTCCTCTGCTCATGGGGATTCTCCAGGCAAGAATACTAGAGTTGGTTGCCATGACGTCCTCCAGAGATCTTCCCAGCCCAGGGGTCACACTTACACATCTCTTAAACCTGCCTGCATTGGCAGGAGAATTCTCTGCCACTCGTGTCACCGGGAAAGCCATTTGACACATGGTAGTGCATATATGTAAGTGCTATTTCCTCCGTTCATCCCACCCTCCCTTCCTCTGTTATATCCACAAGGACACTCTTTTACATATTTACATTGTGACTTTTCACTGTATGAGCAGCTAGAAGATATGATAAGATCCCCACCTCCCAGCTCCTGGACTGAAAGCAGAGGGCTTTTTTCATTTCCTGTTTCAAAGGGTTTCAGTTTTTCAGGCAAAGGACATAAATGAAGTGTGGTATCTTGGAAAAATATTAACATAATTTAAAATGAGGGGTGCTTCTCCTTGGAAAGGTTATCCTGATTTCAAAGTTTTAAAAGTATTGAAGAGCGCAGATTTGCTTGGGGTCTCATCGGTTGTCTGTGACTCTGCTTTTTGTCATTCTGTGTCTGGAAGACAGATGAGGCAGGACATTCCTGATGGATTAACTCTTGGGGAGACTTAGACCAAAGTGGAAATTGCTATTCTATTTGCATGGAAATAAGGTCAGACAGAGTCTGTTTTTAAGTAACATCAAAACATACAGTGATAAGGGAAAACACATTAGCCTTGTTATTGGGCTCAGACAGACCAAAAATGCAGGTCTTTTGATATAATTCACTTTCATTTTCTATTTGAACACAAACTTCAATTAAAATAAAGTGTGTGTTATTGCCATTTTCCATAAGGGCTCATAATTGGAGTATAATACCTCTGAGTATAATACCCCTTTATGTATCAAATCACAAATAACAATCCTCTGTGAGACACATCATTTGCCCTTGTCTATTTAACCAATGGTAGATTTCCTTCTAAATTCTGATTACTCTGAACATAGATAATGAGTTCTCTTTCCAATTTTTTATTTCCTCCTTGTTCTATAGAAAACTATTGATTTCCATTTTCGTGTTCAGTTACTAGTTGATTTTTACCCACCATATGACTTTACTTAAAGCAAAATATTTTCTTTTTGAATTATGGTTTTTTCTGGGTATATATGCCCAGGAGTGGGATTACAGGATCATATGGTAACTATATTTTTAGTTTTTTAAGGAACCTCAATACTTTCTCCATAGTGGCTGCACCAATTTACATTCCCACCAACAATGTAGGAGAGTTCCCTTTTATCCACCCCTCTTCAGTACTTGTTTGTAGATTATATTTATGATAGCCATTCTGATTGATGAGAGGTGATCCTTCACTGTAGTTTTGATTTGCACTTTTCCAACAATGGGTAAATATTCCCTGTTGGCTCAGCAATAAAGAATTTGCCTGCCAATGCAGGAGATTCAGATTCAGTCCCTGAGTAAGGAAGATCCCCTGGAGAAGGAAATGGCAACCCACTCCAGTGTTTTTGCCTGGAATTCCCATGGACAGAGGAATCTAGCTGCCTGCATTCCATGGGGTCAAAGAGTCAGGCATGACTTAGCAAGTAAACACAGCAATAGTTAGTGTTGTTGAGCATCTTTTCATGTGATCTTTGACCATCTCTATTTTTTTCTTTGGAAAAACGTTTATTTAGATTTTCCACCTTTTTTTTTTTTTTGATTGGGTTATTTGCTTTTTTTATTTTTATATTGAGTTGGATGTGCTGTTTGTATATTTTGGAGATTAATCCCTTATCTGTTGCTTCATTTGCAAGTATTTTCTCTCACTCTGAAGAGTTTTGTTTTGTTTATGATTTCCTTTGCTGTGCAAAAGCTTTAAAGTTTAATTAGATCCCATTTGTTTATTTTTATTTTCATTACTCTGGGAGATGGATCAAAAAAGATCTTTCTGTGATTTATGTCAAAGAGTGTGTACTGTTTATGTTTTCCTTATAGCGTCCAATCTTACATGTAGGTCTTTAATCCATTTTGAGTTTATTTTTGCATACAGTTCTAGGGAGTGTTTTAATTTCATTCTTTTACATACAGCTGTCCAGTTTTCCCAGCACCACTTATTGAAGAGACTATCTTTTCTCCATTGTATAATCTTGCCTCCTTTGCCATGGATTAAATGACCATAGATGCATGGATTTATCTTTGACCATTCTATCCTGTTCCATTGATCTATATTTCTGTTTTTGTGCCCAGTGTTCATTGCAGCGCTATTTACAATAGCCAGGACATAGTTCCCAGGTAGCTCAGTGGGTAAAGAACCCACCTGCAATGCAGGAGACTCAGGAAACTAGGTTTTGATCCCTGGGTCAGGAAGATCCCCTGGAGGAGGGCATGGCAACCCACTCCAGTATTCTTGCCTGGAGAATCCCATGGGCAGAGGAGTCTGGTGGGCTATAGTCTATGGGGTTGCAGAGTCGAACACAATGGAAGCAGCTTAGCAGACAGGCACAGAAGCAACCTGAACATCCATCAGCAGAGGAATGGATAAAGAAGAAGTGGCACACATACCCTATGGAGTATTACTTGGCCATAAAAAGAGCAAAATAATGCCATTTGCAGTAAAACAGATGGACCTAAAGATTGTCATAGTGAGTGAAGTAAGTTGGACACAGAAGGAGAAATAATCATATAATATCGCTGCTTATATGTCAAATCTATAAAATAGGGTACAAATGAAATTATTTACAAAACAGAAGTAGAATCACGGGTGTAGAAAACAAACTTGTGGTCATCAGAGGATGGGGGGAGAGGGATAAATTGGAAGATTTGGATTGACATAACATACTACTACAGATAAAATAGACAACTATTAAGAATCTGTTATATAGCACCAAAAACTCTACTCAGTACTCTGTAGTGGCCTATACAGAAAAAGAATCTTTTAAAAAAAACAACCGAACAATAAACATAGGTATCAATATAACTAATTCACTTTGCTGTATACCTGAAATTACCACTACATTGTAAATCAACTATATGACAATATTTTTTTTTTTAAGCAAGACATTTTCTGAATGTAACACAACAAAACCCTAGGGAAGAAAGGGAGACTGGGCCATTTAAATGTATAAATGTTTTGGTGAAAACTCAGTGATCCTCTCTCTGGAGTTATCTTTGGTGAATAGGACAGTGAAATAGTGAACCTGTCACTCTCTGCCCTCCAACCCAGCCCTCATCCTTACACATATTGGAACCATCTGTGTTATAATCACAGAATTTAACTAATGGTGAGAAAATCAAGTTTGCTTCCACAAAATAAAAGAAACCTAAAAATGCAAAACACAAGCCACCCATAGTTGCATATACACACATACAATATATTCTCCAGTGAGATGTATGATAAATGGAATTACTTATATTCCATGAGAATGTTTGCATGAAGAAAGATGATCCGGGGTGGGAGAATGCCCATACTCCCCAAGGATTACATGTAGTGAGGCAGGTGTGACTGCAGTGTGGAGGGAGGTGCCCTGGTGTCCATCAGGCCCTTGGGTATCCTGTGTGCACAGCCCTTTGAAATGTGACTGAGCCACTGAGGAGGGTCTTTTTTCTACAGGTGAAGTCTATTTTCCTATCCTTTGAACCTGGTCTTCACTCAGAACTTGCTTGACCTGCAGTATGAGGTAGAATTGGTGTACAATGCCAAGGGTAGGAAATTGGAGGCTTATAGCTTAAGCCTTTGGCAACTTGAAAGTATTTCCTGAGACCTCGATATTAAGAAGCAGCCCTGGATGAAATGTCCCATGATGAGAAATTCTCAGTGGTCCCCTGTTCCAGATGAGCTAGCATCCAGCCAAGCCACCAGATCAATGCCACCACATCTGTGAGCCCAGGTGAGACAAAGGAATCACCCAGGACAACAACCACAGGGTGAAATGCAATACATCACTTCATGTCTTTAACTTTTAATTAATTTTATATTTGTACAAAAGTTGCCAAAATAGTAAAGAAAGTGTCCACAGACTCCTTACTGAGCTTCCCCTAATCATCATTGTATGTCACCATGCTGCAGTGAGCAGAGCCAGGAAACTGACACTATCAGCTGGAGACCTACCACATTCCACCCATTTTTTTCACTTGTGTCTTTTTTATGTTTCAGTATCCAGTCCCACATTCCACGTTGCATTTGGTTTATGTATTCTCAGTCTCCTCTAATCTATAGCAGTTCCTCAGTCATTCCTTTTCTTTCATGACTTGGACACTTTTGAAGAGGACTGGTCAGTTATTTGTCCTTCAATTTGAATTTGGCTAAGATTTTGCACTTTATGAATGGTGTGAAACCCTTTTCCCTTCAATATATCAGAAAGTGCAGCATTTGAAGTTGGCTGCTCACCCTAATCTACTGATCAAGGTGGTTTCTTTCTGATTTCTCCATTTTAAAGTTACTATTTTTTATTTATAGCTAATAAATATCTTGGAACAGATATTTTGGACTAGAAAATGATTGTTTTAAACTACTAAGTGGTTTGTAACTAATAGATAATAGATAGATGGAAGGATGGATAGATGGATGGATGGATAGATAAATTTTCATTGTTATTCAGTTGCACTCATTTCACATGCTGATAAGGTTATGCTCAAAATCCTTCAAGCTAGGCTTCAGCAGTACATGAAACAAGAACTTCCAGATGTACAAGCTGGGTTTAGAAAAGGCAAAGGAACCAGAGACCAAATTGCCAACATTTGCTGGATCATAAGAAAGCAAAGGAATTCCAGGAAACATCCACTTCTGCTTCTTTGATTATGCTAAAAGCCTTTGACTATGTGGATCACAACAAGCTGTGGAAAATTCTTAAAGAGATGGGAATACCAGGACTACCTTAGCTGACTCCTGATAAATCTGTATGCAGATCAAGAAACAATAGTTAGAACTGGACATGTAACAACAGACTGTTTCAAAATTGGCAAAGAAGTACATCTGGGCTATATATTGTCACCCTGCTTATTTAACATCGATGCAGAGTACATCATGTGATATGCCAGGCAGGATGAATCATAAGCTGGAATCAAGATTGTGGGGAGAAATATCAACAACCTCAGATATGCAGATGTACCACTCTAAAGGCAGAAAGCAAAGAGGAACTAAACAGCCTCTTGATGAAGGTGAAAGAGGATAGTGAAAAAGCTGACTTCAAACTCAACATTCAAAAAACAAAGATCACGGCATCTTGTCCCATCACTTCATGACCAACTGAAGGGGAAAAGTGGAAGCAGTGATAGATTTTATTTCCTTGGGCTCCAAAATCACTGTAGATGGTGACTGCAGCCCTGAAATTAAAAGATGCTTACTTCTTGGAAGGAAAGCTATGACAGCATATTGAAAAGCAGGGACATCACTTTGTAGACAAAGGTCTGTACAGTCAAAGCTATGGTTTTTCCAGTAGTCATGTTCAGATAGATGATAGAGAGATAGGTAGGTAGGTAGTAGGTAGATGATAGATAAAATAAGTAATTGATAGGTGTAAGTCAGGCTGGGATTCTACTTGGGAGGTGAGTCAGAGTGATTTAGGGAATGGAAGAAAGAGAAGCTTCCATGTAACTTGAGTGTCTGTGGAGTTTTGTGGATAAAGAATTTAGAGGCATTTTGGTGAAGTGATGCAATTTTAGAACAAGAAAGAAAAGACATTTTTCTTTCTAAAATAGGAGCTTAAAGTGGGTTTTGACTTGACACGAGTAAGAAATTGAAATATTTTAAAATTATTTTTGGGCAATTTAAGTACAATGCTCTAGGAGACTGGGGCACAGTAGAGACCCAGGATTTCAGATTGGAGGGGTCTTTTCTCCCCTTAATTGGTAACTGTAGGATGCTAAGGTGGTGAACAGAACCAGACATTCTTTTAACAATGTAACAATGTTCCTGTTTTCATCACTCTGTTTGCATAAGGTGAATGGGAGTCTACTTATTGAACAGAGCCCCACTATCCATGATAAAAAGCAAGGCAGGAGAGAGTGTGTGTCAGAATTTCCTTTTCTTTAGAGAAAGGAAGGAGGGAAGGAGGCTGAACTCCCCATGGTTTTGTAATCTCTACAAGAAGGATCTAGCATGACATGGAGCATGAATAACCCGCACTGTGGCCAATGAGAGAACAAACAATCTAGGAAGTTGTGAAGTAGGATCACAGGTTTTCTGTATATGACTAAGAGCCCTTGAATGGTCTGGCACTGAGGATACAGCTGAAAGACATACGCTTTCTTTGCATTGGTGGGGTTTCTATTCTAGGGCAAGAGAGTCTCAACAAACAAGTGCATCATTTAATACACATTTTAGAGAGTTCAATGCAGTTGTAAAGACAAGTAAAGTTGGGTAGAAGGAAAGAGAGTGATCGGATGGGGGGAGTTACTACTTAGATAAAGGAGTCAGGGGAGACTTGTTGAGGATATGACATCTGACTCCACAGGTAGTAGAAGGCCATCAGGAGAGGACCACGGGGACCATGCTGTGACATTGACCCAACAGGTAGATGAAGCCCTGGAAGAAACAGCCCAAAGGCATGAAACATGGCATCATGTAGAATTACAGGGCAGGTAACATGAACTGTGGTGTTGGAGAAGACTCTTGAGAGTCCCTTGGACTGCAAGGAGATCCAACCAGTCCATTCCAAAGGAGATCAACCCTGGGTATTCTTTGGAAGGAACGATGCTAAAGCTGAAACTCCAGTACTTTGGCCACCTCACGCGAAAAGTTGACTCACTGGAAGACTCTGATGCTGGGAGGGGTTGGGGGCAGGAGGAGAAGGGGATGACAGAGGCTGAGATGGTTGGATGGCATCACTGACTCAATGGACATGAGTTTGAGTAAGCTCCGGGAGTTGGTGATGGACAGGGAGGCCTGGTGTGCTGTGATTCATGGGGTCGCAAAGAGTCGGACATGACTGAACGACTGAACTGAACTAACATGAACTGAGGAAGATTCTCGGCAGGTAACAGTCAGCTGTGGATCTAAGACAGGGGGCTCAGCCTGGAATCTGTGAACCACCTAGGTCTGCACACAGACTTGATGGTGTCCATGAATTTGGATAGGAAAAAGCTTAAATGGAATTGGATGTTAATTTACTATAGTATGGAAACAGACTGGTAGCTTCTAAATATTTTATCAAGAACCCTTTGGCCTTTTATTAAAAACAAAACTTTCTTCATTAACACTACTGTGTTAGAATAAAAATACTGCACTTCTTTGGTGGAAGTAACTCTCACGGTCTAAGACATGCTCACATATGGTTTCTGCTTGAAAGACCAGTTCTTCATGGAACATAATTTGAAATCATCTGTATCAGCGCTTCTCCCATTCCCCTACTAGAAAAGGAAATGGCAACCCACTGCAGTATTCTTACCTGGAGAACTCCCTGGAGTCTGGTGGGCTACAGTCCACGGGGTTGCAAAGAGTCAATCAGGACTTAGTGACTGAAGGGCAGTAGCCATTCCCCCCAGGCAAATAATGCCCTGGCCACAAGTCTCTGAGTAAAAACACAAAGAGGTCTGGCTACGGCAGATGGGTGACGCACATTAAGGAGGTGGGCAGGTCATGCAAATTGGTGTCCTCCTTAGAGTATGTGAAGAGTAAAATGGTGATTCTGCTTGTCCCTCCCCAGGTTTCCTTCTGATCAGCTTCACTGTGGCCACTCTTGACGATGACCCAGAGTGGCCAGACATTGGTCAAGTCCAGGTTAGCTAAGCAGTTTTAAAAAGTGAGTGTGACTTAGAAATGCAGATACAGAATTTTACGAGATATATATATATATATATATATATATATTACCACAGTAAAAGAAAAAAGAAATGCAGACACTATCGATCAAAGGCATAATTCAATTTACCTAGCTTGAGAAAAACAATTTACTCACCATCCCATAAGCCCACATCATTATTCACTGACATAAAAAACCACCTCCCAAACTCTCTGTGCGGTGTCTTTGGAAAGAGGTGACAGGAGAAAAAGTAAGTGGAGACATGGGACAGATTTTCCCAGTCACCGACTGTAGCTTGCAATTTTTTAAAATGGCTGTCACTAGAATTTAGATATTTGGTAATAAATCTCATCACTAAACATTTCCTTAGATTTTTGTTAAAAGTGTTTTGTTGTCAAATTGAGGCCTTTAAGGAACCATCTGTATTTTTTTTTAATATATGAGAATGAATGGTTGTAAGTTCCCATCCTCTTTAAGTTTCTCAAGTGAAGAATTATCGCAATTGTGTTTCCGGAAAGTGCACATAAAAAAGCACAAATCAGATTTTTTTTCACAAGCCTGTCATGAGCTTTTCAGAGGTTAATGTACAAAGGAGATGGAATTTAGCTGAAATAAGAGAGAACTTTGTGATTAATTTGTCTAAGGAGGAAAATAACAAAAAATGATCTTAGAAAGTTTTCTGTTACTAGAGATGATTTAAGTATAAATATTTTTTAATGCAAGAGCTATGTTAGATTCTACAATGTAAACTATATTAAAAACTCCCCAAAGTAGTGCATTCAGTTTCTTTTTCAGCCCCTTTTGCCAACTATCTTTTCCCCAAAAGATGATAAGAAGAACTTACCAATCAGAGGAAGCTAAGATTATTAGACATGTTGCACGAAAGTAGAATACTAACTTTACAGGACTTAGTGTCTCAATTGAGAAAAAGAAAGGGATGATATGAGTGGGGTCTTAGGGTTCAGTGGGTCAGTTTTAAAGTGATTTGGAAGATGAAGGCTTCCCTAGTAGCTCAGATGTAAAGATCTGCCTGCAATGCAAGAGACCTGGGTTCAAACCCTGGGTTGGGAAGATCCCTTGGAGGAGGGAACAGCTACCCACTCCAGTATTCTGGCCTGGAGGATTCCATAGACTGCATAGTCCATGGGATTACAAAGAGTCAGACATGACTGAGCAACTTTCACTTTCACTAGGAAGATGCAGAACTGATTGGGTCTGGACAGAGTGTATGACGTAATAGCTTTGGCTGGCTCAGCAAAACCGGTGAGGGTTTAGAGGAGACACTTGACAAGCACTCTGTTGGTCAGGACATTTAAGTAACTTCTGTTGCTTACACTCTTATCTTCCTGGAAGAAGTCTTTCTGGAACAAGGAGCTAAGTTGTATTGCTTATTTTCAGTACTTCTTACGGTAGAGAGAAAAATACCCCATCTCAATACTGCTTTATAGGGAGACAGGAAATGATGTTGATCTAAGTTCTCATTTCCCAATTCGGCCATTGGGTATTTCTTTTCTTTGCCACAGCAACATTTTCACAAAAGTGGTAATAATGATCAATCTCACTTTTGACTTTCAAAATCATCTGTTCAACAAGCAAAGTACAAAATCAATTAATATACAGAACCAAAAGCTTTTGCCCTCACCTTGTATATGATTTGAGGCATTGTGCAGTCACTAAAGACATTTGTTCATTTAGTAAGTATGTTTTGAGAATACATTATTTTTCAGTTGAGTAGTTAAAGAGAACAACCAAAAGCAATTTTGTGTCCAAGATACAAAAAGGAAAATACATTTCTTATAATATATAGGGCTGTTCTAAAATACAATGCTTATTTTTTAAATACCAAAATCTCCAAGAATAATTTTAGGTCAAGCATAGAGTGAATCACTGGGTGAGATACAAGGTAGTAACATAAAAGATGTCTGCTACATCTAAGAAGACTGCGCACATCTCCGTGTATGGTCGTATGGCTCTTCTCCAAGACTAGTGACTGTCTGGAGGAGGCATACAGATGGAACTAATATCTGATTCTCATATCTGCACACTTGCCCTACAGATATGAAAAGGTGTGGTCACTTGGTCATAGAGAAAAGCCTCACAGATGTTCAGTCCTGAGCCTTTAGGCAAAAGATGGGGATGGACATCACATAACCTTGAAATAGGACTGCTTGGCTCATTTAGAGGGACTGTCTATTAACACTGACATTTTCTGTTGAAAGCCTTTTGTATGGCTTCAGGCAATAGGTTGTGGGGAAAGAAAAAAAGGCAGCTTGAGATTTGTGACCTTATTGTGACTATGAAATTACAAAAAGGAGCCAGCTTGTCCACACTGGCCACAGACAAGTGTAGCTATAACTAAAATTTACAGGATGCGTAAAAAGAATCACATCAGTAGAGTGCTGTAAATCCTGGTTACCCGGTCACCCCAGCAAATTCCTCATGGATCATCATGCCGTCAAGTGTAAATGGTTTTTCTTAAGAAGTAAAAGTACCCGACAGGTGAGATACATAAGCAAACAGTGAAATGATTTCACTTCACGAATTTAGAAAGGGTGATATGGGAGGAATAACCCACAAAGAGGAATTGAATAGATGCCCACAGGAAACTTTCAGTCAAGGGCCTACAAGATTTCACACCTTGAACAAGGCTGCAGGGATACTGGAATAGAAAAACACAACCTTGGCATCAAAGAGGGCACTTCAATAAATGGAGAGAATCTGACAACCTGCAGCAGCACAATGAAACAACTCCTCC
Source organism: Bos indicus (assembly GCF_029378745.1). NCBI lineage: Eukaryota > Metazoa > Chordata > Mammalia > Artiodactyla > Bovidae > Bos > Bos indicus. Next base: position 5,952,483 of record NC_091772.1, on the reverse strand, counting down.
GAGAGGTAAGCTTGGTGTGGAATGAACCGAGCAGGAGTCACAGGGTGTCTTTAGATGTTTGGATTTTATACTGAGGGGATGGGAAGCTACTGAAGAATTATAAATGATACCATCATTAAAAAAAAAAAAAATCTAGAAACAGTATCATGGTTTCAGTGAGGAATTAAGCTATAAGGCTGTTGCAATTATCCAGATAACAGATGGAAAGCTTTTAGAAGGGCAAGAGTCACAAGGATGGAAGGAGGAATCACTGCAATGGTGACATCCTAGTATGTGGCCTGAAATGGAGGGAAGAGTCAAAAATCACTCCCAGTTGCCCAGTTTAAGCAGCCAGATGGATACTGATGGACTGAGTACCACGGGGAGGGGTGAGGGAGCAGTAGAGTCATGGGTTGGGCTCCCTGGACACAGGCTCTGAACTGGGAAGCTCTCTAGGGAGATAGACCTGTGGGGGAGAGGATGGCAGTACTGGGAGGAGGGGAAGTCTGATCCACAGTACGGCTGCAGTTGAGTCCTCAGCTGGTCCTACGAGAGCCAGAAGGAGCCCTCAGGGTCGTTCTAGATTGAGATGAGAGGACTGGACTTCGGTATCTCTTTGTCATCTCGTCACTGGCCACAGGCCACTTCCTGTGAGGGGGCACACCTTTGAGGAAATCAGCCTCCTACTTCAGCCTAGGACAATTTCCAATAACGTGTGTGGCTACAAATATCCCCAGCAGCAGGGGCATAGCTTCACTGGCCCTGAAGAGGAAATTTCCTCCAACCTTATATAAGGTTGCTGTTGTTGTGATGTTGTTGTTGCTGTTGCTGTTTTGAAAGGACTAGATGTGAGTTAAGAAACTCATTTATTTTTTAAAAATAAAAAGTTCCTAGGCTCTGAATTCAAGGAAAGAAGAAATGATTCCTTTTTTCCCCACAGCAACAAATGATCATCTGAACTAGTTTGAAATTGGTCCCGACTGATATCAGCATGTAGGTTAGCCCTAGACAGCCTAGATACTGGCTAGGCTAACCCCCTGCACCAGCCTCACTGGGGTGTCTATACTTCTGTATCTTGCGTTGGGCTCCCTGTGAGACACCTGGATGTGGATGCTCAGTGGGCGATTGAAGAGCTGCTCAAATGAAAATGAGCTGGGAAGAGAGCTGGAAAGAGGCTGCTGTAGTCCTCAGTTCCTAGACAGTAGCAGCTGCTGAGAAAGACATATCCTGAGAGTGCGGAAACCAAGAACTAGAAACAGCTTTGGAAACCGAGGAAACTGCCAACCCTTGCAGTATAGATCAAATTTTAATGTCCATATGAATCACCCAAAGGGCTTTGAAAATTGCAAATTTTGGGATCCGGTGGGACAGAGAGTCTTCATTTCTAGAAGACTCCCAAGTGTTACGTATGTTACTGGTCACTGGATCGTACAGAGAGTGACAGTGAGTTGAAGAGTAGGAAGATGAGGAGATCCAAAAGATGAAGGAGGAAGATCTAAGGAATTCAAAGAACAATGTGATGGTGATGTTTCAAACCTTGAGATAAATAAGCCTCAAGAAGGCAGGAGCATTTCTGGCATCTACATCTGCTCAGATTTACACATGGTTTGAGAAAAAATGGAAAGATCCCAAGTTCCTAGAGTTCAGTTCAGTCACTCAGTCATGTTGAACTATTTGTGATCCCATGGAGTGCAGCATGCCAGGCCTCCCTGTCCATCACCAACTCCCAGAGCTCTCTCAGACTCATGTCCATCGAGGCAGTGATGCCATCCAACCATCTCATCCTCTGTCATCCCCTTCTCCTCCTGCCTTCAATCTTTCTCAGCATCAGGGTCTTTTCTAGTGAGTCAGTTCTTTGCATCAGGTGGCCAAAGTATTGAAACCGCACACTTCTAGCCTCAGAATAACATAAAAAGAAGTGAGTCCTTTTGACAGGGATCCATCTACTATATTAGTTCATAAAGATTGTGTTAATAACAGACAGTGTGGAGTGTTAGCTGCTCAGTTATATCCAACTCTTTGTGACCCCATGGACTGTAGCCTGCCAGGCTCCTCGGTCCATGGAATTTTCCAGGCAAGAATACTGGATTGGTAGCCATTCCCTTCTCCAGGAGATCTTCCCAACTCAGGGACCAAACCTGGGTTTTCTGCATTGCAGGAATCTTTACTGTCTGAGCATGTTCACTTTCACTAAGAAACAGAACACTGGAAAGAGGGTAAAGTCGAAGGGGGTAATTTAAGCTGATACTGGAGAAAAGGAGGAGGCAGACAATAGATGAGAACTGGCTAGAGGACTGAGGAGGGGACTGTGGGAACCCAAGCAAAGGGCAGTAGGGAGAAAGGAAGGAGTGCGTTAAATGCAGAAAAGGAAAAAGAAGTTCAACATTACTCTTTTGATATAATTACCAAAAAACAGTCCTAAACCCATGAGTTGATCACTGAGGAAGGCTTTCTTATCTGTCCTTGCTATTCTTTGGAACTCTGCATTCAAATGGGTATACAGTTCCTTTTTTCCTTTGCCTTTTGCTTCTCTTCTTTTTTCAGCTACTTGTAAGGCCTCCACAGACAACCATTTTGCCATTTTGCATTTCTTTTTCTTGGGGATGTTCTTGATCCCCGCCTCCTGTGCAATGTCACAAACCTCTGTCCATAGTTCATCAGGCACTCTGTCTATCAGATCTAATCCCTTGAATCTATTTGTCACTTTCACTGTATAATCATAAGGGATTTGATTTAGGTCATACCTGAATGGTCTAGTGGTTTTCCCTACTTTCTTCAATTTAAGTCTGAATTTGACAGTAAGGAGTTCATGATCTGAGCCATAGTCAGCTCCTGGTCTTGTTTTTGCTGAGTGTATAGAACTTCTCCATCTTTGGCTGGAAAGAATATAATCCATCTGATTTCGGTGTTGACCATCTGGTGATGTCCATGTGTAGAGTCTTCTCTTGTGTTGTTGGAAGAGGGTGTTTGCTATGACCAGTGCGTTCTCTTGGCAAAACTCTGTTAACCTTGGCTCTGCTTCATTCCATACTCCAAGGCTAAATTTGCCTGTTATGCCAGGTATTTCTTGACTTCCTACTTTTGCACTCCAGTCCCCTATAATGAAAAGGATACCTTTTTTAGGTGTTAGTTCTAGTAGGTCTTGTAGGTCTTCACAGATCCATTCAACTTCAGCTTCTTCAGAATTACTGGTTGGGGGATAGACTTGTTTTACTATGATATTGAATGATTTGCCTTGGAAACTAGCAAAGATCATTCTGTCGTTTTTGAGATTGCATCCAAGTACTGCTTTTTGGACTCTTGTTGACCATGATGGCTTCTCCATTTCTTCTAAGGGATTCTTGCCCACAATAATAGCTATAATGGTCATCTGAGTTAAATTCACCCATTCCAGTCCATTTTAGTTCTCCAATTCCTAAAATGCCAATGTTCACTCTTGCCATCACCTGTTTGACCACTTCCAATTTTCCTTGATTCATGGACCTAACATACAAGGTTCCTATGCAACATCACAACATCAGACTTTACTTCCAGCACCAGTCACATCCACAACTGGGTGTTGATTTTGCTTTGGCTCCACCTCTTCATTCTTTCTGGAGTTATTTCTCCACTGATCTCCGGTAGCATATTAGGCACCTACCAACCTGGGGAGTTCATCTTTTGCCTTTTCATCTGTTGAGGGGTTCTCAAGGCAAGAATACTGAAGTGGTTTGCCATTCCCTTCTCCAGTGGACCACGTTTTGTCAGAACTCTCTGACATTATCCATCCATCTTGGGTGGCCCTACCTGGCATGGCTCATAGTTTTATTGAATCAGACAATGTTGTGATCCATGTAATCAGATTGGTTAATTTCCTGTGATTGTAGTTTTCAGTCTGTCTGGCCTCTGATGGAGAAAGATAAGAGGCTTATGTAAGCTTCCTGATGGGAGAGACTGACTGAGGGGGAAACTGGGTCTTGTTCTGATGGGCGGAGCCATGCTCAGTAAACTTAATCCAATTTTCTGTTGATGGGCAGGGCTGTGTTCCCTCCATGTTGTTTACCTGGGCCAAACTATGGTGAAGGTAATGAAGATAATGGCACCTCCTTCAATAGGTCCCATGCACACACTGCTACACTCAGTGTCCCCAACCCTGTAACAGTCCATCACTGACCCACATCTCCACTGGAGACTCCTGGACACTCATGGGCAAGTATGGGTCAATCTCTTATGGGGTCACTGCTCCCATTTGAATGTAAAGTTCCAAGGACTAGCAAGGAGAGATAAGAAAGCCTTCCTCAATGATCAATGCAAAGAAATAGAGGAAAACAATAGAATGGGAAAAACTAGACTTCTCTTCAAGAAAATTAGAGATACTAAAGGAATATATCATGAAAAGATGAGCTCAATAAAGGACCAAAATGGTATGGACCTAACAGAAGCAGAAGATATTAAGAAGAGGTGCCAAGAATATACAGAACTATACAAAAAACATCTTCACGACCCAGATAATCATGATGGTGTGATTACTCATGTAGAGCCTGACATCCTGGAATATGAAGTCAAGTGGGCCTTAGGAAGCATCACTATGAACAAAGCTAGTGGAGATGATGGAATTCTAGTTGAGCTGTTTCAAATTCTAAAAGATAATACTGTGAAAGTGCTTCACTCAATATACCAGCAAATTTGGAAATCTCAGCAGTGACCACAAGACTGGAAAAAGTCAGTTCTAATTCCAATTCCAAAGAAAGGCAATGCCAAAGAATGCTTAAAATACTGCACAGTTGCACTCATCCCACATGCTAGTAAAGTGAAGTGACGTAAAGTCACTCAGTCATGTCCGACGCTTTGTGACCCCATGGACTATAGCCTACCAGGCTCCTCCATCCATGGGATTTTCCAGGCAAAAGTACTGGAGTGGGTTGTCTTCTCCAGAGGATCTTCCCGACCCAGGGATTGAACCCGGGTATTCTGCACTGTAGGCAGATGCCTTAACCTCTGAGCCACCAGGGAAGTCCCATGCTAGTAAAGTAATACTCAAAATTCTCCAAGCCAGGCTTCAGCAGTATGTGAACCCTGAACCTACAGTTGTTCAAGCTGGATTTAGAAAAGGCAGAGGAACCAAAGATCAAATTGCCAACATCTGCTGGATCATCAAAAAAGCAAGAGAGTTCCAGAAAAACATCTATTTCTTCTTTATTGACTATGCCAAAGCCTTTGACTGTGTGAATCACCACAAACTCTGGAAAATTCTTAAAGAGGTGGAATACCAAACCACCTGACCTGCCTCTTGAGAAACCTGTATGCAGGTCGGGAAGCAACAGTTAGAACTGGATATGGAACAACAGACTGGTTCCAAATAGGGAAATGAATATGTCAAGGCTGTATATTGTCACCCTGCTTATTTAACTTATATGCAGAGAACATCATGAGAAACACTGGGCTAGATGAAGCACAAGCTGGAATCAAGATTGCCAGGAAAAATATCCTCAGATATGCAGATGACACCACCCTTATAGCAGAAAGTGAAGAACTAAAGGGCTTCTTGATGGAAGTGAAAGAGGAGAATGAAAAAGTTGGCTTAAAACTCAACATTCAGAAAACTAAGATCATGGCATCTGGTCCCATCATTTCATGGGAAATAGATAGGGAAACAGTGGAAACAGTGACAGATTTATTTTTGGGGGCTCCAATTCACCACAGATGGTGACTGAAGCCATGAAATTAAAAGATGCTTGCTCCTTGGGAGAAAAGTTATAACCAACCTAGACAGCATATTAAAAAGCAGAGACATTACTTTGCCAACAAAGATCCATCTAGTCAAGGCCATGCTTTTTCCTGTAGTCATGTATGAATGTGAGTTGGACCATAAAGAAAGCTGAGTGCCAAAGAATTGATGCTTTTGAACTGTGGTGTTGGAGAAGACTCTTGAGAGTCCCTTGGACTGCAAGGAGATCCAACCAGTCCATCCTAAAGGAGATCAGTCCTGGGTGTTCATTCCAAGGACTGATGCTGAAGCTGAAACTCCAATACTTTGGCCACCTGATGCGAAGAGCTGACTCATTTGAAAAGACCCTGATGCTGGGAAAGATTGAAGGCAGGAGGAGAAGGGGACGACAGAGGATGAGATGGTTGGATGGCATCACTGACTCAATGGACATGAGTTTGAGTAAGCTCCTGGAGTTGGTGGTGGACAGGGAAGCCTGGTGTGCTGCAGTCCATGGGGTCGCAAAGGGTAGGACGTGACTTTGTGACTGAACTAAACTAAACTGAAACCCATGAAGCACAGGAGAGGAATGCATTTAGCAAGGGAAGAGCAAGCATCTCAAATACATAGCTTCATACATAATTTTGAAGAAGAGGATGCCTTAGTTTAAGTTTCCCCCAAAGGTGACTGGAGCCAGGTAGTTTATTTGAAAAGTGATGATATGAAGAAGGGGAGTTAGACAGGCCAACATAAACACAATGATCAAGGTTCCAGCTGTCGGCCAGAGGGACTCACTCCTGCCAGGACTTCTGAGAAGCTTAAGAAGGGCTCCCCAAGTGTCCAACAATAGATCCAGCACCTCCACTGGTGGAGCATCATCCCCACAGGTATTAACATCCTAACCTTCTGTCCTGCCTTTCCTAAGGGTTCAGAGGAGGCCCTGAGCAAAAAGGGGAGGGACCATGCACACCTCTTGCTGGAGAGTGGATACTGCCTGTGGAGCTGGGTTAGTTCCACGTGGACGTGTCCACTGCAGTTGCAGCTGAAATCAGGCAGGATGGAGGATGTGATATGGTATACCAAACACATCAACTCAATTCAGGTCAGTTGTGCCCCACTCTTTGCAACCCCATGGACTGCAGCATGCCAGGCTTCTCTGTCCATCACCAACTCCTGGAGCTTACTCAAACTCATGTCCATCAAGTCAGTGATGCCATCCAACCATCTCATCCTCTGTTTTTCCCTTCTCCTCTCACCTTCAATCTTTCCTAGCATCAGGGTCTTTTCAAATAAGTCAGCTCTTCACATCAGGTGGCCAAAATATTCAGGACTGATTTCCTTTAGGATGGACTGGTTGGATCTCCCTGCAGTCCAAGGGACACTCAAGGGTCTTCTCCAACACCATAGTTCAAAAGCATCAATTCTTTGGCGCTCAGCTTTCTTTATAATCCAACTCTCACATCCATACATGACCACTGGAAAGGCATCAGCTACAAGGCAATAAAATTAGTGGATCTGTATATATTTTTTGAGGCAGTGTACTTTGCAGTTTGTGAGGCCAGAATGCTAATACAAAATAGTGGTTAACTGGGGTTGCCTAGTTGGAATTTAGCAATCTGGAAGCTACAATCAGCCTGTTATCTCCGTGCAAATAGATACTTCTAAATACTTTGCTGGCAATTCTGTTCTTCTCAGTTAATTGGCCAGACCAAACCTTTGTAAGCAGCAATAGCAGAGGTAAACTTAAGCTCAGCCCCTGCCAAAATAATCACAAATCCTGAGTTAGTCAGATGTGAATTAATGAGCTTTTAGCTGAGCTCCCTTTTTGTCAGACATATTGATCCTGGAATGAAGCAGCCCTTTAAAGGCTATAATTAAGATGCAGTTTCTAAGATGAAGGGCCTGCGCAGGGACAGACAAGCAGGATGCTTGTTCCCGTGAGGCTGATAGGTGATGGGGGGATGAACTCGCAGGGGGAGTTTCTCTCCTTTTCCTCCTGATAGAAAATGACAGCCATGTTCCAAATGAAACAAATGAAGTTTACACAGTTATTTAGACCCTAAAAGCAAGAGGAGCTCCAGATCACAAATTACTGGTAGAAAGAGTTTTCCTCCCTAGCCAAGGAAGCTGTTTTGTATTAAATTCACCTGCCCCTCCGCTTGCCTTCTTACTAATAATAGGGGTTTCTTTCTCTCTCTCTTTTTTTTTAATTAGAACCCCTCTCACCAGAAAATTACATTTGTTGGAAAGAAACACTTTAATAAGTGTTCGGAGTGTTAGTTAAAACACACACACACACACACACACAGGAAGGAGCACAATAGAAGCCAGACAGAGACCCTGTGGCGGTGGCCGGAGCTGTCGCCTGCAGCCAGGACTGCTCAGAACAGCCGCAAGGGGAGGGTGTGGACACTGCCACCTTTTCTTTTGGGAAGACTCAGGAAGTGTTATAGTTCTCTCTAATACAGTTGCCGTGGGGGTAATTTCTTTCTTTTTTTTTTCTTTTTTGGAGACACTGAGAGGGTCCTGAGGACTTGGAGCAGGTGAAGACAGACTGCAAACAGATATCACAGGAAGATAACCTGGCACCAGCCTTAGCTCAGATGAGATCCTTTGAAGGACAAGAGAGAAAAAAAAAAAAAAAGCACCAACCCACTTTCTGAATGGGAGAGGAGGAACAACAGGGATTCAAGGATTCCTTGCCAGATACGGTGCGAGTTTTTTTTCTCTGTTTTATCATGTGAGGCAATGTCCATCCTTGGGGGTGGGGTGTGGATTAGTTTTATTCACATTTTTCAAGATAAGAAAATTGAATCCTGATGAAGTTAAATGACTTGGCCAAATTTAGCTACAAAGCATCAAGACCAAAATCTGCACACAAGTTTTCCTCAACTCCTAAAATTGCCCTGCAACATATACTTATGTTTATTAAAAGTATGCAGTTATGTACACATGCCAAATTTTATAGGCATGTTTAAAGGCATGAATATAAAGCGTCAAGTCTGCTTGTATGGATATCTCAAGGAGGCAGTTGTAGTGATTATTGTCAGTCACCAACAAAACGAAAATATTTTATCTTGTCTGGAAAGAACAGACGCATGGAATTTAGATACAAGTGTCAAGTACAGAGTCAGTGTCATTTACTGTGAACATCACCTAAGTGCCTTGATCAGTGATGCTCAGTAGACTGGAACTTTCTTTATAGCAGGCAGCTGTGAAGGTGTTTCTGAATCTCAGCCCCCAGGAATTCTCTGTGGGCAGCTCCTGCCAGCACCAGTAGAGGTGAATATTGATCCTGATCAGCTTGCCTGGATGCTAATAATAAGATGATCATGGGAAAATTGACAGTGGATCAAAATACTAACTTTTCAGGCAAATCATGTTTTTAGAATGTTTTAGTTCCTTTCACTGATGCTCCAGTGGCTATCAATAACACCTGTGCTTACCTTGAACCTGCACCATCCTTCCTAGGAGCAACTGGAGGTACCTAGGCAGCAAGTTGGAGAAGGCACTGGCACCCCACTCCAGTACTCTTGCCTGGAAAATCCCATTGACGGAGGAGTCTGGTAGGCTGCAGTCCATGGGGTCCCTAAGAGTCGGGCACAACTGAGCGACTTCACTTTCACTTTTCACTTGGAGAAGGAAATGGCAGCCCACTCCAGTGTTTTTGCCTGGAGAATCCCAGGGACGGGGGAGTCTGGTGGGCTGCTGTCTCTGGGGTTGCACAGAGTCGGACATGACTGAAGTGACTTAGCAGCATCAGCAGCAGATGGCAAGTACTGAGACCACCATAGTGAATGCTGCTACTGCCCCATCCTGAACCTTTCCTGGGATGACTCATCCACTTCCAGCCACTGCTAACAACTCCCAGATGCCCACTTCCCTGAAAACTGGCCAGAACTTCCTTGGCTGGGAAGTGACTTCTTTATGGCCAATCTGCAGCCTTGCTTCACTGAGGGAAAGCTACAGACAACACCTGGCTAGCACGTGGTACAAAAGTCCAGCCCCCTCATCTCACAGAGACACAGCTCAGGCAAAATTCATGTGACTGAGTGGCATGTGGAATCTGGAGGAGGTTAATTACCAGTTAAGTCCATGTTTTTGATGGCTTCTTCCCCTGTTTTATCCTGCTTCTCTCAGTCCCTTACAGGTTTCTCCTGACACCTCCTTCCTTAGTAAATCACAGACACAGGAATCTGTCTCAGGTTCTTCCTCTTGGGAACTTGGTCTAAGGTAGTTACCTTTTCGACCCAGTCTTACGTGATGAGCCAATGAAATGTTCATTGTCGGAGTTGGCTTAGTTCAAGGTCTGATGTTGGGATCATTCAGTAGGAAGAATCTTCTTGACTTCCAAACTATTTCTACACTATAGCTTGTTAGTAGTTGAACTTAAAGAGAAACAAGCTTTACATTCTAAACTTAGATTTAAGGTTTAAAACACAAAGACTTCAAGGAAAGAAAGCATTTTAAAAGGGATGCATCTGTGTTCTAAGTGTTTGCAAAGGAGATTAGGAAAAACAGATATGAAAGAGTTACATTTACATGACATTTTGATGTAGCAATTTTGATGGAACTAAAATGAAATGGTGGCTTTAGTGCAGTTGTTTTGTAACACAGATCATTTTGAGTTTGGTCTAAACAAAATCCTGACCTCCTCATTAAATGTTACTTTATGGTTAATATATATATATATATATATATATATATATATATATATATATATTACTGTATTAGTTGTCATGTTTATTTTTTTCCTTTTTTTAATTTTATTTTTTAACTTTACAATAATTGTATTGGTTTTGCCATGCAAGGAGGGATGCTGGGAGGGATTGGGGGCAGGAGGAGAAGGGGACAACAGAGGATGAGATGGCTGGATGGCATCACCGACTCGATAGACATGAGTTTGAGTGAACTCTGGGAGTTGGTGATGCACAGGGAGGCCTGGCTTGCTGCAATTCATGAGGTCACAAAGAATTGGACATGACTGAGTGACCAAATTGAACTGAACTGAACTGAGGGAATATAGGTTAAGGGAGATGTTTGGTAGGTTTTTGGCTTTACTTGTGGCTCAGCTGGCAAAGAATCCACCCGCAATGAGGGAGACTTGGGTTCAATCCCTGGGTTGGGAAGATCCCCTGGAAAATGGAAAGGCTACCCAGTCCTGTATTCTGGCCTAGAGAATTCCATGGACTATAAATGTCCATGTGGTGGCAAAGAGTTGGACATGACTGAGCAACTTTCACTTTTGGTAGGGCTTTGCTGGATCATTCACATCACATAAAGATATCCTATTATTTCTCCAATTAAAAAAATCCTAGACCTTAAAAGTCTTAATCACAATAAAAATTATTTTTTGGTAAGTTTGTGTGGTTCTGACTGTTAGCTAAGCTTATTATGTTAATCATTTTGCTGTATATACATATGTACATGTAAAGTATATAGGCATATATATACAGTATATACATATGTCAATATGATATGCCTAAAACTAATATAACATTATATATCAATTACATCTCAATGAAAAAGTATTTGCCCCAAATCCTCACAAATTCAGTGTTCCAAATCACTAAATATAGGAAAGCTGTCCACTGGAAAGGACCACACACGTTGGACAGTTATGTAAATGACAAATAAACCTTCATTGGTTTAAATTGATGGTATTTTAGTTTATCCAGCAGCCAGTACTTTCCCATTACTCCATTTTTTTTTTGTTTTACTTCTGCTGCTGCTAAGTCACTTCAGTTGTGTCCAACTCTGTGCGACCCCATAGACGGCAGCCCACCAGGCTCCCCCGTCCCTGGGATCCTCCAGGAAAGAATACTGGAGTGGGTTGCCATCTCATTCTCCAATGCATGAAAGTGAAAAGTAAAAGTGAAGTCTTGTTTTACTGCTATTCATTCTTAAATATTTGACCTCACGTATTTACAGAAAGAAAAAGAAACACCTATTTCTTGTTCATCCATTCAGCAAAACTTGTCCATCTTTGCTAATCCGAAGTATGTCCTTCCAAATCTCTTCAACACATACCAATCTGGTTTTTCCCTCACCATTTTGTGAAAAATGGCTTGTCAAGAACACCCTTGACTTCTGCGTTGTTAAAGTTAAACCTAGTGGTCAAGGCTCCGTTGGCTTGTCAGCTTATCACTCTATTTCCTGACATATTCCCTCCACGTAACCTCCAGGACACCATTCCTGCCTGGGCGTCTCCTACCTTCCTGGCTTCTCTTGCTCAGTCTCCTCTCCTAGTTCTTGTTTCCCTCCCCTGCTCCTACATACGACAATAGCTCAGAATTCAGTCCTTGGACCTGTTCCCTTTTCTGTCCAGAGTCATCTCCTGAGGGCTCCCACCAGGATTCAGGCTTTACACATGCCGTTTACAGCAGAAGAATCCTGATTAATATAAGCAGCCTGCTCCTCCCTGTCCACACCCTCACTGTAGATGTTGATTCAAATTTCTGAGTGGTGCTAGTGCTAAAGAACCTGCCTGCCAATGCAGGAGACATGAGAGACACAGGTTTGATGCCTGAGTTGGGAAGATCCCCTGGAGGAGGGCAATGGCAAACCACTCCGGTATTCTTGCCTAGAGAATCCTATGGACAGACGCGCCTGGGGAGCCATGGTCCATAGTGTCACAAAGAGTCGGACATGACTGAAGTGACTTAGCAGCAGCAGCAGCAGCACACATTCAAATTCTTACTTAACACCTCTCCTTGGATAGCAAACTTATGCTTTAAAAGAGTTCCTGGTATTCTCCACTCTAAACACAATTATGACGGAGAAGGCAATGGCAACCCACTCCAGTGTTCTTGCCTGGAGAATCCCAGGGACTGGGGAGCCTGGTGGGCTGCCGTCTATGGGGTCGCACAGAGTTGGACATGACTGAAGTGACTTAGCAGCAGCAGCAAGCACAACTATAATTGCCCCTTCTGCTGTGTTAATGGCACCACTGTACTTACAGTGTTGTAGACCAAAACCTTTTGTCTCCACTGGATTCTTCTCATTGTCGGTAACTCATATCCAATTCATCACCAAATCCTGAAGACTTAACAAATGAAATAGACATTCAGATTTTGACCACTTTAACTCCTTTTGCTGCCATCAGCTGGTTCAAACCATCACTATTTCTCAGCTGGATTAGCTAGGCATTGATCTCCCTGCTCACAGTGGTCATGGTGATCTGGGGAAACATCAAGTCAGACCACATCACAATTCTGCTCAAAATCATCCAGAGGATATTCGTGGTTTACTCAGAACAAAATAGAAGTCCTTGCTAACCTCTAAGACTTTGTATGAACTGCCCTATCCCGTTACTTATCTGACCTTATCCCTCTTCTTTCATTTACATTCAAGCCGTATTCAAGAGGCTTTGCCTCTGCTCTTTCTTCTGCCCAGCATGCTTCTTCTCTAGATAGAGCTATGCCTTGCAGCCTTCGTTGTTTCTGTTTTCTTTAGAAGTTACCTTCTCAAAAAGGGTTTTCTGGGTATCTCTGATGCTTCATAACCCCTCTCCTGCTTTATTAACTAGTCACAATACGTTTAACACAACTGAACATATATAACCATAGCACTGTGCTTTTAATTATGAAGCTTTTTTTTTTTTAAGAATAAGAACATTGGTGTATTGTGTTTGATGTCTATGCCATACCTAAAACAGTGTCTGGGATATACTAGGTGCTCAATTAATGTTTTGTGTACAACTAAGTGGGTGGATGAATGTATTTGAGCTAAAGGAATGTCAAGGCAGGATGATGTGAACAGCATCTGGAATATAAAGGCATTATCAGGCACTCATGTGTCCATCACACTAACTTAAATCAGTAAGGGTGATCATTCATGTTAAACATCTTACACATCTTCTCATTCTTTAAAAATTTACCTGTATCTTCTAGTCTGCAATTTGAATTCTCTGATTTTTTAAGTCATAAAAGGTTATATCACTACAATTAATAGAGTTGAATACCTAAAATAAAATATATTTGGTTTTCAATTTTTAAATTTGACAGTATAATTTGTGAATCTGACTGTTAAATTGTTTCATGTTTATCTTGAGTGATGGGGTAATTTTTATAATAGTGTTGTCAATTTTTTTTACTTTAGTAGACCATTTAATGGTTATTTGGAATTTTATATGGGCCATCAATTTTAGGCAAGTTGAAAAAAGTCCTCAAAATTTTAAATACAAAGGAAACTCATGTTATGTAAATAATTTTAAATTTAATAACTATTTCATATTGTTGAGAACAACAAAATTGTAAACTTTTTACCAATGTTTTTATATTTAGGTGAATGATGAATAACCTGATAAGTAATCATTATTCAGTCACTTCTTTTTTTACTATTATATTTACTTCAGACATAGTTAGAAAACCCTAACCCACAATTATGTGTCAGGAGGGACGGTCACCCCTGTTTGGCTTGACAGATAACTGGCAATTTAATTTGAACAAAGCACATGATGAACATATAATTGCGGTTGACAATGATTACTTTCAGTGCTTTTGGTGCTGAATCAATATTCACATAAACCATCAAATCCTGAAAGGTTACATATTTCATCTTGCAAATGGATTCCTTGTTCTTATGCTTGTTGAATTCAGATCTGAAGAGTATTGCTTGTTGCTCATTTGTTTTCATCTTCTCTCGCATCACCAGGGCCATGAAATTCTTTCACAAAAAGTAAATATACTTACAATATTGGAGGAGAGAGAAAATTTTCAGAAATCAAGTTGTTATGTTAACAAAATTCAGACATCAATTTTCTTCTTAGCAAAGCAATCAATAAAATTATTAATTGTTGGAGAAAAGTTAAATTTTTAGTAATTGAACCATAGTACCAATATTTGAATTTCCTTAAAAAATCCTGATGTTTTCTACTCTTTGATTTTAAAATTGTGGGCTTTTGACCCTGGGTGACATGTTTATGCTTCTAAAGACCCTAACTATGTGATAGTATACTGGGAGGAAGAAAATGGAAACATAGTCATGTTTTCTCAGTCTTGGTCCAGGTGGTGAGGAAATGCTTTTATCTCAAACTTCATCTCAAAGACTCATATTCACCATTTCTCTCTAAAGCCAACAGACTTCAGTGTGGAAAAGTGAAGTCTTGTTTTGTCAGTGTTTACTTGTTTGCTGATTATCATTTAGTTAATTAACAATTTTTACTGTGTCCTTCCAATCTGAATTGTGATTAGGAGGCAAATTGTTGGCTGCTAACTGTTCTGTGTGAATAAATCACCTCATGGCCAGGAAACCAGGCACAGACTCTCATTGTCACAGCAACACTGTTTATTCATTGTTCATTCTAGTGGGTCCCATATTAACATTTATGTCAACGCATGCTTTCTAGTCTACATCAGTGCTCACAAAACAACCAGAAATTATCTTCTTTACTTTGAATTTTTAGCATAAAACAAAAATTTTTCATCCATTTCTCCATCTGTTGGGAATATCTCCCGTGCAATATGATTCACTTCTAGTTTTGTCCAGCTGTAAATTGGAACACTTGTTAGCACACATACAGTAATTAGAGAGTAAATACAATGGTGCAGAGTGCAGTGAGCAATAAAACACACTAGGACATACAAGTTCAAATAATACTCTAAAGTAAATAGACACAACCGAATGAAGAAAATTGGCTTTTGCCTTAAATCAAATATACAAGGACAGGGAAAAGACTTATCAGTTTAGTACAACTGGTGTCTATAAAATCAACTGGAAAAAAAAAAAAAAGAAACAGGTGATTTTTGTACAGTGTGGGTCACAAAGGCATAATATAATTTTTACTCACTTGGAAGAAACCTAAATAACATGATGGTTATGTCTAGGAAAAGACTAAGCAGTTCAAACAAATTTACCAAAGATACTCAATTGATCCCTGTAATCTGATGACTTCGTGATACTAGCAGGAAGATATCAAACAAAATATGCACGTGGAAATATGCTAGATATGAAACTACTCAGGGAATGGGACAGATTATCCCGAGAGTGGGGCTATAGGGGCTTTTTTGATGATGCCTCTGAGTCAGATTGAGATTGCATTAATCATAGCAGCTAATGCTGTAATGAATTACCCAGGTATATTGATGTATGAAGAAATTTTGATAATGGCTTTTTTTGGCCATGACTTGTTCAATTTTCTTTCCCTGCATTATAATTGTCATTAGTTTTATGGTTGGTTTTACAGCATTTTGGCAATAATAAGATTAATATTAGTTTTTGTTATAAAGAGAAAAACTGAATCTATGCATCTCTCGTTTTAAGAGAGATAGATTTATCCATTTTGATCTGCATTTGCTTACATTTGTTCTGAAAAATATGTACAAGTTTCTTGTATTTATTTTAGAATGACATGAAAACAGATGGCTTCAAAACATAACCTTCAAAAACTTCTTAGGAGGCGTGTTGGAAATGGAAGCTTCACTTAGTCCAGTGAAATTTTAGTTTTTTTACATTAACCATTGTATTTCTCCTTTGTATTTTTAATTTATAGCTACACGTATGGAATTATCAGTATATATAGATTCATATCCTGCATTCACACTAAAGACTTGTTTACTATTTATGTCATGATTTTATTGACTATAATCTCTTTTGTTGTTAATAGAACTTTTATCTTTAATGAAATATTTCTGAGTCATCGAGGCTTCCTAGGTGGTGCTAGTAGTGTACAATCTTCCTGCCAATGCAGGAGACACAGAGTAGCAGGTTTGATCTCTGGGTCAGGAGGATCTCCTGGAGTAGGAAATGGCAACCTCTTCCAATTTTCTTGCCTGGAAAATCCCATGGACAAAGGAGCCTGGCAGCCTACAGTCCATGGGGCCACAAAGAGTCAGACACGACAGAGCAACTGAGCGCTTCTGAGCCATCCATCTATTTTTAGCCACTGGAGATACAACAGTACACACTAACAAGAATGACACAATTTAAAAAACAAAAACAGTACATAAGCAACTGATTTCATTACTTGCATATTGAAAATACCATTGCAGAAAGAAATCAGTCCCACTTAATTTCTGGGAGAGGGAGTGGGGTTAGAGGTTGAATCAGTTACCAGTGGCCAATGAGTTATGCAATTGTGTCTACATGATGAAGCCTCCATAAAAACCCAGGAGAGGGTTCAGAGAGACTGGACCTTAGAAAACCAGAATGCTTCCATGTGACTCTGTGCTGGGTCCCAAACCCCACGAGGACAGAAGCTCCTTTGGTAGGGACTCTGCCCTGTGTATCTCTTCACCTCCTTTTGATCTGTATCCTTTGATATCCTTTGTAATAAATTAGTAACCTAGTGAATAAATGGTTTTTCCTGAATTCTGAGAGCAGCTTAGCAAAATAATCAAACCAAGGGAAGAGGTAGTGGAGATGTCTGATTTATAACCAGTTAGTCAGAAGCACAGGAAAAACCAGGGCGTCAGAAGTAGGAGGCAATCTTGCAGGACTGAGCTCCTTTACCTGTGGCATTTGATTCTATCTTTGGGTAGATTCTGTCTTTGGGATAATGTCAAAATTGAGCTGTAATCTTGGATGACCAGATGGTGTCCAAGAACTGTTTGTTGTGGGGAAGGCACATTTTGGAACTGGGTCCTGGAACCCTATTTATATCTGCCATTACAAAGCTCAGATATTCCAAGAAGCAACATATATTATTGTTGTCAACTTGTCTCAATATTTATATACATCATTTGGATGGATAGATAACTTAGAAGATTTTTCCCCCAGAATTTTAGAATAAAATAAACTTCCTATAAGAATGCTGCTTTCTCATATCTTTATCTTCTCCCTTTTTCCTTTCTTTCTCTTCTTTCTGATAGGATAGAATAATTCCTTTTCTTGAATCATGACTTGTGCCTTAATATATTAAATCTATGTATTTCATTAATCTGTCTTCAATGAAAGTTGTTTTTAAATTATCTTTTTGTATTTTCAACAGTACGTGAAGGTATTTCAACAGTACGTGAACCATGAAATTCTAGATATGCAAGCTGGATTTAGAAAAGGCAGAGGAACCAGAGATCAAATTGCTAAATCTGCTGGATCATTGAAAAAGCAAGAGAGTTCCAGAAAAACATCTACTTTTCCTTTATTGACTAGGCCAAAGCCTTTGACTGTGTAGATCACAACAAACTGTGGAAAATTCTGAAAGAGATGGGAATACCAGACCACCTGACCTGCCTCCTGGGAAATCTGTATGCAGGTCAAGAAGCAATAGTTAGAACTGGACATGGAACAACAGACTGATTCCAAATCAGAAAAGGAGTACTTCAAGGCTGTCACCCTGCTTATTTAACTTATATGCAGAGTACATCATGTGAAATGCTGGGCTGGATGAAACACAAGCTGGAATCAAGATTGCTGGGAGAAATATCAATAATCTCAGATATGCAGATGACACAACCCTTATGGCAGAAAGTGAAGAAGAAGTAAAGGGCTTCTTGATGAAAGTGAAAGAGGAGAGTGAAAAAGTTGGCTTAAAACTCAACATTCAGAAAACTAAGTTCATAGCATCCAGTTCCATCACTTCATGGCAAATAGGTGGGGAACCAGTGGAAACAGTGACAAACTCTATTTTAGGGTACTCCAAAATCACTGCAGATGGTGACTGCAGCCATGAAATTAAAAAAAAAAAAAAATGCTTGCTCCTTGGAAGAAAAGTTATGACCAACCCAGACAGCATATTAAAAAGCAAAGATATTACTTTGCCAACAAAGGTCCATCTAGTCAAGGCTATGGTTTTTCCAGCAGTCATGTATGGTTGTGAGAGTTGGACTATAAAGAGAGCTGAGTGCCAAAGAATTGATGCTTTTGAACTGTGGGATTGGAGAAGACTCTTAAGAGTCCCTTGGATAGCAAGGAGATCCAACCAGTCCATCCTAAAGGAAATCAGTCCTGAATATTCATTGGAAGGACTGACGCGAAGAACTGACTTAAAGAAAGACCCTCATGCTGGGAAAGATTGATGGTGGCAGCAGAAGGGGACGACAGATGATGAGATGGTTGGATGACGCGATGGACGTGAGTTTGAGTAGGCTCTGGGAGTTGGTAATGGACCGGGAAGCCTCGCGTGCTGCAGCCCATGGGGTCACAAAGGATCAGACGCCACTGAGCGACTGAACTGAACTGATTTGTATTTTCTTTTTTGAGCAGCATAAATTCCCTATTCAAGCCTATGGGAATCAGTCTCATCCTGGCCTCCTGTGAACCCAGCTACAAGTACATTTCAGGAGGCCCCAAATTTATGTCTCTGGTCTTCTCCCTTTTTACATCATCCTAAATAAACCTCTTTAAGGGTTGTTGGAGGGAGTCGCCCACAGCACCATCATTTTGATGGGCCTTTTACCTTGCATCTAACAGTTCTTATTCCTCTGAATTAGAGAAACCAGGACAATGTAATTCACTTTTATAATAGTGAAAAATAAATTAAGCTGCTCTGCAATGCACCCTTACCATAATTCAGCTTGGGACCTTTCCTCTTGCTCCTCTGAATTAGATTTTCTCCATATTTTTCCTGAGGACACTGGGCTTGTCATAAAAGGATCTGAAGGAAATTAGCATGGGTTTTCATTCCAAATACACTGCAGTAGTCAAATCAAGGCTATTTCATAAGAAAATGGCTCAAGTGGAGGGCTTCCTGCATCAGGAGGGCCATCTGAGAAGTATCCAGTCCTAAAGCCTCCTACCCCTACAGCCTGAACTGAGTGGGCTCCACCATCTGCTCCAAACTGCTTCCCCTACAGGGTGCAGGCAGGCACAGCCCACCCCCACCCCCAAGAGCTGTAGGATCTGAGTATGGGAGGCTCCCCTGCTGGGATCCAATCCTTTCTCTTTGCACAGAGAAGCCATTTACATACAGTGCCTTGTTTTGCATCAGGCAGTTCTAAATTGCGGACATAACTGATCTTAATACCATCCCAGTGGAGGGACTTCCTGGAAGTCTGGTGGTTCAGACTGTGCTTCCAATTCAGGGGACTAGGTCCAACCCCTGCTCAGGGAATTAGATCCCGCATGCTGCAACTCAGAGGCCTCATGCTGCAACTAAGAGCTCGCACATGCAGCAACTAAGAAAAAAATACATATATACTGCGTTCCACAACTGAGACCTGGACCAGCCAAATAAATAAATAAAAAAGTAAAAATAAAAAACATCCCAATGGGTATTGGAATCCTTTTTTATGGAGGGGTCAGGGAAAGAGCAGAGACGCAGAACCAATGCTCGGAGCAGTGAAATAACTTCTCCAAAATCACACTAAGAACAGAGACAGAATTTGACTATGTGTCTTCTGATGCCTAACCCAGATCTCTTTGCCCTATAATACATTGCTTTAGAACAATAGAAATAGTCTAACACAAAACATTTATTATTTTAAAAAATATATTTCAAAACAACATTTCTTAAAAGAGATTATAATTAGATTGCCTCAATCTATTATTATTTAATTCCTTAACATTGTGGATAGTCTTTGAGCACTCAAGATAATCTGATAAAGATAATTCCTTTGAGATTGATATTTTATGTTACAAAAGTTTTTCACTCAGAGGGCACATATATTCTTAATAAAATACATGCTTCATGAAAATAAAGATTTTTGTCTACTTTGTTCACCAAAATATCCCCAGTGCTTAGAAGGGTACCAGGCTTGTTGAGTAAGTGAACAGTTAATAGAAAACAAGATCTGAAAAGATGGCATCTGTTTTGGTTGAGTTTGCTTATAATAGAAAGGTACCATAAACAAAGGGTTTTACTTCTTAGTGTTGCCAATGGTATGAATAAGTCCTTATGAATAAGTCCTTCAGTGATAAGGTGGAGAAACCTCCTAAAGATTCTAATGAAGAAAACAGAGGAGAACAGAAAGGAGCAGGATAGGGGTTTGTGTCAGACTTTGTAAAGCCTTGGGCTGTGGAAGCTGGCAGGGCAAGTAGAAGGCAAGGATGTGAAGACAGTCATGGGTCTGAAATCCTCGCAGAACTTTAGTGACAATCAGCTGTTGGCAGCACCCACAGCTCATCCTCTCTGGGGATCCCTTGGATGGGTGCAGAATCTCAGGGGCAGCCACCCTGTGTCTTTCGCCCGTGGCCTCTGTTCCTGGCAGTATCTGCTTAAGGAAACTGGTGTGTGGAAGGCTGGGCTCAGCCAGGTCTGCCCTAAAGTGCTTCAAACACGGCAGCCAGGAGCTTGGCACAAGCTGTCTAACCTGGATACAGAAGTCACCTTGCTTTGTTGTGTTCTCCTTTGGGAGTGATGGCTCAGGCCCCCAGTTCATGCTTGTCAAGAAAACAGTTAAGGCTTACACAAGGAAAGAGGTCATTTGTGAAGGCCCAATAGTCAAAGTGGAACTACCAAATAAGGATAACTGAAAGATTTACCCTTTAGACTGCTGCTTGACCAGTTGAAGGGACCCAAGACTGCAGGACTCAAGTACCAAACTACAGATGAATAAAAGCTCATATTAAGGTCCTTCATCAAAGTCTCCCTCTGTAATAGATAATACAAGGATGGACAGGCACACTGGTTAGGAGAACTCATTACAGGGACACTAAATTATTCATTGAAGAACTGCTATAGAATGCAGAGGGACATTAAGTTGTCTGATGAAACCCGAATTTTTGTCTGGGCCTATGGTGATTTTAAGGATAGTCCTTTTCTTGAGCTGCATGAATATGATAATGTATTGGTTAAAAGTTAAGGTGCTTATCTAATGACTTTTCTTCTTTATTCTCCTCTTCCTCATCATTATTGCTATTAATATCATTATAAAAATAACATATAAGGCAGTCAAATAGTACCAATGGATATAAAATGAAAAATTAAAGACTCTTTCACTCCTTCATTTCTATATACAATAGGATTACCCCATTATCAGTTTCTGGCTGTTTCTAAAAAAATTATAAAATGAGTGATAAAAATCCTTAAAAATTCTATGTTTCATACATGCAGATAGATAAGGGAAAACGTGGCATTTAGGAGATAGGAATAGAATGCTGTATAACAAAAGAAAAATCAGAAAACAACATAGAGTCCTTGAAAATTAAAAATAAATATCAGAAAGTTCATTCAAAGGCTAGAGGGGAATCTTCAAGTGCAATCCCAGAAAGTAGAACCGTAAGAAAAAGATGAAAAACGTGTTTTTAAAAGATAAGAAACTTAGGAGAGCAATCCAGGAGAAGCAATATATAAATATAGTGGTTCCAAAAAAGAAAGAAGAAAGCTGAAGAAATAAAAATTTAAGGAAGTAATCAAGCCATTAATTCAATAAATGTGCTTAGTCACTCAATCGTGTCTGACTCTTTGCAGCCCTATGGACTGTAGCCCACCAGGCTCCTCTGTGCGTGGGGATTCTCCAGGCAAGAATACTGGTGTGGGTTGCCATGCCCTCCTCCAGGGGATCTTCCCATCCCAGGGATCAAACCCAGGTCTCCCACATTCATGTGGATTCTTTACCATCCGAGCCACCAGGGAAGCCCGATTCAGTAAGTATATACCGAGTATATTATATATCATAATGTGATAGCCGTTGGTAAATGCGATCAGAAGAAAAGAAAAAGAAACAATCACAGAAGAGGGAATCCAGAGTAGAATTGGGAGGTGGTTGCTGATTTAAATAGAAAGACTACCAGTGATTAAGGTAGGCCTCAGTTATAAAAGGGGAGGTTTGACAAACACTTGAAGGAGGGCCTTAGCTATGAGGCTATCTGGGGAAAGGGTCTTGCAGAGGGAGCAGCAAAAGGAAAAAGTCCTAACATGTGAGGCACACGACATGGCTAGAGATGGTGTGAGCAGTAAGGCCCCTGTTAAGGACTCTGGATTTCTCAGGGATCTATTGGAGAAATCTGGATTTTGGTCTGCCATTGTGTGATTCTGTGGTATCCTTTACCTTTTTTTGGAGGTATGGCATAAAAGTTATCCTAACTAAAGAAAAAAGAAAAAATTGGAAGCCTCTCTTCTTTCTGTAGTCTATGAAAGTTTAAATAAGATTGCATTTATATACATTTATACATATATATATATACATATATGTATATATATATATGTATATATTACTTGAACTATTCACATAACTGCATCTGTGAAAGGATCTGGGCCTGGCATTTTTTTTCAGGTGTATATCATGAAACACTTTCACTTTGTCGTATGGCCACTAGTCTACTTAAGGTTTTCTATCTCTCTCAGATCAATTTAGAATTATTCTTGTTTTCATCTTTGACCAGGATTTTGAACTTATTTGTATAGTTGAACAAATTCTTCTATTTTGATTCCCTTAATGTCTTCTGAATTTGGCTGGTTACTTTTTCTTATTTGAAGTACCTTTTTTTTTTTTTGCTTTTTCCATGATTTATATGAACTAGTATTTTATAGATCTAATTGAAGTATTCAAAGAAACAGTACTTAAATATGCATATATATATATATATACAATACATTTCTATCAAGAAATAGAATATATACATTTTTATCTCTTAATTTTACTTTTATTTCTTAATTTTTATTTTTTTCCTTTATTTAATTTAATTTAATTTTTTTGTTTTCAATTTTATGTATCACATGATGGTTAAAAACACAGACTTTGAAGTCAGACATACTGGAGTCCAATATTGATTTTTCCACTAGTAATCTTGTTGCTTCTTCAACAGTATGAATATAAATGAATGTACTTCAGCTAATCAGATTAATTCCTCTTTTGATGCATATTCTTGTAACAGCTCCTTGATTTTATCTTTCTTCCCTTCATTTCCAATTTATTTTTTCATTTATTTTGTTTATTGTGGTTTCATTTTTCATAGTTTCCCTCTTGGAATGTTTCTATTTGGAGTCTACTTCATGAGAATGCCATTTGTTACAACATAATTTTTTTCTGACTTAATGAAGTAAAATTGACAAATAAAAATTGTATTTACATAAGGTTGTACAGGGCTTCCCAAGCGGCACTAGTGGTAAAGAACCTGCCTGCCAATGCAGGAGACATAAGATACGTGGGTTTGATCCCTGGGTCAGGAAGATCCCCTGGAATAGGAAATGGCAATTTGCTCCAGTAATTTTGTCATGGGCAGAGGAGCCTGGCTGGCTACAGTCCATGGAGTCTCAAAGGGTTGGACATGACTGAGCACACACACACACACACACAAGGTTGTACAGCTTGATGATTTGATATACATGTACACTGTGAAACAATCACCATAACCATGCTAATTAACACACCATCACCTCACATAGATACCATCTTCTTTTTGTTTCTTTGTGTGTGTGTGTGTGTGTGTAGTGTTAAGGGTGAGGACACTTAGGATTTACCCTCTCAGCAGATTTCAAATTTTTGATATAATATTTTAACTAAAGCCACACTGGTATACCTTATATCTCATGAATTTATTTATCTTGTATAATTAAAACATTGTACCCCTAATTGACACAATTTTGAGAGTGTATGGGAAACAGAAGTGGGAAATCCAACAGTATTACCTTGTATGCATTTTCCCTTGGCATTCAGCAATTAATTATTCCTTTTGGGTAAGAAAATCACAAATACTAAGTCTCATAATAAAAGTCCATACCTCATAGGCCTTTATTTGGGTGAATTAATATTTACTTAATTTTTCTTCATTTGCCTCTGTTTAATAGCAGCTAAAGTGTTTGAAGTTTTCCTGTCATTTCCACTCTCCTTGTGCCCAAGCTGTTCTTTCAAGATTTTTTAGAGAAATCAACAACCTGCTAGAAATTTTCCCTTCAGTGTCCTTCATTGAAGCTATTCAGTTTCATTGTACATGTACATTTTTATCCCTGTTTTTCATGGTGTTGTAGATTGTGACATACTTGATTATAGTTACAGCAGTTAAGAGAGGACAAAAACTCTCCTGAATTATTTACTTTTTAATTTTTATTTTAAATTTAAATTTATTTATTTTAATTGGAAGCTAATTACTTTACAGTATTGTATTGGTTTTGCCATACATCAACATGAATCCTCCATGGGTGTACACGTGTTCCCCATCCTGAACCACTCCCCCCCCGCCACCTCCCTCCCCGTACCATCCCTCTGAGTCATCCCAGTGCACCAGCCCCAAGCATCCTATATCCTGCATCAAACCTGGATTGGTGATTAGTTTCTTATATGATATTATACATGTCTCAATGCCGTTCTCCCAAATCATCCCACCCTCTCCCTCTCCCACAGAGTCCATAAGACTGTTCTATACATCTGTTTCTCATTTGCTGTCTCACATACAGGGTTATTGTTACCATCTTTCTAAATTCCATTTATATGCATTAGTATACTGTATTGGTGTTTTTCTTTCTGGCTTACTTCACTCTGTATAATAGGCTCCAGTTTCATCCACCTCATTAGAACTGATTCAATGTATTCTTTTTAATGGCTGAGTAATACTCCATTGTGTATATGTACCACAGCTTTCTTATCCATTTGTCTGCTGATGGGCATCTAGGTTGCTTCCATGTCCTGGCTCTTATAAACAGTGCTGCGATGAACATTGGGGTACACATGTCTCTTTCAATTCTGGTTTCCTTGGTGTGTATGCTCAGCAGTGGGATTGCTGGGTCATAAGGCAGTTCTATTTCCAGTTTTTTAAGGAATCTCCACACTGTTCTCCACAGTGGCTGTACTAGTTTGCATTCCCATCAACAGTGTAAGAGCTCCAGCATTTATTGCTTGTAGACTTTTGATCGCAGCCATTCTGACTGGTGTGAAATGGTACCTCATTGTGGTTTTGATTTGCATTTCTCTGATAATGAGTGATGTTGAGCATCTTTTCATGTGTTTGTTAGCCATCTGTATGCCTTCTTTGGAGAAATGTCTATTTAGTTCTTTGGCCCATTTTTTGATTGGGTCGTTTATTTTTCTGGAATTGAGTTGCAGGAGTTGCTTGTATATTTTTGAAATGAGTTGTTTGTCAGTTGCTTCATATGCTATTATTTTCTTCCATTCTGAAGGCTGTCTTTTCACCTTGCTTAGAGTTTCCTTTGCTGTGCAGAAACTTTTAAGTTTAATTAGGTCCCATTTGTTTATTTTTGCTTTTATTTCCAATATTCTGGGAGGTGGGTCATAGAGGATCCTGCTGTGATGTATGTCAGAGAGTGTTTTGCCTATGTTCTCCTCTAGGAGTTTTATAGTTTCTGGTCTTACGTTTAGATCTTTAATCCATTTTGAGTTTATTTTTGTGTATGGTGTTAGAAAGTGTTCCAGTTTCATTCTTTTACAAGTGGTTGACCAGTTTTCCCAGCACCATTTGTTAAAGAGATTGTCTTTAATCCATTGTATATTCTTGCCTCCTTTGTCAAAGATAAGGTGTCCATAGGTGTGTGGATTTATCTCTGGGGTTTCTATTTTTTTTAAATTTTATTTTATTTTTAAACTTTACAATATTGTATTAGTTTTGCCAAATATCGAAATGAATCCGCCACAGGTATACCTGTGTTCCCCATCCTGAACCGTCCTCCCTCCTCCCTCCCCATACCATCCCTCTGGGTCGTCCCAGTGCACCAGGCCCAAGCATCCAGTATCGTGCATCGAACCTGGACTGGCATCTCATTTCATACATGATATTATACATGTTTCAATGCCATTCTCCCAAATCTCCCCACCCTCTCCCTCTCCCACAGAGTCCATAAGACTGTTCCATACATCAGTGTCTCTTTTGCTGTCTCGTACACAGGGTTATTATTACCATCTTTCTAAATTCCATATATATGCGTTAGTATACTGTATTGGTGTTTTTCTTTCTGGCTTACTTCATTCTGTATAATAGGTTCCAGTTTCATCCATCTCATTAGAACTGATTCAAATGTATTCTTTTTAATGGCTGAGTAATACTCCATTGTGTATATGTACCACTGCTTTCTTATCCATTCATCTGCTGATGGACATCTAGGTTGCTTCCATGTCCTGGCTATTATAAACAGTGCTGTGATGAACATTGGGGTACACGTGTCTCTTTCCCTTCTGGTTTCCTTGGTGTGTATGCCCAGCAGTGGGATTGCTGGGTCATAAGGCAGTTCTATTTCCAGTTTTTTAAGGAATCTCCACACTGTTCTCCATAGTGGCTGTACTAATTTGCATTCCCACCAACAGTGTAAGAGGGTTCCCTTTTCTCCACACCCTCTCCAGCATTTATTGCTTGTAGACTTTTGGATCACAGCCATTCTGACTGGTGTGAAATGGTACCTCATTGTGGTTTTGATTTGCGTTTCTCTGATAATGAG
Organism: Bos indicus; assembly: GCF_029378745.1. Taxonomy (NCBI): domain Eukaryota; kingdom Metazoa; phylum Chordata; class Mammalia; order Artiodactyla; family Bovidae; genus Bos; species Bos indicus. The sequence continues at coordinate 5,925,616 of NC_091772.1, read as the reverse complement.
TGATGTTGAGCATCTTTTCATGTGTTTGTTAGCCATCTGTATGTCTTCTTTGGAGAAATGTCTATTTAGTTCTTTGGCCCAGTTTTTGATGGGGTCATTTATTTTTCTGGAGTTGAGCTGTAGGAGTTGCTTGTATATTTTTGAGATTAGTTGTTTGTCAGTTGCTTCATTTGCTATTATTTTCTCCCATTCTGAAGGCTGTCTTTTCACCTTGCTAATAGTTTCCTTTGTTGTGCAGAAGCTTTTAAGTTTAATTAGGTCCCATTTGTTTATTTTTGCTTTTATTTCCAATATTGTGGGAGGTGGGTCATAGAGGATCCTGCTGTGATGTATGTCGGAGAGTGTTTTGCCTATGTTCTCCTCTAGGAGTTTTACAGTTTCTGGTCTTACATTTAGATCTTTAATCCATTTTGAGTTTATTTTTGTGTATGGTGTTAGAAAGTGTTCTAGTTTCATTCTTTTACAAGTTTTCCCAGCACCACTTGTTAAAGAGATTGTCTTTATTTTATTTTTTTTTTTTTGGTAGACTTTTTTTTTTAATTTTTTAATTTTATTTTATTTTTAAACTTTACATAATTGTATTAGTTTTGCCAAATATCAAAATGAATCCACCACAGGTATACATGTGTTCCCCATCCTGAATCCTCCTCCCTCCTCCCTCCCCATACCATCCCTCTGGGTCGTCCCAGTGCACTAGCCCCAAGCATCCAGTATCATGCATCGAACCTGGACTGGCAACTCGTTTCTTACATGATATTTTACATGTTTCAATGTCATTCTCCCAAATCTTCCCACCCTCTCCCTCTCCCACAGAGTCCATAAGACTGTTCTATACATCAGTGTCTCTTTTGCTGTCTCGTACACCAGGTTATTGTTACCATCTTTCTAAATTCCATATATATGCGTTAGTATACTGTATTGATGTTTTTCCTTCTGGCTTACTTCCCTCTGTATAATAGGCTCCAGTTTCATCCACCTCATTAGAACTGATTCAAATGTATTCTTTTTAATCCATTGTATATTCTTGCCTCCTTTGTCAAAGATAAGGTGTCCATATGTGCGTGGATTTATCTCTGGGCTTTCTATTTTGTTCCATTGATCAATATTTCTGTCTTTGTGCCAGTACCATACTGTCTTGATAACTGTGGCTTTGTAATAGAGCCTGAAGTCAGGTAGGTTGATTCCTCCAGTTCCATTCTTCTTTCTCAAGATAGCTTTGGCTATTCGAGGTTTTTTGTATTTCCGTACAAATTGTGAAATTATTTGTTCTAGCTCTTGATAGAGCTAGATTGATAGCTTGATCAATCTAGCTACCGATGGTAGCTTGATAGGGATTGCATTGAATCTATAGATTGCTTTGGGTAGTATACTCATTTTCACTATATTGATTCTTCCAATCCATGAACATGGTATATTTCTCCATCTATTAGTGTCCTCTTTGATTTCTTTCACCAGTGTTTTATAGTTTTCTATATATAGGTCTTTAGTTTCTTTAGGTAGATATATTCCTAAGTATTTTATTCTTTCCGTTGCAATGGTGAATGGAATTGTTTCCTTAATTTCTCTTTCTGTTTTCTCATTATTAGTGTATAGGAATGCAAGGGATTTCGGTGTGTTGATTTTATATCCTGCAACTTTATTATAATCATTGATTAGCTCTAGTAATTTTCTGGTGGAGTCTTTAGGGTTTTCTATGTAGAGGATCATGTCATCTGCAAATAGTGAGAGTTTTATTACTTCTTTTCCAATTTGGATTCCTTTTATTTCTTTTTCTGCTCTGATTGCTGTGGCCAAAACTTCCAAAACTATGTTGAATAGTAATGGTGAAAGTGGGCACCCTTGTCTTGTTCCTGACTTTAGAGGAAATGCTTTCAATTTTTTTAAAAAAGCACTGTGTGTGTGCTAAACTGCCTCAGTCATGTCCGACTCTTTGCGACCCTATGGACTGTAGCCCACCAGGCTCCTCTGTCCATGGGATTCTCCAGGTAAGAATACTGGAGTGGGTTGCCATGCCCTCCTCCAGGGGATCTTCCCTACCCAGGGACTGAACCCAGGTCTCTTGTCTCCTGTATTGGCAGGCAGATTCTTTTCCACCAGCACCACACTAGTTGTTTTCATAATTTTATTTTCCTCAGTTAAGGCTTCTTTTTCCTTTTTCTCTGTCCTGGTTTTGTTACATATTCCTTCTCTTCATTCTCTCAACTCCATTTCTGTTCTTAGCTGGGATCCTAGCTGGTATTTGGTTCAAAAAATGATTTATTCATCTTTGTCACCTTTCAAGACAAATTTCTGTGCTACTTTCCCCTCAGTTCTAAGTGGTCTCTGTTGTTCCCAGGAGGTGCATGTAATGGGCAGCCAATCAGCCTGCAGTTTTTCCATCTTTATAACCAAATCTTTGTAACCAAATCTTTGTAATCTCCATCTAGTGGCTGATTCTCACCACCAATAGGACTGAATTCTGTTCCTAGACAGGATTATCAATTGCTAAACAAACCCATAGCTCTCCTAATAGACATACCATTTTCCCAGGCTATAAAGCACTGCTTATCTGGTTCATCATCCTGCCATTGACTTCTTACCCTGATCTTTAAATTCTAGATGCTGAATCACCCTCCCTTTTCATCAGGTGCAATTTATCCAAAATCAAAGGCCCCTGCAGTAGCTATTTATTGCTACATGCACTATTGAGACTGTGTATAAAATAGGGAACTAATGAGAACCTACTGTATAACACAGGAAACCTTACTCAGGGCTCTGTGGTGACCTAAATGGGAAGGAAATCCCCAAAAGAGAGGCTATATGTGTACATATAGCTGATTCACTGTGCTATACAGTAGAAACTAATGCAATGTTGTAACTCAACTATACTCCAGTAAAAACCAAAAACAAATAAATAAGATCAATATACCCATAGAAGCTGCCATTTCCATTGTCATAGGAAAGTCTGGAAACTACCTACATGATAAACAAAAGGAAAATGGTTGAGTTATTTTGTGAGAACCTAGTGAAGTGCACTGCAGCCCTTAAAATAACACATAAGGTGGTTACATAGGAAAACAAATCTAAGTAGCAATAGTAACGCCATATTTTGTACCTATTTTTCTTTATTTTAAACTTGAACTGGTTGGGCTTTTTTTTCATCTCATAAACTGTAATGTTATAAGAATAATGCTTTCTTCCTCATGAATAATAAAACACTAAACGCTTTATTAAAATATTTTTTTAAAAATATTCTTTATAGATGAATTCAGATATAACCTTGGCTGGTTGTAATAGGTGGTCAAAATTTTCTTACATTCACCCAGAATTCAACCAGTTGAATACCTCAATTCATTCTGTCATGAAAACCATCCCAAATTTAGGCATATCATCCAGGCTATGTCCTTGGCCTTATCCCAGTCTCTGCAGTTCCATTGCTTTCCATATCTGACCCTTTCATGAAGATTTTTATTCATTTATTGGCTGTGCTGGGTCTTCATTGCTGCAGGGGGTCTTCTGTAGTAGTGGCGAGTGGGGACTACTCTACAGTTGCCCAACACAGGCTCCTCATTGAGGCGGCTTCTCTTCTGCAGAGCATGGCCTCTCGGGCACGAGGGCTTCAGTAGTTGTGGCTCCCAGGCTCTAGAGCGCAGGCTCAGTACTTGCGGTGCACAGGCTTTGCTGCCCTGCAGCACGTGGGATCTTCCCAGATCGGAGATTGCACCCATGTCTCCTGCATTGGCAGGTGGATTCTTGACCACTGAGCCACCAGGGAAGCCCAAGGTTTTTTTAATAGAAATCACTCTGGATGGCTTCCCTTACCCTGTCCCTCTCCATTCTCCATTTGTCTCACCCATGCTGAAGCTGTTTACATACATTCCCATTCCCAGGTACACCCATCTCTGTCTTCCCAGGTTTTCTCCTGAGTCATACTGCCCTAAAGGCCATATCCACCAGGTGTGCATTTTCTACTCTACCCCTAACCACTGGCAGCCACACTTGTGAGCCAAGGAGATAAAGCACATTTTTAATGCCATACAAGTGTATCCTCATTCCTTTACCACCACACCTTTTCTATGTCAGAATTGAATCTTCAGAGACACTTCACATGTCCTTTTTATTAGTCAAAGAAAATTATATAATCTGCTGTATTTTCGTTGTTCTCCTGGGTACAAAGAAGCTTAGAGCTAAGTTAATGCTCAAATATAATTAATGAAACAAAGGGGGTGGGATCAGGATTTGGGGAAGAGAGTTTTCCACACAAGATGCTTTGTTTGCTTTTAGTCACTAAATCATGTCTGTCCATGTTTTTTTTAGTCACTGTGTTTGTATTTAGTCATTAAGTCATGTCCAATACTTTGGCCTCTTAATATGAAGAGCTGACTCATTGGAAAAGACCCTGATGCTGGGAAAGATTGAAGGTGGGAGGAGAAGGGGATGACAGGATAAGATGGTTGGATGGCATCACCGACTCAATGGACATGAGTTTGAGTAAACTCTGGGAGTTGGTGATGGACAGGGAGGCCTGGAGTGCTGCAGCCCATGGGGTTGCAAAGAGTTGGACATGACTGAGCGACTGAACTGAACTGATGTTGTGTCTGATTCTTTGTGACCCTGTGACCCTGTAGTGTGCTGGCTCCTGTGTCTTTGGGATTTTCCAGGTATGCATCTTAAGAGTGAAGAAGCAGTGATCAGAAGCAACAACACTTTAATGAATGCCTTTTGCAAATGCCATTAAAAAATAGTTTTATTTTGTATCGCGGTATAGCCAATTAACAATGTTGTATTGTTTCAGGTAGACAGCAAAGGGACTCAGCCATGCATTATATGTATCCATTCTCTCCCCAACTCCCCTCCCATCCAGGCTGCCACATAACATTGAGCAGAGTTCCCTGTGCTGTACAGTAGGTCCTAGTTGGTTATCAACTTTAAATATAGCAGTGTGTACATGTTCAGGAAGGATGGGGAGGAGGGGACAGTTAGGGAGTTTGGTTTACAAATGCCTTTTTATGTGTGAAGTGTTTCATACACATCGTTCCTTATATGCCAAACACCTTAAGAGTCTGGCACAAACATCCTGACTAAGTTGAGCCTCATGGAGTTTATTAACCTCCTGCAGGTTAATAAATAATTAAACTTTATTGTAGGTTAATTATTAAATAATTTAATATTATTAATTAATTAACCTTTATTAACCTTCCCAGTGCCTTAGCAAGGAAGAGGCAAAAAAGGAAAGTCTGAATTCAGGTTGCCTGAAACAAGGTCCTTGTTCTTTTCATTTTACCTACAGAGTCACTTCTTTCTCACCTATAAATGCAGAATGTATTATGTGTTTCATTCACTAGACAATTAACCAGATACTGCTTTGTGATCGCTCTTGTATTTTTTTTAACTTTTCAAGAAAGTATGTTCATTATTCTTTAGTAGATTGGTGTAAAAGTTGAAAATTTTTAATGTTTTTCTGTATCTTTCCTAACGCATAAGTACTTCTGGTTATATGGTGGGTGCACTATTCAAAAGAATGAATGAATTAATTGTTTTAAATGCTATTGAGTGTGAGGGCAAGACTTTCTCTCCAAAATTACTGTACTTCCTAGGCTAGTTATGCACAGGGAGAATACAATGTGCATTCAATCCTGAAATATCTCTGAGTCATTTTGCTGGTTACACTCTAGTTCCACTAGCTTTCAGGAGGCTTTCTTTCCAATAAGACCAAAAATCAGGATGTGCAAATTTATTCATCTGTGCTGTCATGCTCATCAATGTATTCTAAGGGGATGGATAAGCATTTGAAATAAATCATATTAAGGGAGGCTTTCCTGGAGTCTATTTAGAAGTATCCTTTTACTGCTGCCCTCCACCAGAGCCTGATGAACAAAAGAGGGCTAGATTATCTGCCTCCAAAGGTAACTCTTGAGCTGTGTCGTATGTGTGATCTCATAGCCTGCTGCCTTCCTAAATCCCAGAGGAAGCTTGGGGTTCTGTAAGAGCCTGAAGTAGGATTGAATCATGCTCCAGAAAGAATGACAGAAGAAACAAAACCTCTCCTTTTATTGCATATGACTGTTGACAGTTGTTGGCAGGATGCAGACTCGCGCTGAGAACATTGCCCATTCTGGACACGGCACCCCAAGTGAGGAGAGCAAAATCAAATAGTTCCTTAGAATGTAGAGTCACTGACTGTGCATATTTTGTTTCCAGGAAATAGAATCTACACCTTGATGAATGTTTCTTTCGGTGTCTTTGCATTTTCCCAGCCACCCTGTTTTATTACCAAGGAGTTAGAAGAAATCTTTTGTTTTTCTGGCAAATTTGCAGCTAAATTACCACAAGACAACAGCTTTTCATCAGTTTTAGAGAAGTAAACCGCCACTCTCTGCAGCTGGCCCGTGCTGTTCTCTGGCATCAGGAGAAAAATTTATGGTGGCTCAAGTGCCAGCGAGTTCCAAGGTCGCTTGCCTTTCAGCGTGAAGGGACCAGTGTTTCTGTTCAGCATCCTGGTGCTGATTAAACAGTCTGACAGGAACTAAGCACCAGGGTGAGAAATTGCGTTTTATATATAAGAACATCTCTAAGAAGGCAGGGAGGAACATCTGTAGGAAAAATGTAGGTGTAAACTGACCTTATTACTTTAATTTTTTCAGGCTTTAGGTTATTTTTGTTATTTTTACACTTCTTTTTCTTTCAGTTTTATTGAGATAGAATTGACAGTCAGCACAGGATAAATTTGAGGTGTGATGCAGTGATTTGTCTTACATGTATCATAAAATGATTATCTCGGTAAGTTTAGTGAACATCCACCATCTCATATAGATAAAAAATTAAAGAATTTTTTTTTAAAGTTTGTCTTGTGATGAGAACCCTTAAGATTTATTCTTTCAACTTTCATAGATAACACACAGCACTGTTTATTCTATTAATCATGTTGTACATGACATTCCTAGTATAAATTGGCCTCGTTTGATTTCTTGATTTGCTGGCAGATCCTCATGACTGTTGTCATCTCCCCGAGTAGCTACCAATAAACATCAGCTCTCCATTTCTAATAGAGAGAGATGGCTGCCCCTGTTTTGCTTGAGATGCCACATGAATACGAGAAATAGAAATATTTCTGTATTAGGCACTTTTATAACTGAACTCCATCCTCAAACTGAGTTGATCAGATCACATCAACGTGGTCCTTTCTTGGTATAGGACATGCCTCCCAGGACCTCACTTAAGTCCCGTTTTTATGGAACTTACAACCTATAATGACTGTCAGTTTCCTAGTGCTGCTGTAGCAGATTGCCACAGCCTTGGTGATATAAACAGAAATCTATTCTCCCACAGTTCTGGAGGCCAGAATTTCAGAATCAAGATGTCAGCAGAGGCCCCCAGGGGAGATGCTATTTCTTGCGTCTTCTGCCTGCTAATGGCTCTTGGCACTCCTGGCTTGTGGCCACGTGATTCTAGTCTCTGCTTCCTTAGTCACATGGCCTCTTCCTCTTCTATGTCTCTTATAAGGATATTTTTCACTGGATTTAGGGCCCGAGATTGTTTCATCCTGAGATACTGTGCTTATTTACACCTGTGGGGCTTCCTCCATGGCTCAGCAGGAAAGAAACTGACTGCCAACGCAAGAGACTCCAGGAAGATCCCCTGGAGGAGGAAATGGCAACCCACTCCAGAGCTCTTGCCTGAAGAATCCCAATCCATGGAGTCACAAAAGAGTTGAACATGACTGGCGACTAAACAACAAAAACAACTGCAAAGACTTTTTTTTAAAATAAGGTCCCAGCCAGGTGTTCTGTGGGTTAGGACCTGGGTCTATCTTTGTTGGCACCAACCAGTTCACTACAGTGACTAACATGAGAATCGGATCAAGTGAAACGTGATCATTACTGTTCCCCTAATTAACAGCTTTTCTGTTTATTGCTTTGGGTGGGAATTAAAGAGGAGAGCTTCTATAATGTAAATCAACACAAGGTACAAAATGCAGGAAAAGAACTGGCTTGAGGATATGCCTGCAGAACATGTATAAGCAAGAAAAATATATGGAGAGAAGAGCAAAGGAAATGTTGGGTCATTGCTTCCCTCAGTTGTCTCTGGGAGGGTAAAGGTCTATCGTATCAGGGGCATACTAGCAAGGGGTGGATAAAAGAGTTGTTGTTTCAGGATTGGATCAGCCCACTTATAAATGCCTCAAAAATGACTTTTTTCTAGCTCTTGAGCTAAAAGCCTTTGATGATTAGAAAAGGTAACTCATCCAATTTCCACATTTTCTGAAGGAAAGTCTTTTCAAGTCATTTTTCACCTAGTTAGAACATAGTTGTACAGTGAAGTTTTATGCATTTGGCTACTAAGGTTCAATAGTTCCCTTCCGAAATACCACTGACCCAGTGTCCTTCAGAATCTACTCAGCTGCCAGGTTAGGGGGAAGACGTGGAGAGGCAGGGTTAGGTGCCAAGAAAATGGTGGAAATTCTTTTCAAAGGGAATTAGACCATGTCTTGCATTATTCCTCTTTGACGTTTCTTCCAGGCTTTTGCTAACAGAACATATTTTCCTTCTCTTCTGTACGTATTTCCCATGGAATGCTTGATTCAACTTGGGGCTTTCTCTGAAAAGCTGTTTTTAAAGTCTGGACTCTTCACAGCATTTAAATTGATTTGATATTCTCTTGAAAAGATGCTCAACATCACTAATAATTAAAGAAATGAAAATCAAAATTGCAATGAGGTGTCACCTCACACTGGTCAGAATGGCCATTATCAAAAATCTACAAATAGTAAATGCTGGAGAGGGCATGGAGAAAAAGGAACCTTCCTACCTTGTTGGTGAGAATGTAAATTGCTACAACCACTATGGAGAACAGTATGGAAGTTCATTAAAAAACTAAAAATAGAATTACCATAGGATCCTGCAATCCCACATCTAGACATATACCTGGAGAAAAACATAATTTGAAAAGACACATGCACCTCAATGTTCATAGCAGCACTATTTACAATAGTCAAGACATGGAAGCAAATTGTGTCCATTGACAGATATATATACTACCTATATGTATATATACACACTCAACGGAGTACTACTTGGCCACAAATGGAATGAAATATTGTCATTTGCAGTGACATGAATGCACTTAGAGATTATAATACTAAGTGAAGTGAGTCAAAGGCAAATATCATATGATATTGCTTATATGTGGAATCTAAAAAAAATGACACAAATAAATTTATTTATAAAACAGAAATAGACTCACAGACATAAAAAACAAACTTAAGGTTACCAAAGGGGAAAGGAAGAGGGGAATAAATTAGGAATCTGAGATTAAAATATACACTCTACCATATATAAAATAGATAACCAATAAAGACCTACTATATAGCACAGGAATTATACTCAATATCTTGTAATCATGTATAATGGAAGAGAATGTAAAAAAAGAATATATATATATGTGTATATATATGTGTGTGTGTGTATATAAATATATGAATCATTTTTCTGTGCACTTGAAACTAACAACATTGTAAATCAAGTATATTCCTCTGTCCACGGAATTCTCTGGGCAAGAATATTGGGGTGGGTAGACATTGCCTTCTCCAGAGGATCTTCCTGACCCAGGGATCAAACCTGGGTCTTCCTCATTGCAGGTGGATCCTTTACCATCTGAGCCACTGGGTAAGCCAAATATTTCAACTCTAGAATCTTCATGACATTTAAACCTATCTGAAACTCTCTCATTGGATTTATTGGATTCTGTGTTTATCATCTGTTCGACCACATGCACGAGGAGGGAACCGCATTTGTATTGTTCACTTCTGAATTTCCCAGCAGCCAGGACAGTGTGACACTCAAATATGCATTGCATAAATAAACAAGGGTCCTAGTGTCTTAAGTAGCGATGTTTGGGGCTGTATGGCTGTATACTGATACTCTTTGGCGATCACTGCTTACTGCTTACTGCTTACAGCTAAAAGCTAAAGTGAGAGGACTACATTAACTCAAAATTAATTTATAAATGCTACTTTAAAAATAGTTTGAATATATACTCTTTTTGGAATTTTATTAGCCTATAAATATCGTCTACATAAAATATAAGAAAAGATGTGGGAAAATGTCTTCCTTTCACTAATTTGGCCGTGAATCTTCTTTTTGTGATTGCTGTAGTTTTTGAATACCAATCTGGATAACCAGAGAGTTGTGCAAGCCCACAAGATGTAAAGAACCAGGAGAAAGAACTTGAATGTGAAGTTATGGAGGCAGGTCTACCTTTCCCAGTGGGTATTAGCAGTGTGGGGGTTGTGTAGGAGGATGGAACACCAGCTGGTGGCATGAATCAGAAATAAGTGGGTGACAGCCTACTTCTGAAGGGTGTCTCATAATGTACTTCTTCTCTTATAATCAGAAAATTGGAAAAAAAAAAAAAAAAAAGACTTGCCTAAAAGGGATTTGGTTTTGTTAAAATATGCATCAGCCTCCCATTCAATTATCAAATTGGCAGGACCCCATATCTGATGACACGTGCCATATTAAAATATTTTTAGGTACTTCAAAAAAATATTTGATGGGATGGCAAAAGCCCAAGTGACTGCCTAGCTAAGTCTCCCTGGTACAAGTAGATAACTCACTTGCTAACTCGGATTATACCAAACACCCTTCAATATTATAGACTTCCCTGGTGGCTCAGACAGTAAAGCATCTGTCTACAATGAGGGAGACCTGGGTTCTATCCCTGGGATGGGAAGATCCCCTGGAGAAGGCAATGGCAATCCACTCCAGTACTATTGCCAGGAAAATCCCATGGATAGAGGAGCCTGGTAGGCTACAGTCCATGGGGTCGCAAAGAGTTGGACACGACTGAGCGACTTTTCTTTCCTTTCCTTCAATATTATAATGTTCCACCAGGGAAAAGAAAGACAGAGATATGTCTCTGCCACTGACATTCCAACAAATTTTGGTTACAGCCGGCAGGTCTGGGGCCTCTGTTATCCTCTCTTGCCTACTTCCTGTTGAAATGGTCTAGGCTGGACTGAAGTTGGTCATCTGGAATTGCCGTGTGAATTTAGGCAAAACCACTGCAGATTCTACTTACAGGCAGTCACTGAGTCGTATATAGTCCATTTGGCTCCTTGGAAAATACAAGGGGGAAGCTCTCCCACTTCAGACACCAACAGACACTGTCTGGTGGGGTGTTGACATGGGGCAATGGGCTGAAGTTGGGAGCAGAGGAGGGGAAAGAGGGCACAGCAGAGTCTCAGAGACAGATGGAACGGTCCAGACCCTAAGGGGATTTTTGCTAGGAGTGGTGAGATAGTCGTTACCTGGACCCCAAAAGAGAAACCTGGCACCTGTGAGAACCCAGGGGAGGCTGTGGATACAAGAACAGCTTTAATAAACTCTGTGAAACATTGAGCTCCAAGCAGAAGAACTGAATCTTAAAGGCAGAGAATGTTTTCCTGAAACCGCTCACAGGACAAACAGGGCTGTAAACCCAGAAGCATGTCATTGGTAGATAATGATTAGCAACTGGTGGTTCATTACAGAGCAGTCAGGGGATGGGGAATGTGAGAGCAGTTCGGGTGAATAAGCACTATGAGCCAAGGCCCATTTTATGAGCATTTTTGAAGTATTATGTGGGCCCCCTTAATACCTGTGAAAACGGGCATAACACCCTGTAGTAATCTAAGCAAAAACACACCAGCTAGCAAAGTTTGGCTGTTTAATATTACCTCATATATACCCATAGTTTAGTAATCTTCAAATTTCTTGTTAAATCCATTTAATAGACATTTTAAAATAACTCCCTAAAGTTTGAGCAGATAAACACATATCAACATCTTTAATGGAAACTGGCCTGGATGCAAATATGACAACAAAAAACTATAAACTTTGAACTAAAGAGTTTAAGGCAATACTATTATTTGGAAAACCATGAAAACACATTGAAAAATAATGAGAAGAAAGACAAATTAAGCTTTTCTTAGATCTAATAAAATTTTGCTCCTACATTCATAGTTTTTAAATTTGCTTACTTCAGAGAAGAGTTTTTAATTAACTTAATTTCAACTCAATTACTGTGTTATTAAAAATAAGCTTCATAGCTTTTAAGTTCCAAATAAAATTTTATCAGTATATTTAGCTTGATATCATTTATCAATTTAGCTGCAAAAGAACCAACATAAATCATGGAAAAGTTTACTCCTGGGGAAATTTACACCCTTGCTGTTCTGGATTTCTTATCACAGGACAGTCTTTAAATGTGTGTGAAGACATACATGGGCTTCCCAGGTGGCCCCAGTAGCAAAGAATCCACCCACTGGTACAGGAGACTCAGGTTTGATTCCTGGGTGGGGAAGATCCCCTGGAGGAGGGCATGGCAACCCACTCCAGTATTCTTGCCTGGAGAATCCCATGGGCAGAAGAGCCTGGAGGGCTATGGTCCACAGGGTTGCAAAGAGTGCATGACTGAAGCAACTCAGCATACATGAACACAGAGACATACATACTCTGAAATAAAGATGAATAACCATGCATCTCAAAATAATAAATCCTTGCTGTTTGAAAAGTAAATAGAAAAATTAGAAAGTGTTATATTTACAGCTCTGCAACCATACTAAAACCATTGACTTGTACTCTTTAATAGGTGAATTTTATGGTATGTGAATTATATTTCAATAAAGTTGTTTTATTAAAAAGGGATATTGCAATTCTATTTTAAAACTTGGCAATGTTATTCAACAACTATAATGTATAAAGTCATAAAAATACAGTTGCTTTGAATAGCCACTAGTCATTCCAGTTTTTTTAAAAATAATATCAATTTAGTGGAAGTTTATGTAGTTTATCAGAAGGACATTTATAGGAGGGATCAACTTTATATTTGCTTGTTAATTTTACTGTGAACTCTTATCATTTGACTTATTAGTTCTATAATCTTGAATTATTTTTAAAGTTTTATGAGAATAGAGGATTTCAAAAGATAATATTTGGCCAAATATTATCCCTAGAATCAAAGTACTTCATATATTTATTTCATGTAAAGTTCTGTGCTCACAAGTTGAGACTTTTAGTTTGTTGATATGTTTTTAGTAGTTTAGCTACTCTATCTATTGCTTTTATAGGGGGTTTGTCCATCTAAGCTATTTTAATAATTCTTATTTAGTGACTTAAAAAAAACATAGAAAACGAAAACCTCAAAAACACAAACTTATAAGCATATACTTATTAGGATAGGCTTGGGGAGAGTGACAATACTACAGTGCAAGCAAGGAACTTAAGCAACTGAAATTCCCATCTATTGATAGTGAGATGCAAAACAGTACAGCTAGTTGCCAACAATAGTTGGCAATTTCTTATGGAGGCAAAGACACATTTGCCACATGACCCAGCAACCCAAGTTAAATGAAAATCTAAGTTTGACTCATACACACACTCAAACACATACACTCAATGTATGTGAATATTCTTATTACCTTTATTTGTAATTGTCACAACCTGGAAACATCTCAAAGGTCCTTCCATTGGGAGTGATTAGACCACATGGAATATCCATTCAATGGAATATTTTCTTAGCAAGAAAAATTAACCCGGTACTGGCATATCCCCCAATGAAGGGTGAATCTAAAGTCGATTATGCTGCTTGAAAGAAGCCAAACTCAAAAGCCTCTAATTCCATTAATATTATATTCTATAAAAGATAACAGAAAAAAATTCAATGGTGTTCAAGGCTCCAGGTGGGGGCAAAAGTTAGCCATAGGGCATCAGTGGGTCTTGGTGCTGGGGCTGCTCTATGTCTTGAGTGTGCCAGTGGTTACACAACTCTAGCATTTGTCAGAACCCTTCACCAAAAATAGTGACTTTTACTGTATGCAAATTATACCTAGATTTTTTTTACCAATGGGAGAAAAATGGAGTATTAGAGACATACTGGTTATTTCTTAAAAACATTGCCAAAGTCAAGGAAGAACTCAAACAAAAAGGAATAACAATAAATCAGGAATCACCTTTTATAAAATATCTTATAGGGCACTTTCACACTATAAACTCTGAGGACTCCTATGGACAATGACAAGGAGATGCTGATGGCACAGGGATGGAAGTCCTTCCGGGTTTTCCCCATGGTTCTAAGAGAGAGTTAAGCACCAGTGCTTAACGATGATATTGTGTTTGTCTACTAATTTCTCTGCTCTGGGTCTAGAATGGTATTTTATATGAACTATACTTTGGAGAATTGAAAACAATTACCACTCAAATAATTTTCTGGGTTCTGGGATTGAGATTAAAGATGTTGTCCAAGGTATTCTCTTCTTCTAGGCTTTTCCCCATTTCTGAAGAAAGGACTTCATGGAAAATTGCCTTTATTTTGCCCTGGTGATGCTTGATATTTTGTTTCTTGGACTGAGTCATGAATCACCAGGTCAGGGAGGAAGGGCATCCATAACAATGAGAGATGTTGGGCATTGCCCATCATTGGTACCATATTGGTTAGACCAATAAAATGCATCCTTCCCAATGGGGGGAAAAATGGAAGTTAAGAGGTGTGGGGCAAGAGAATGTTGTTAAAATAATTTGCAAATTGGTGTTGCTATTCTGATCAAATGAAGGTCAAAGGAATTCAAAGCTTTCTTTATGTGCATGTAGGTGTGCTCCCACTCGCTTGTTAGATGTACCTATATTCACTGTGATATATATGATTTTGGAACACATTTCTTAGACAGAGATATATATCAATAGATGCGATGAAGTTTGGAGGTAACATTTTCTCACACAATTTAGTGAGCATCTGCCTGCTCTGTATCCTGGCACGGGAGTAAATCCTTTGTATTTAATTCACTCATTTTAATCCTTAGAGCAGCTGTTCTAAAGTAGAGTGCCAGAACACTCAGAGGTCACCTTTCAGGCAGCCCCTGACTTCCTCACTTTTCCAACTGCAAATCTGTTTGAAGCTGGGTTTTCTATACACACTTCAATCAAAACAATGTATCACCACAGATTGAATGCAGAAGCAGATATGAGAATCTGGCTGTTTTATATTGTCAGACATTAAAGCAATGTACCAAGTTGTTAAAGCATGTCACTCCTCTCAGTAAGTTTTATGTTTTCAGAATGTAGAGTTATTGTACTTAAAAAACATATATGTTTGATGTTAACACATAATGGAAGCATTCTAATTTTAAATAAATTAATAAGTTTTTTTGTTGTCTTGGTTTTAATTTATAATATGGTTAATATCAATAGATCAAATTCCTGCCTAACTAAGCAAAAGCTCTTTGGGGATCCCAACAATTTTTTCAGTGTGAAAGAGGCCCTGAGAGCAAAATAGACAAAAGAGAGAGAAAGAGAGAGAGAGATGCTGAATCAGAGCAATCTTACAAAGCAGGTGTGATCATCCCATTTTCAGATGTCCAGTATCTCACAAATATTAAATGGCATAGCTGCCTGATCCCTAAAATGATGTTCTTCCCTTTAACCTTTGGAGTTAAATTTAACATTCTAGGGGCATCAGCAGATGGTGTCTCTCTCAAACGGGCATCTCTACCTTTTAGGTTCTCTTCCCATATGACCTGCTCATTACATTGGGGCAGGACAGCTGTAAGGCATTATACAAGTTGTGGAGAGGTGAGCCCCCATCACCACTTTAGCACCCTATATTTTCCTTGTGTCCATCAAAGCCACTGCCTGCCTGCATCCGAGGGGGCAGCTGTGTATCACTTTGGAAGACCATATCTTTGGAGTTAGCCACCTTGGCTTTGAGTCTATTCCTCTGCCTTTTGACAAACCCTTCCACTTAGGACAAGCTCCATTTCTTCTGTCAACCTTAGTCTCCTCTCCCGTCAAATGGAATAACAGTAGAAGGGCTAGGAGGATTTCGTACGCTTACATGATTAAAGTGTTTGCAGCCAAGTAAGCAAGGAAGAAAAGCAAACATCCTCCTTTCTCATTCCCTTTCATGTGTTCTCTCCTAAAGACTCTCTCCCTTCTCTTGGATTGTGGTCAAAGGAGACCTACAGACCCTTGAGGTTTGGTAATTGGTTTTTTATTTTCTACCTGTTTTTGTTCAGGAGGGTGGTTTAGAGTGAATCCACAAATGTCTTTACAGATGTGTAAGATGTGTCCTGCTTCTTTGATGTGCAGAGTATAAAATACTCCCATGCTATCCTATTTTCTACAGAGAAAACTCTTTAAAGGAGCGAGAATTAGTTCTCATTTCATTATTGGGAGGCAGCAGCCCATCAGAACAAAGGTCTCGCCTGAGGCTGCCTGGATCTCAAGTGTCAACCATCATCTCTTCCTTTCCTTTGCTCTTCATTCTCACCACCCCTTGAAAGTGAAAGTGAAGTTGCTCAGGCATGTCCGACTCTTTGCGACCCCATGGACCATAACCTGCCAGGCTCCTCCATCCATGGGATTTTCCAAGCAAGAGCATTGGAGAGGTTGCCATTTCCTTCTCTAGGGGATCTTCCCACCACCCCTTGGCCTGGAGCAAAACCTGGATGCGGTGAGTGGTGCATGATGGCCAGGAAGCTTGAGTCACATGTGTAGATGCTCCTACTGCTATTCTTTGTATCTCTTGTCTGCTTCCTTTGTAGAAGAACAAACAAACAAACAAACAAAAAAGAGTGTTGCTTACACACATCAGGCAGTTCTGTTTATTTTCCCTAAACCTGTGCATGCATGCTCAGTCATTCAGTCATGTCTGACACTTTGAGACTCTATGGACTGTAGCTGACCAGGTTATTCTGTCCATGGGGTTTTCCAGGCAAGAATACTGCAGTGGGTTGCCATTTCCTCCCCCAGAGGGTCATCTTGATCCAGGGATCAAACCCATGTCTCTTGTGTTTCCTGCATTAGCAGGTGGATTCTTTACCTTTGAGCCACCTGGGAAGCCTTGCCACAGCAAAGGAAGTTTGAACCATATGAAATGTCCAATATTCCACTATTTTTGACCTGTTACACAAAGGACAGTTTCAACATCATGATCATCGGGCACCAGAATCTTTAATGGGTTAAGGACAGACCAGCCACCAGAAAGACAGCTTCATTACAAGTGAGGAGAAATGCACATCAAATGATCTCTGTGAAAATCACTCAGTAGAATTTAAGGAGCAAATCTATTGGAAGAATGACGTTTCAGTCAGAAGTAATATCTAAAACACAGCACTGACTGAGTAGACTGACACATTTCAATTGTTTAAAACAAGGGAACATTAAGGGGACTGCACCTTCCTTGGATTTGTAATTTTTTTTCCAAAGGAGTTGGACCCAAGCAGAAGGACACAAATGAAGGAGTGCATATGTATGCCCACCCCTCTGTAAGGACTTCATAAATATCAGGGAGTTGAGAGACCCCCCTCCAGCCAGACATATTCCCATGCATCAGCAGTAAAGATGCTGATGGAAGCTTCATCACTGTTCCCTGAGATTCCACGAGGCATTAGCAAAATACTTCAGTTTTATCCTTCTTCCTTCTTCTCAATCCAATAGCTACTTAATTAAAAAACATTATGCTTTAGGGAACTGAATCTACTTCAAAGGAAAGAGTTTCTTGCTATAGAAGAAAAAACACAAAATCAGTATTATATTTATTATTAATGGAATTTCCATGATACAGGATAGGATGAAATATGGGGACTGCGTTGGAAAGGTCCGTTATTCTACCAAGTAATTTATGAAGCACCAAGCAAAGCACATCCCATTACTCAACCCTTCAAATTTGAAAAGGGTTTCTGGAAATTTGGTCTTTTAAATACTAAATGTTCACACCTATTACACAGGGTAGTATGTTTTAGTTAACATATTCCTACTTTTTTCAAGAAATTTAAAGCATAAGTATTGTTAAAAGAATTCACCTGTTTTGGTGAACTTAAGATATAGGCAATTTGCAGCCACATGGATGGACTTATGACCAACCTGGACAGCATATTAAAAAGCATAGACATTACTTTGTCAACAAAGGTCCATCTAGTCAAGGCTATGGTTTTTCCAGTAGTCATGTATGAATGTGAGTTGGACTATAAAGAAAGCTGAGTGCCAAAGAATTGATGCTTTTGAACTGTGGTGTTGGAGAAGACTCTTGAGAGTCCCTTGGACTGCAAAGAGATCCAACCAGTCCATCCTAAAGGAGATCAGTCCTGGGTGTTCGTTGGAAGGACTGATGTTGAAGCTGAAACTCCAATACTTTGGCCACCTGATGCGAAGAGCTGACTCATTTGAAAAGACCCCGATGCTGGGAAAGACTGAGGGCAGGAGGAGAAGGGGACGACAGAGGATGAGATGGTTGGATGGCATCACTGACTCAATGGACATGGGTTTGGGTGGACTCTGGGAGTTGGTGATGGACAGGGAGGCCTGGCATGCTGTGGTTCATGGAGTTGCAGAGTCGGACATGACTGAGCAACTGAACTGAACTGGATGGACTTAGAGATGATCACACTAAGTGAAGTAAGCCAGTCAGAGAAAGAAAAGCATCAGATGATATCACTTATATGTGGAATCTAAAACATGATACAAATGAACTTATTTGTAAAACAGATGTAGATCCACAGACACTGAAAACAAACTTATGGTAAAGGGTGTGAGGGTTAAATTAGGAGTTTGGGAATAAGAGATACACATGACTACCTATAAAATAGATAAACAAGGATCTACTGTATACCACTGGGAACTATACTTAATACTTTGTAATAACCTATAAGGAAAAGAATCTGGAAATGAATATATATATATATATATATATATATATATATATACTGTGTTAAGTCACTTCAGTTGTGACTCTTTGCAATCCTATTGATCATAGTCCACCAGGCTCCTGTCTCCATGTGATTCTCCTAGCAAGAAAACTGGAGCAGGTTGCTATGCCTTCCTCCACGGGATCTTCCTGACCCAGGGATCGAACCTGTGTGTCTCATGTCTCCTGCAATGGCAGGCAGGTTCTTTACCACTAGGTCCACCTGAGAAGCCCACTGTATAAATGTTGTAGCTTACATAACATTGTAAGTCAAATATACTTCAACTTAAAAAAAGGGGAAAAAAATTAGGCAAGACTCAAGCCTGAGCCATAGCAGAGTAGTGGTAATTTCACCCCACTCAAAGAAATGGGTACTCATTTAGACTTATAGAAAACTGGACTTGAAAATCACCTTTGGAAACCTCAGTATTTCTAAGAGAACATCTGTATTCCAGGAACTGATATCACACTAAGACCTTTTTGAATTAACTACTCATCAAGATTATCCCTCTAAGCCATTACCAACATGAAGATGAGTTAATATGAGTAGCCAAGAGCAATTAATAATGACAGTTAAACAAGGTCTTCTTTCCTTTTGACAGTCACAAGCAGAGCTCCCAAGACAGCCTGGTGTTAAGCCTGGTTTTGTTTATATCATCTGACTCTTCTCCATTAATTAGAGGAGCTCATGAGGCATACACTTGTCGGTCGCTGGCAAGTCAACAACTGGACCCTCCAGTTTAAAACTTTCCAAGTGATGGTCCATTTCACAAGATAGCTAAGACAGTCCATGAAGAATACTTCTCTGGAAATAATGAGACAGTGACTCTAAAGGGCTTCATTCAAGCAAGTTTGAACATGGAGCATGTTTCAGTAAGGATGGGCTAGGTTGTGTTGCAATAAAAATAACTCCAAACTTTTAGTGTCTCAGCAACACCAAAGTTACTTCTCACTCATCCTAACTCAGCCATGAGTCAGGACCACTGTCCTTTCAGGCTGCATCAATCCTGAGGCTCCTCCATGCATGCCAACTTCTACTTCCAGTGTCACAGGCACCGGGGAAGAGAGAACTCAAGGGTCAAGCATCAGTGATTAAGGGCTATGTCTTGAAAGTGACACATAGCATTTCCTCTCACATTTCATTCATCAAACAAGTTTCATGGTGCTATCTAACTTGAATGGAGCAAGAAAGTGAGATCATTGCATGTACCCAGGCAGGGAGAGGAACTTAAAAATTTGGTGAGTCCCAGTAATAACCAAAGCAAAGTCTGTATTAAATGAACAAAGACTCCACCTAAATTTAAAGCCATTAGATGCAAAACTTCTAGAACAAATCCATCACCAGAGAACGGAAGCTCAGAGATGATTTATTTCAATCAAATTTAATCCCTTCTTGAATAAAGCAGTCTTTATGCAGGACTTCCCTGGTGGTCCAGAATCTACCTTCCAATGCAAGGGACAAGGGTTTTAGATATCTGGTCAGGGAACTAAGATCCCATATGCTTCGGGGCAGCTAAGCCCATGAGCCACACTGGGGAAGGCCTGCACATGCCACAACAAAGACCGAGTAGTCACAAAAAATAAAAAAGTCTTTCTGTTACTCCTTATGTAACTTCTGGATAAGAATTTGAGTTATTAAGTCTCTTGATTTGCTAGTACTATAGAGGGCAAATTCCAATGAAAAGAGGTCCTCTGCGAAGGAGCTAGGCATCCCCAGACTTCTGGGATAAGCACCAGCTCTTGTGTGTGTTCAGTCGTTAATTCATGTCTGACTCTTTGTGACCTTATGGACTGTAGCACACCAGGCTTCCCTGTCCTTCACTAACAAATTCATGTCTGTTGAATCAGTAAGGCTGTTAACCTCAGTCATTTCACAAGTATAAAGCTGGGTTGAAAATATTCTCAAATTTTCAAACTTTCTGAAACTTTTCAGCAAGGGCACACTGTTAACAGTGAACACACTACTTGACTGGAGCAATGGAAGTTCCCTTCCCCAGTCCTACCCAAATAAAGTTCTGTGAAACCTGGCCTTGGAGCACTCAGCAAATTTTGTCACCCTCATAATTCCTTCTTTGAGTGATAACTGAATGTCCAATGTTATCTTAGTTCAAGGACAAGCAGATAATAGGCAGAAGTTGATTCAATTTATTTAAAATGAGCTGCATGAGTGACCTGAATGGGATGTCCTATTTACTGAAGGAGAAACTTGCTGCATTTTTCCTGCCCACAGCACCATGCAGAGAGCTGTTGTCAGCAGGCAGGGGACAGAAGAGGAGACGGTGTGGATAAAATGAGTTAATGCCATATCCAGTGGTTCTAAAAAAGCCTCCTGGTCTGAAACTGATAACATGGGGTAAGATGGGCTGAAGGAAAGCACTGTAAAAAAAAAAAAAAAAAAAGGTCAGGTCAAAGCAATCAGTGACATTTTCTCAAACATCTGTAGCTTCTTAGGGCTTTTAATGAGAATTTCCATATTAACACTTGGTTTTACTGGGGAAATGCATAATTTTCTACTCAATTTACCCCTGACAGGTTACAGACATAACAACATTCTTATCAAATTGACTTTCCATAATGTGGAAAGATGTGGAAGTTTTATGATATTCTTTGTAGAGTAAGGGAGAGAGGATGAGAGAGAGAATAACTTTAAGGCATGTAAACCCAAACCAGACTCCTTTGAATATTTATCCTACTTTTTATTTTTTTCATGAATTTTTAATATTCATCAAAAATACATTAACAGTTCTGTTTCACTTCAGCCTGGGGATCATTTACAAACTAGGCAGCAGCGTTCAGATCCTAATAGTAAGTCTCTACCTCAGCAACAGAAAGGCACCGGCATTAGGAAATAACCCCATTAGCTCACTTATGAGCTAAAAGTATAGATTCAGTTTCTAGAAGTTTTCTTACCAAAAGGAATTCAGGGGAAAAAATCAGGAATTAACAGAAGAATGGAGCATTGCAGTATTTTATCAAACCAGAGGGCCCTGAGTGTGTAGATTTTGTAGATTGAACAGGACTGCTTTTTGGTTACCTAGTAACAATTTTTTTTTTTTTTTTTTTAATTATTATGACTCCTTTGCAGTGGGATCAGGAATTGCCATTTATACCAGGCTCTTAAGGAAGTTGGAGCTATGGTGACAGGTGAGGACTGAGTCACATGCCCTGGGCTATTCCTGTATGCAGAGCTCCACCCACAATTGCTTGCTTGCTTGCTTGCTAAGTCGCTTCTACTGCTGCTGCTGCTGCTAAGTCGCTTCAGTCGTGTCCGACTCTGTGCGACCCCAGAGACGGCAGCCCATCAGGCTCCCCTGTCCCTGGGATTCTCCAGGCAAGAACACTGGAGTGGGTTGCCATTTCCTTCTCCAATGCATGAAAGTGAAAAGTGAAAGTGAAGTCGCTCAGTCGTGTCCGACTCCTAGCGACCCCATGGACTGCAGCCCACCAGGCCCCTCCATCCATGGGACTTTCCAGGCAAGAGTCCTGGAATGGGTGCCATCGTCTTCTCCGCCACCCACAGCATCTGTATGGAAATGTTTAGATGCACTTCCCCAAGGGGCCAGTCCACAGGACTCCTTATTCCTAGAGCTGGAGGTAGGTGCTATAGTTGCAATGATTGCCCTTCCTTTCTTAAGTAGATCTGATTCAACTTTGTCTTTGTTTAGGAATGCACTCAGTCACTTCTGGCTCTTTGTGGCCCCATGGACTATAACCCGCCAGGTTCCTCCGTCCACGGAATTTTGCAGGCAAGAATACTGGAATGGGTTGCCACTTTCTATTCCAGGAAGTCTTCCCAACCCAGAGATCAAACCTGTGTCTCTTGCATCTCCTGCAGTGGCAGGTGATTCTTTACCACTAGCAACACCCGGGAAGCCCTTGTTTAGGAATACTTTGATTTAAAATAAGCTTATGCAAGAGTTCCATCCACAGAAATTCTGATTTAATTGGTATGGGGAAGGTCTTCAAAATTGGGGGCTGAAGTCATGTTATTCTTTGTTAAGAAGACCCCCTAAAAATAAAAGTAATTGACAACTCAAAGAGAAATGAGAGGGAAAAAATCCTCCCCATAAAATGTTTATCAAATCGTTAAACAAAAATTAAACATGAGGTTAATCCCTTGGTGGTATAAACAATATGAGAATCATTTGACCTTGATGACTGGCACTTTCACAGACCTGTGTTCTTATAAATCATTTGGCCCCACAAAGAATAACATTTTGATAGTCAAAGTTATATAATAGCACTTTGCTAATTTCCTAATTTTAAAATTAATCTATAGAGAAACTATAGAAAATATAATTTTGATTTAAGAAGAAAAATAACATTATGCTTGACAATGTGCGAGCAAATATATATCTGAAAGAAAATGAAACTGAAAAAGAAAAGAAGGAAGAGTATGCAGAGATGCCAAAGTTGATATAAACAGAGATATGATCAAATCAAGTCATAGAGCTAAGACAGTAAAATTACCATCCATAGGAAATGGGGTGCAAAGTGAAGGAAACCCCCCCTTTTTAACAGTGAATCAACAGAATTCATGTAAAATTAATAAATCAAAAAACAATAGGAATATTATATAAAGCTAAGGAAGTAACTAACAGAGGGAAAGAAAATATAGACACAAGTTTGGGACAAGAGAAGGAAGGAATAATCAGCTCTGAGGACTTTAAAAATTTTAAAACTACATGTTTATAATTTTTTGAAAAATTAGAGTAACGAAAGTAAAGGAATAATTGGGAAACACACATTAGAGTGATTTACAGCTCAGCCAAGAGCAGAGAGCATCAATTTATAACTCTGATAGTGGAGAGAGAGCAGTGGGCAGAAAGCAGATTTCCCCAAGCACCCACTCTGGTCCACATCGTGTGTGTATGCTTAGTCACTCAGTCGTGTCCGACTCTTGCTAGGCTATGGACTATAGCCTGCCAGGCTCCTCTGTCCATGAGATTCTCCAGGCAAGAATACCGGAGTGGGTTGCCATTTCCTTCTCCAGGGGATCTTCCTGACCCAGGAATCAAACCCGGGTCTCCTGCATTGCAAGCAGACTCTTTACCAATGGAGCTACAAGGGAAGCCCCTGGTCCACATTAAGACTGAGGAATAGAGAAGGGAGCAGAGGTGGGCAAGTGTAGACCAAAGGAGGGTCACAGCCCCAAACCCTGGCTCTGTCATTTGAGCTATCAGCTCTGGTCTCCCCCAGGAAGGTGTTTGCAACACCAACATTTGGAAATCCAGACAGATACACCCAGATACACACAGTGCAGCTGTGTTCCATTAAAGTTAATTCTGCATAATCAAAAAGACATTAATCACATATACAAATTGAGTAATCCATGTAATTAAAGAAAAATCAGCTAGGGATAAACAGAGGGTGGCCCTTCTGAGGATGGGAACCAGGGACCAGTGCCCTTGATGGAGACTGCCATCTTGGAAAATACAGAGATTGCTCAGAAAAATGAAGCCAACTTATAACACTGAGTTTGGAAGAAGCCCAAGAACTTTCTCATCTGGGGCTTTAACCTAAATAGAACACAGAAGTCCATGTGCTAGGATGGAAAAACAAACAAAAAAATATCTCTAAGTTCATTGCTAACTGCTAAGTTGCTTCAGTTGTGTCTGACTCTGTGTGACCCCATGGACTGCAGCCCACCAGGCTCCCCCGTTCCTGGGATTCTCCAGGCAAGAACACTGGAGTGGGTTGCCATTTCCTTCTCCAATGCATGAAAGTGAAAAGTGAAAGGGAAGTCGCTCAGTCATGTCCGACTCTAGCGACCCCATGTACTGCTGCCTACCAGGCTCCTCCATCCATGGGATTTTCCAGGCAAAAGTACTGGAGTGGGGTGCCATTGCCTTCTCTAATTTCATTAACTATCTGAAATTTGGCATCTGCTTTGACTGTGAATGAAAGCAACCAACCACAAGAGAACTAGCAGTCTTGATTCCTTGACACCCACAAAATGACAGGTGATTTTATATTGCATTTCTGTCACTGTGGGTATCTCAAAAGATGACTTGCACTCATCATTTCTTCAAAGTTAAGTGGTTCTTAGATCTACCACAAGATCCTACCACTTAATATATGAAGAAGTGAGTGTATATATTACTCTGACCCAGATACATTTTTAATATTTTTATTAGCCTATTTCAGCCTTTCCTTTGTAACCTTATATATTTTATTATAGGCATTTAAAAATTAACTCTGAGCAGAAGTTTATAGGCTCCCCAGACTTCCCACAGGGTCCATGACACACAGAAGTTAAGACTCTCTGGAGCCCCGTTAGTTTTCTACTTCTGTGTAAAGAAATTACAGACTTAGAAGCTCAAATGCCACAAACTCTCTTTCAGTTTCTGTGGGTCAGAAATAAGGGCCCAGGTTAGCCAGACACTACTCAGGCACTCTGAAGACTGAGATCAAGATTTGGGCCAGGCTGGGTTCTTACCTGGAGTTCAGTTCCTCTTCCAGGTTCATTCAGGTGGCTGGCAGAGTTCAGTTCCTTGCCACTGTGGTGAGTGTGCATCTCAGGGCAGCATGCTGGTCCCCACCAGGCATGGTTCTCTCCACAGTGTGTAAGTTTGCCTCCTTCTAGACCAGAAGGAGCTGTCTTTGCTCTACTACCACTACTACTACTACTACTAAGTCGCTTCAGTCGTGTGTGTGACCCCAGAGACGGCAGCAGCCCACCAGGCTCCGCCGTCCCTGGGATTCTCCAGGCAAGAACACTGGAGTGGGTTGCCATTTCCTTCTCCAATGCATGAAAGTGAAAAGTGAAAGTGAAGTCGCTCAGTCGTGTCCGACTCTTTGCGACCCCATGGACTGCAGCCCACCAGGCTCCTCCGTCCATGGGATTTTCCAGGCAAGAGTACTGGAGTGGGTTGCCATTGCCTTCTCCGGCCTTTGCTCTAAGGTCTTCCACTTCTGATCTAGAAAGCTTCTTGTAAGACCTCATCTGATCAGATCAGGCGCAACTGACACACTTTCCCTCCTGATTCACTCAAAGTCAATGAAGGGCAAGCACCTTGTTGGGAGAGCTCACAGGTTTCTCTTCCTACCACTGGTAGCTCACTAAGAATCCCATCCCTTTAAAATACTTGCCTCTTCCAGCTGACAGCTCTCCCCTGATAAAGGGCATGTTGCCCTGCTAATACTCTGCCCTGCTAATATTCCATGGGTAGGAGGGTGGCTAGGGTGTGGCTACCGCAACATGCAGGCACAGGATGCTTGAAGACAGGGTTGCTAAGGGGTTAGAAAAACCTTGAGAAACAGAAGCAGGCTTTACAGTCCCAGATGGTGCTACTGCACGGGGGTGCCCAAGGCCCATACTCAGCTTTGGGTTGTCTCCCAAAATATGCTGGGTAAATAGCGAAGAGCCTGAGGCTGATTTTCACTGGATGCAGCTCCTGTGCACTGTGATGACTCAGCAGCTGAGGGCATTGGTTACACAGGATACAGGCAGAGCTGCAAGGGAGCAGAACCCGGTCTGACAGCCACTGGGCTTGAGCGTGGTGACAGCATCCATATTCTCACAGCAAAGGAAGCCCATCACTCCACGCTGTTTGAGTGTCAAGAAAAGCATTTCGATTTGTCCCTTCTCAACAAATCTTTTGACCAAAATTTTTTTTGAAGATTTTTTTAAACGTGGACCATTTTTTTAAAGTCTTTATTGAATTTGTTACAATACTGCTTCTGTTTTATGTTTTCATATGTTTCGTCATGAGGGATGTTAGCTCCCGACCAAGGATCAAACCTGCACCCCCTGCATTGTACGGCAAAGTCTTCACCACAGGACCACCAGGGAAGTCCCTTGACTAAAATTTGATATGTTATTTTCCTACATACAGTAGGAAAAACTGACTTCAAACTGGAGGAGTTGAGTACAATCACACTTAACTGCACTAATGACTTGAACCCTCATGTTTATAAGAGACCCACCCTAAGTAGGACCAAGCTACCCCTAAACTCTGCAGTGCCCTGGATACTTCCCAGCCTCATCTCTGTCCCAGCAGGAAGCAAATACAATATATTCAGATAATCACCAGTAGGTGACATATCATTTAAACTGGCATCTGTCCTCCTAATGGAAGTGAAAAGGTGATTCTATACTTAGAGTCTGTCCTAAAGATGTGGGATTGATCGGAGCCCAATGAGAGGGCTGCTGTTTTTAGAAGCTGACAGTTTGATCAGACTTCAGCTTATATGTGTGAGTGTGTGTTAAGTTGCTTCAGTCATGTCTGACTCTTTTTGACCTCATGGACTGTAGCCCTCCAGGCTCCTCTGTTCATGGGATTCTCCAGGCAAGAGTGGGTTGCCATGCTCTTCTCCAGGGCATCTTCCCAGCCCAGGAATTGAACATGAATCTCCTGAGGTCCCTGCATTGGAGGTGGATTCCTTACTGCTCAGCCACTGGGGAAGCCCAACTTATATATATATATTTAAAATATCACCCTTATTCTAATAGACAATGACTTTTTGCAGGATATCAAACCATGCTCTCTCCTCTTCAGAAATAGTTTGCTGAGTTTCATGTATCATTAGGTAAAAGGACTCTTAAATACCTGAAGACCCCAGGAGGGTTCTGGTGGAGAGAGAGATGTCAGATGTCTTAGGCTGTGGTTGAGCAAGAGAAATGTAGATGCAAAAAAAGTGGGGGTATGAATAAATAAATGAGTGGATCTCATGTTCTTAGCTTTTTCTGTGCCTTGCATCCTGTTAGCTATCTGATTAGCTGATAGACTCTTCTGGGGTTAATATTTTAAAGGCACAAAGTGATATGCACAGGAATATAAAGCCACAACTGAATTATATTGAAATTTAGTGGCTTAAATATAAATGAATAAATCTGTGTACAGCAATGTCTGTGCTTCTTTAGTAGCATATTTAAAACACAAAACAAGAACTAGTGGAAAGTCTTACAGTATAATTTTAAAATAGTGATTAGAGTAACTGGCATTTTAAGATGTGGAACAACTACATTGTGATATTAAAATAACAGTCATTTCTATTGAAGCCAAAGAGCCAGGTAATCAGTTACCTATGTACATAATTGAAGATAATACAAAATCTCAGTGAAAGAAAGGTATTTCATTTATTTTTTCTTAGAAGTTTATGGACCCTCTTAATCACCCAATTTGGGTCAGTGGACTTCAGATCAAGCAACAATGAAAATTACCTGGTTAGTGTAGATGAAATAATTCATTCAAGAAAGACCAATCTTCTTTTACATTGATTAGAGTAAGATGATAATTATTAAATTCCATTATCATTTCTGCAATTTCAAAGAGCTTGAGAACAATGAAGCAAAATGGAGGTTTTTTTTTTTTTTTTGTAGAATTTAAAAATCATTCTAGACTAGTGAAAAGACAGAACCTTATTAATTTTATCTCCCCTCTATGGAGTTAAGAGTATGCACAATATTCAAATGTATGCAGTGAGTTTTCAAATTAGCATGTTGACCCAGGAGCACTGGCACCGGAAACAAAAATGAAAACCAGATCATGATTTTTAACCATCAGGAGGCATGATAGTGTTGGCTTGACTCCTGGAGCTCAGAACGTACCGCCTACAATTTTGTCTGTGATACAAGAACAGGTTTTTTGCCCTAACCTACTGCTGTTTCCCAAGTAAAACCTCTTTCTCCAGAGAGAAAGTCACGGCCAACCTCCATATAGAAAAGATTCAGGTTATCTTTCCCACTGAGTAATCAAGTCCATTTCATCTAGTCATACTTAAGAAAATCCCCAAACACAAAAACACACATGTATCATCACATTTGAAAAATAATTTTTTTCATTCCCATTAAAGAGGACATTTTGCCTTATAAAATAATTCTCTATAGGCTTATTAATTCAATGAACCCAAAGAATGGCCACGTTATAGAAGGAAATCTTATAGGTTGTAAAGGTATAAGCATGAATAAGAAAGATACTTTGTGTTAGGGAAGCTCAATATTTATTGGAAATTCCTTGAAATATGAGTTCTCCTGTGCTCATTATTGCCTGCAAACTTTTAAATTTGATCAAGACACTCTTTGTGGGGCAGGAGATCTTGAAGTTCAAGGTTAATTGGAGGCGATGACCAGATATGAAGTCTCATAGAGCCCCAAGGCAGATAAGGAAGAAGGCAAGTTATGTTCTCCCAAGGTACCAAAGATAGCAGACAGCTAAGACCATTCTCATGTGGTCACCTCTGAGGGACAGGGGTTTCTGGAAGGGACACAAAGCCACAATGAAACTCTAACAGAAAAAAACAGGAACAAGAATGAAGCCAGGGAGGGGGGGGGGGCTGCTGTCCTGCCCCAGGGGACAGTGTATCTATACCTTACATGTATTTGGGGTGACTATATCTCTCCTAGAAGCTGGAGAAAGAATGGAACATTGCACCCAGACAAAGAAAGAAAAAACAGACCAGCCCAAACAGCCACAGTGTGAGAGACACAGGGGCCACACCAATGTGAGAAATTAACTGCAACCCATGGGCCAACTGGTTCATAAATTCATTTCCCAAACTCTCTGGCAGGCAGAGAAGTTTCAGGGAACATCAGAATCATAGGAGAAGAAGCTGTTCAGGAACACCACTCCTGTGGAACGTGAAATGGACCTTGAATGGAGACGTTAAATACATGATCCCAGAAGTAGACTCTTAACAAAAGGATTGAAACCATAGGAGTGACAACTGTGCAACAGACTGTACAAGACCGGAAACGGTGTGTGAATGTGCGTCTTGTATCTTCACACCGTGAGGCATTGGGCTCATCGTGTGCTCGAAGTCAGCGACTGTCTTTTCCAACAATGTGAATCATGCTCCCAGGTTCTATCTCCAGTAAAATGGCTTGGTTGGAAGAATCTCCCCAGGGAAGGGCAGCCTGTGGATTTTGTGCTCATTGTAATCTGTGGGAGAAAATGGGGTCTCTGTTTGTGGGCGGCATCCCAAGCCCCTAGAACCTTAAAAAACCATGCAGTCTCAAACTCTCTAACATGTTTAGGATGGACATGTACACACTGATCTATTAAAAATGGATAATCAACAAGGGATCTACTGTAGAACACAGGGAACTGCTCAATATTGTGTAACAACTTAATCAGGAAAAGAATTTGAAAAAAGGATACATGCATAATTGAATCACATTGTTGTATACCTTCAACTAACACAACACTGATAATCAACTACACTCCAATATAAATGAAAAAATTAAGAAATAAAAATAAAAGAAAAAGAGTAATGCAGAGTTTGAGATAAGATGTTCATGGATTCAGAGAGTGTCAAAGGCATAGCCAGGTGACACAGAGGCCACAGAAGCATCTGGATCATTCATAAAGTGGAGATAGGAAGGCCCACCATGTCACACTTTTGTCTCCCTGATGGTCTGAGTTCTAAATGCCTAAAAGACTACAGATTTGCTGTATAATACACACACACACACAATACACACACACTTTTGAGTTTTCTTGTAAACATAAGAAAAACATAAGTTAGGCAGCGGATTTTTTTTTTTTTTTAAGTGTGAGAGGCAGTCCTAAGATGGCAGAGGAATAGGATGGGGAGACCACTTTCTCCCCCACAAATTCATTGAAAGAACATTTGAACACTGAGCAAACTCCACAAAACAACTTCTGAACTCTGGCAGAGGACATCAGGCATCCAGAAAAGCAGCCCATTGTCTTCGAAAGGAGGTAGGACAAAAGATAAAAGATAAAAAGAGAGACAAAAGAGTTAGGGATGGATATCCATTCCGGGAAGGGAGTCTTAATAGAGAAGAAGTTTCCAAACACAAGGAAACCCTCTCACCTGCGGGGGCGGGGGGGAAGTTTTCAAATCTCGGAAGGCAACATAACCAGGAGGAAAAATAAATAAATAAAACCCACAGATTACATGCCTAAAGGCAACTTCCAGCAGAGAAGTACCCCAGACACTCGCATCCACTACCAGCAAGCAGGGGGTGAACGGAGAAAAGCAGACTGCATTGCTTAGGGTAAGGGCTGGGCCTGAATGCCCTGAGGGTAATCTGAGGGAGCTAATGTGAGATAGCAACCTAATCTGTGGGATAGCTAGAGAGAGAGAGACAGAGAGAGAGAGAGAGAGAAAACTATCCTGCAAAAAGCCCTAACCTAAGGCACTGCTGGGCCACACACAGAACAAAGAACTGAGCCAATACCAGAGGAGAGCTAACCAGCTGCGGACTGCGCCATCCCCCACTGGAGGCAGGGGCCAGGCAGGCACCAGACAGAGCCGGAAAGGGGGCAAACCCAGCCCCAGAGAGGATATCCCCTACCAAACTGCGAACAGGCTTCCAGTTTCTAACCAAATACTTCCTGAGATTCTGGATGGTTGACATCCACTGGGAGGGTCGCAGCCAGAGATCAGCTCCCCAGAAGAGATACAGGGCACACCAGAGATGGGTGCACCCGGAAACCCAAGAGACTGGGACCAGGGAGGTGATAAGACGCACCGCACCGGGGGAGAGTGTGCTCGCCACGCACCTGGTCGCCTGAGCTGCTCAGACCTGGGAACAGCACAAAACGCAAGCCCAACCAAGTCTGTGCCTTTGTGGAGTACCAGAGAACCTGAACCTGAGTGGTTTAGAGCTGGGAAATGCACGCAACCCAGGGCCCACTCCCTGCAGAGCAACCTGAAGCCTGAGCAGTGTAGTCTGGGAAAGCACACACATCGTGAGCAGGGGCAAACCCAGTGTGGCTGAGACACTGCGAGCACTCCCCACACACACCAGTGATGTTTGTTCGCAGTGTTCCTCCCTCCCTACAGCACGACTGAACAAGTGAGCCTAAACAAGAGACCACCTTCGCCCCCTTGTGTCAGGGTGGAAATTAGACACTGGAGACACCAGCAAACAGAAGAAGCCAAATAACCAGAGGGAACCGCTTTGGAAGTGACAGGTGCAACAGATTAGAATCCCTGTAGTTAACACTACATTGGAAAGGGCCTATAGATCTTGAGAAGTATAAGCTGGAACAAGGAACTATCTGAAACTGAACTGACCCCACAGTGCCTGCAACAGCACCAGAGAAATTCCTAGATATATTTTTACTATTATAATTTTTTTTAATTTAAATTTTTTTCTTTTTTTAAATCCTCTATTACTCCTTTAATTTTCATTTTTATAACCTACTATTACAAAAAAACAAAAACAAAAACAAAAACTTACTATTCCAAAAAAAAGACCCTATTTATTTTTTTATTTTTTTTATTTTTAATTTTTTTAATTTTATTTTATTTTTAAACTTTACAATATTGTATTAGTTTTGCCAAATATCAAAATTAATCCACCACAGGTATACCCACGTTCCCCATCCTGAACCCTCCTCCCTCCTCCCTCCCCTACCCTCCCTCTGGGTCGTCCCAGTGCACCAGCCCCAAGCATCCAGTACCATGCATCGAACCTGGACTGGTGACTCGTTTCATACATGATATTATACAGGTTTCAATGCTATTCTCCCAAATCTCCCCACCCTCTGCCTCTCCCACAGAGTCCATAAGACTGATCTATACATCAGTGTCTCTAAAAGACCCTATTTTTAAAGCAAACTTCATATATATTCTTATACTTTTTGTGATTTTTTTTTAATATTGTATTTTTGAGAGTCTAAACTCTCCTCTAGATTTTTAATCTTTGCTTTATAGTATTTTTTTTATCAATTTTGTACATTTAAGAATCCAATCTTCAGTACCCATTTTTACTTAGGAATGTGATTACTAACTTGATTATTCTTTCCCCCTTTTGACTCTCCTTTTTCTCCCCCAGGTCACCTCTATCTCCTCCCTCCCCCTTCTCTTCTCAACTCAACTCTGTGAATCTGTGTGTTCTGGGCTGTGGAGAACACTTAGGGAACAGAGCACTGCCTAGATCTAGCTCTCTTCTTTTGATTCCCCCTTTCTCCTCCTGCTCACCTCTGTCTCCTTCCTCCTTCTTCTCTTCTCTGTGTAATTCTGTGAACTTCTCTGAGGGTTCCAAACTGTGGAGAGCACATAGGGAATTGATTACTGGCTAGCTTGCTCTCTCCCCTTTTGATTCCCCCCTCTTCTCCTCCTGGTCACCTCTATCACCATCTTCCCTTTTCTCTTATCCATGTAACTGTGTGAACCTCTCTGGGTATCCCTCACTGTGGAGAATTTTTTCACCATTAACCTAGAAGTTTTATTATCGGTGCTGTATGGATGGAGAAGTCTTGAGGCTACTGTAAGAATAAGATTGAAAACCAGAGGCAGGAAGCTTAAGCCCAGAACCTGAGAACGCCAGAGAACTCCTGACTTCAGGGAACATTAATTGATAAGAGATCATCCAAAAGCCTTCATACCTACACTGAAACCAAGCACCACCCAAGAGCCAATAAGTTCCAGAGCAAGACATACCATGCAAATTCTCCCGCAACATAGGAACATAGCCCTGAGCTTCAATATACAGGCTGCCCAAATCACACCAAACCCATAGACATCTCAAAACTCACTACTGGACACTTCATTGCACTCCAGAGAGAAGAAATCCAGCTCCACCCACCAGAATACCAATGCAAGCTTCCCTAACCAGGAAACCTTGACAAGCCACTCATCAAACGCCACCCACAGGGAGGAACTGCCACAATAAAGAAGAACCACAAACTGCCAGAATACAGAAAGGCCACCCCAAACACAGCAATCTAAACAAGATGAAAAGGCAGAGAAACACTCAGCAGGTAAAGGAACATGATAAATGCCCACTAAACCAAACAAAAGAGGAGGAGATAGGGAGTCTACCTGAAAAAGACTTTAGAATAATGATAATAAAAATGATCCAAAATCTTGAAAACAAAATGGAGTTACAGATAAATAGCCTGGAGACAAGGATTGAGAAGATGCAAGAAATGTTTAACAAGGACCTAGAAGAAATAAAAAAGAGCCAATTAATAATGAATAATGCAATAAATGAGATCAAAAACACTCTGGAGGGAACCAACAGTAGAATAACAGAGGCAGAAGATAGGATAAGTGAGGTAGAAAATAGAATGTTAGAAATAAATGAAGTAGAGAGGAAAAAAAAGAAAAAAGAATTAAAAGAAATGAGGACAACCTCAGAGACCTCTGGGGCAATGTGAAACGTCCCAACATTAGAATCATAGGAGTCTGAGAAGAAGAAAACAAAAAGAAACTACTCAATGAGATAATAGTGGAAAACTTCCCTAAAATGGGAAAGGAAATAGTCACACAAGTCCCAAACAGGAAAAACCCAAGGCGAATCACCCCACGACACATATTAATCAAATTAACAAAGATCAAATAAATATTAAAAGCAGCAAGGGAAAAGCAACAAGTAATACACAAGGGGATTTCCATAAGGATAACAGCTGATCTTTCAATAGAAACTCTTCAGGCCAGAAGGGAATGGCAGGACATACTTAAAGTGATGAAAGAGAAAAACCTACAACCCACATTACTATACCCAGCAAGGATCTCATTCAGATATGAAGGAGAATTCAAAAGCTTTATAGACAAGCAAAAGCTGAGAGAATTCAGCACCACCAAACCAGCTCTTCAACAAATGCTAAAGGATCTTCTCTAGACAGGAAACACAGAAAGGGTGTATAAACTCAAGCCCAAAACAACAAAGTAAATGGCAATGGGACCATGCTTATCCATAATTACCTTAAGTGTAAATGGGTTGAATGCCCCAACCAAAAGACAAAGACTGGCTGAATGGATACAAAAACAAGACCCCTATATATGCTGTCTACAAGAGACCCACCTCAAAACAAGGGACACATACAGACTGAAAGTGAAGGGCTGGAAAAAGATATTTCATGCAAATGGAGACCAAAACACACATACACACAGGAATAGCAATATTCATATCAGATAAATTAGACTTTAAAATAAAGGATGTGAAAAGAGACAAATAAGGACACTGCATAATGATCAAAGGATCAATCCAAGAAGAAGATAACAATTATAAATATATATGCACCCAACATAGGAGCACCACAATATGTAAGGCAAATGCTAACAAGTATGAAAGGGGACATTAACAATTACACAATAATAGCGTGAGACTTTAATACCCCACTCACACCTATGGATAGATCAACTAAACAGAAAATTAACAAGGAAACACAAACTTTAAATGACACAAAGGATCAGCTAGACCTAATTGATATCTATAGGACATTTCACCCCAAAACAATGAATTTTACCTTTTTCTCAAGTGCACATAGAACCTTCTCCAGGATAGATCACATCCTGGACCATAAATCTAACCTTGGTAAATTCAAAAAAATTGAAATCATTCCAAGCATCTTTTCTGACCCCAATGAAGTAAGATTAGATCTCAATTACAGGAAAAAAAAAAAAAACTATTAAAAATTCCAAAATATGGAGGCTAAACAACAGGCTTCTGAATAACCAACAAATCATAGAAGAAATCGAAAAAGAAATCAAAATATGCATAGAGATGAATGAAAATGAAAACACAACAATCCAAAACCTATGGGACACTGTAAAAGTGGTGCTAAGGGGAAGGTTCATAGCAATACAGGCTTACCTCAAGAAACAAGAAAATAGTCAAATAAATAACCTAACTCTACACCAAAAGCAACCAGAAAAGGAAGAAATGAAGAACCTCAGGGTTAGTAGAAGGAAAGAAACCTTAAAAATTAGGGCAAAAATAAGTGCAAAAAACCCCCAAAGAGACCATAGCAAAAATCAACAAAGCCAAAAGCTGGTTCTTGGAGAAGACAAATAAAATTGATAAACCATTAGCCAGACTCATCAAGAAAGAAATGGAAAAGAATCAAATCAACAAAATTAGAAATGAAAATAGAGAAATCGCAATAAATAACACAGAAATACAAAGGATCATAAGAGACTACTATCAGCAACTATACACCAATAAAATGGACAACTTGGAAGAAGTGGACAAATTCTTGGAAAAGTACAACTTTCCAAAATTGAACCAGGAAGAAATAGGAAATCTTAACAGACCCATCACAAGCATGGAAATTGAAACTGTAACCAGAAATCTTCCAGCAAACAAAAGCCCAGGACCAGATGGATTCACAGCTGAATTCTACCAAAAATTTAGAGAAGAGCTAACACCTATCCTACACAAACTCTTCCAGAAAATTGCAGAGGAATGTAAACTTCCAAATACATTCTATGAGGCCACCATCACCCTAATACCAAAACCAGACAAAGATGCCACAAAAGAAGAAAACTACAGGCCAATATCACTGATGAAGATAGATACAAAAGTCCTTAACAAAATTCCAGCAAACAGAATCCAACAACATATTGAAAAGATTATACATCATGACCAAGTGGGCTTTATCCCAGGGATGCAAGGATTCTTCAATACCCGCAAGCCAACCAGTGTAACACACCACCTTGACAAGCTGAAAAATAAAAACCGTATGATTATCTCCATAGATGCAGAGAAAACCTTTGACAAACTTCAACATCCATTTATGATAAAAAACCCTCCAGAAAGCAGGAATAGAAGGAACATACCTCAACATAATAAAAACTATATATGACAAACCCTCAGCAAACAATATCCTCAATGGTGAAAAATTGAAAGCATTTCCCCTAAAGTCAGGAACAAGACAAGGGTGCCCACTCTCACCACTACTATTCCACATAGTTTTGGCCACAGTAATCAGAGCAGAAAAAGAAATAAAAGGAATCCAAATTGGAAAAGAAGTAAAACTCTCACTGTTTGCAGATGATATGGTCTTCTACATAGAAAACCCTAAAGACTCCACCAGAAAAATACTAGAGCTAATCAATAAATATAGTAAATTTGCGGGATATAAAATTAACACACAGAAATCCCTTGCATTCCTATATGCTAACAATGAAAAAACAGAAAGAGAAATTAAGGGAACAATTCCATTCACCATTGCAATGAAAAGAATAAAATACTTAGGAATATATCTACCTAAGGAAACAAAAGACCTATATATACAAAACTATAAAACACTGATGAAAGAAATCAAAGAGGACACAAATAGATGGAGAAATATATCATGTTCATGAATCAGAAGAATCAATAATTTCACAATTTGTATGGAAATACCAAAAACTTCAAACAGCGAAGGCAATCTTGAGAAAGGAGAATGGAATTGGTGGAATCAACCTGCCTGACTTCAGGCTCTACTACAAAGCCACAGTCATCAAGACGGTATGGTACTGGCACAAAGACAGAAATATAGATCAATGGAACAAAACAGAAAGCCCATAGGTAAATCCACACACCTATGAACACCTTATCTTTGACAAAGGAGGGAAGAATATACAATGGAGAAAAAAACAATCTTTTTAACAAGTGGTGCTGGGAAAACTGGTCAAACACTTGTAAAAGAATGAAACAAGAACACTTTCTAACACAATACACAAAAATAAACTCAAAATGGATTAAAGATCTAAATGTAAGACCAGAAACTATAAAACTCCTAGAGGAAAACATAGGGAAAACACTCTCTGATGTAAATCAAAGCAGGATCCTCTGTGACCCACCTCCCAGTGTATTGGAAATAAAAGCAAAATAAACAAATGGGACCTAATTAAACTTAAAAGCTTTTGCACAACAAAGGAAACTATAAGCAAGGTGAAAAGACACCCTTCAGAATGGGAGAAAATAATAGCAAACAAAGCAACGGACAAAGAATTAATCTCAAAAATATACAAGCAACTTCTGCAATTCAATTCCAGAAAAATAAATGACCCAATCAAAAAATGGGCCAAAGAACTAAACAGATAGTTCTCCAAAGAAGACATACAGATAGCTAATACATGAAAAGATGCTCAACATCACTCATTATCAGAGAAATGGAAATCAAGACCACAATGAGGTACCATCTCACGCCAGTCAGAATGGCTGGTATCCAAAAATCTGCAAACAATAAAAGCTGGAGAGGGTGTGGAGAAAAGGGAACCCTCTTACACTGTTGGTGGGAATGCAAATTAGTACAGCCACTATGGAGAACAGCATGGAGATTCCTTAAAAAACTGGAAATAGAACTGCCTTATGACCCAGCAATCCCACTGCTGGGCATATACACCAAGGAAACCAGAATTGAAGGAGACACGTGTACCCCAATGTCCATCACAGCACTGTTTATAATAACCAGGACATGGAAGCAACCTAGATGTCTATCAGCAGACGAATGAATAAGAAAACTGTGGTACATATACACAATGGAGTATTACTCAGCCATTAAAAAGAATACATTTGAATCAGTTCTAATGAGGTGGATGAAACTGGAACCTATTATACAGAGTGAAGTCAACCAGAAAGAAAAACACCAATACAGTATAGTAATACATATATATGGAATTTAGAAAGATGGTAATGATAACCCTATATGTGAGACAGCAAAAGAGACACAGATGTATAGAACAGTCTTTTGGACTCTGTGGGAGAAGGCGAGGGTGGGAAGATCTGAGAGAATAGCATTGAAACATGTATAATTTGCCTTGAAATTTGTGTTCCCAGCATGAGGGTTCTATTTAGATAAATAGAAAGTTTCAGAGTGTCTTCAATCTCATTCCCTGGAATAGGTTCTGAGTTGGGGAGATAGACTCACCAGAGAGACCTATAAGGAAGTGAGAAAGGGGGACTCAACAGACGGCTGACCCCCGCAGTTACAGGGGAGCCTCACTGAACCTCTGGGGAGCTCTGGAACTGAGGTAGTCTTCTCAGTTGACCAAATTAAGGTGAAGGTGTGAGGCCCTGGTACCCACACTTGGCAGTTGCCGGAAGCCACCACGGGAGATCCCACCCATGACAAAGGTCATGTGGAGAGAACCTGACAGGCAAAGGTGGATCAGGCCTCAAGGGACCCCCCTGGATCTGCTCGAGCATCTACCCCAAAACCAGAATCTGTCTGTCTTACTATTTTGTGCCTTTCACCAACTCTTCTGACATTCAGATCAGATCAGTCTCTCAGTCGTGTCCGAATCTTTGCGACCCCATGAATCACAGCACGCCAGGCCTCCCTGTCCATCACCAACTCCCAGAGTTCACTCAGACTCATGTCCATTGAGTCAGTGATGCCATCCAGCCATCTCATCCTCTGTCGCCCCTTCTCCTCCTGCCCCCAATCCCTCCCAGCATCAGAGTCTTTTCCAATCAGTCAACTCTTCGCATGAGGTGGCCAAAGTACTGGAGTTTCAGCTTTAGCATCATTCCTTCCAAAGAAATCCCAGGGCTGATCTCTTTCAGAATGGACTGGTTGGATCTCCTTGCAGTCCAAGGGGCTCTTAAGAGTCTTGTCCAACACCACAGTTCAAAAGCATCAATTCTTCGGCACTCAGCCTTCTTCACAGTCCAACTCTCACATCCATACATGACCACAGGAAAAACCATAGCCTTGACTAGATGAACCTTTGTTGGCAAAGTAATGTCTCTGCTTTTGAATATGCTATCTAGGTTGGTCATAACTTTCCTTCCAAGGAGTAAGCGTCTTTTAATTTCATGGCTGCAGTCACCATCTGTAGTGATTTGGGGGCCCAGAAAAATAAAGTCTGACACTGTTTCCACTGTTTCCCCATGCATTTGCCATGAAGTGATGGGACCAGATGCCGTGATCTTCGTTTTCTGAATGTTGAGCTTTAAGCCAACTTATTCACCCTCCACTTTCACTTTCATCAAGAGGCTTTTTAGTTCCTCTTCACTTTCTGCCCTAAGGGTGGTGTCATCTGCATATCTGAGGTTATTGATATTTCTCCTGGCAATCTTGATTCCAGCTTGTGTTTCTTCCAGTCCAGCGTTTCTCATGATGTACTCTGCATATAAGTTAAATAAACAGGGTGACAATGGGGGCTATCCCCAACTACCTTTCTCTGGAAAAAATCAACTTAGGGCTTTAGTTAATAAGGCTCCTGGGCATGAAAGGAATATTTCTATTTTAACCCCTCTGTTGGCATTCTAGCTTGCCTGATGGGTTTATCCATACTCTTGCAATTAACACACATGATTGTTCACAACTCCCCAAACTTGAAAGGCATGGGAAGCCAAAACATTCTAAAAGTCCTAATGAGCATAGAGTCCTTTAAGGGATGAAAAATTATTAGAATAGATAGTACTGGTAAAGGGCTTCATTATTGGGCCAATGCTTGCTGCCAGGTGCCCATATCCCTTATCCATTGTGCATCTGGGAGTGCATTGGTTAACATGGTTGGAATGCAAGAAAAAACAAGTAGTAGCCTTGGAATTAACCACATCAGACCTTTGAGCTAATTGGTTCTTTCTTTGTTGTGACCCACTGCACCTTTGCTCCGTGAGAATGTAACTCTGTTTAGTACTTTCTGAGGCTGGGAGAAATAACGAAGAAACACTTTAAGGGAAAACAAGTTTTCTGGCTGATCAGCCTTTATCACAAAAGGGTCATAAAATGTCCACAGGCCTCCAAGGCCAGAAGATATTGTACACAACATTGTTTATGGGAAAGGTATGCAGAAAAAATCCTGGTTTTGATAAAGACAAAACAGATGTAATGTTTGGGCTGACTCTGTATGACTTTGCATCTTTCATTTCTCTCTATGTACAAGTCAAGGTATAAAAGTTCCTTTTGAAAATAAAGTCATGGGCCTTGCTCACCAAAGCTTGGTCTCCCCGTGTCATTCTTTTTTTCCTTTCTCTCCTTTTCTCTCTCTGTTCTTCTTTCAAGATGACTCCTTGGAACACAGGAGCTTTATTGGCTTTCTGTGTAAACCAAGGAAGATCAAGCCTCTTTCTCTTCCCTTTTCACTTTTCTTATCGCCTATGCCGTCATCCTGAGGGTACCCCTGGATCCTGCTGGGGCTTGACCCCATCAGGCAGTGATTACAACAGCCACCTAGCCTTGGGCAACGTAGTGCCCTGAGGATGAGGGCAAATTTCCAGCTTCCCTGCCCCCCATTATGAGCAGTCAACAGCTGACACTTCTGACAACTGAGAGTGGGAGCATTGCCCTGAGGAGGGGGTGGGATCTGAATGGTGGTACCTCTGATCTCTACCGTACATTGCATACACGTGGAAACATGCTGATAGAGAGTCAGGCAGCCTGCAGACCATTCCTACCATGCTCCTCACCCTCTTCCTTGTCCTCCTCCTCCTCCAGTTCTTGAGCTGGGTTCTCAGGTGAGCCAAGCTGGAGTCTCCTCAGCTCCCTACGGCCGTGAGAAGGCACACAACCCAGCCTGGATCTCCCACAGCTCCTTCCCACAGCTGTATCCCCAACTCTTCCCAGCATGGACAGATTCTGTCTTGTCCCCACCAAGCCTCGTGTTAGGGGAAACATTGACTGAAATCACCTACCTTAGCCAGGCACTACATCAATCATCTGAGTTATTTTACAGTAGGAGGTCCTGAAAAGGAACACGGAACTAAGATGCCACCACCAACCAGAAGAATTCGGGAAAAGTAAAAAGTGTCCTGCCACCTCCCAGAATCCTCCTCATTGTAATCTATCCTGGCTGAGCGTGAGCGATGTGTGCACCACCAGGAAGACCCTGAGTCTGGGGGATTGGCCTGAGGCAACCGGGAAACTCAGCCATCACTATAAAACCCAAGACTGCGAGCCACATGTTCCCTCACCCTCCTTCCTCCACCCAGGCACCACTTCTCAATAAAGTCTCTTGCTTTGTCAGCATCTGTGTCTCCTCAGATAATTCACTTCGGAATGTCAGACAAGAGCCCCCTTTCAGGCCCTGGAAGGGGTCCCCCTTCCTGCAACACTCTCAGTCTTGTAGAATCGGAAGATGTTTATGCTAGAAGCACCAGTCTCCTAGTTCTTCAGATGAAAGAGCTAGGGGAATGGGCAGAGGCCACCGAGCAGGTATTAATGCCAGCTTTCTATTGCTGTGGGAAACGAGCAGAGAAGAGAAAACCAGAAAGGGCCTGAAGCGGGAGGAGACCTTGTGCCCTTTAGACACAATATTCTGAGGTGCTGGGGAGGGATGTGCCTCAATTACTTTCTGGGAAGGTCACAAACTCTGCTTTCTAACTCACTTTCCCTTTAACCCAACTGTACTGTTTTGCTTCCTAGTAGAAAGAAATTTAAACCACTTTTTTTTTTTTTTTTCATCACCCACATGCTATGAATCAGCCATTTCTTGATGTCTTGTGAGTCAGCTACAGATCTGATGACCCTACATTCCTGAAATAGCCCCATTTTACCCATGGGAACTTGGCTTCATTATTAAAATTACATCTTTTCACTCCCCCAAACAGGCCCTGTTTTGTCAATTTGGTGACCTGAGCTACAGCTAGGTGGTGTTTGAAAGTACTACAGCTTCCTAGCTCTGCTTCTGTTAGCAAAATTGTTAGTGCAAGTTCATGTGCCTGATGCACAGTAAGGCCAAACAGACTGAAAGGCCAGAGTTTGTAGCAGAGAAAGGTTTATTGCAGGGTCATGCAAGTAGACTGGTGGCTTATGCTCTACAAAGTCCCAAGCTCCTCAAAGAGTTTCCATGAAGCATTTTTAAAAGCCAGGTGAGAGAGGGGGTTCAGGGTATGTGATCTCCCCAAAGGGTTTCCACAAAGCATTTTTAAAAGCCAGGTGAGAAAGGGAGATTGCAGGGTATGTGATCTGCTTGTGCATAGTTCTCCAACTGGCTGGTGGTAAGGGAACAGGGTGGTGTCATAGGGGTAAACATTATCAGTCCTTAGATTCCAGGAGGCCTGGGGCTATGTGCTCATGGCCATCAAGTAGTTAACATCTTTCATTTGGTGGAGGGTTTTCACCTCTGCAAAACAACTCAGGAAATGTGCATCAAAGACTGTTGTCTAGGGACTTGGGAAGGAGCTAAAGCAGAGGATATGGGGGGACAACCTTCCCTAGGAAGGCCCTATAGGGTCCTGCTCAGTTGCACTTCCCCACATGTCTCTCCTGCATTCAGCTCCCAGAGACCTCCCCCATGCTTCTCTCTCTCGTTTGAGCCCAGAGCCTCACCATGTTTCCCTTGCAGATGTATTTAAGTTGTGCTTAATGAAATGTGAGTGAAAATGAGGTCAGTACTCCCAGAATAGGGGAGACAATCCTCCCTGCCTTCCCCCAAGCAGGAGGATGCTGAGGATCTGGAGATGGGGTAAACCACAAGAGAGAAGGACCTGGGTCTTGGAATGACTGCCTAGTGCTACAAACCCTGATGGAGCTGAAGTGAGCATGAAATTATCGTGTTGTTTTAGACTCTGATAGTGCTCAGTGGCTCAGTGATGTCTTATTCTTTGTGACCCTATGGATTGTAGCCTGCCAGTCTCCTCTGTCTATGGGATTCTCCAGGCAAGAATACTTACTATAGTGGATTGAGGCTCCTCTGTCTATGGGATTCTCCAAACAAGAATACCAGAGTGGATTGCCAGTTCTTCCTCAAGGGGATCTTCCCAACCCACGGATAGAATCTGAATCTCTTGTCTCCTGCATTGGCAGGCATATTCTTTACCACTGCACCACCTGGTTAGACACTAACATTTGAGGTTAACTGCTATACAGCAATTAGATTCCACAACTGTTTCTCCCCCAGCTCTCAGTCTGCAGTCAGCCTGGCTCTCCTTGAAGCAGAGTGAAAGCCAGG
Source organism: Bos indicus (assembly GCF_029378745.1). NCBI lineage: Eukaryota > Metazoa > Chordata > Mammalia > Artiodactyla > Bovidae > Bos > Bos indicus. The sequence goes on along the minus strand of NC_091772.1, from coordinate 5,882,386 downwards.
GATTCAGGTGAATGTGGCTCCCTGAGAAAGAGGTCTCAGGAGAAGAGGGCAGGGATGGAGCTAAGCAGAGACTTGGTTTCAGCTGGAGTCTGGCCTTGGCCTGATGCCTCAGGGTTTCTGAAGCTCTACTGAGCTGGGCCCCCTGAGACAAGGGCATTGGCCTTTCTACCCTCATATCCATTCATCCTTGACTATGAGGTACCTGGGGACGAGGGTGGGGAAGACATAAGTTGTTCTGAGAGCTGAGGATAATTCTTCACCTGGGGCATGAGGAGTGGGGAGGGGAGCTATGAACTTATGGCCATCAACACATATGGCATCTGGAGAAGGTGAAATCTGCCTAGAAGTGGGAATCTGAGCAGGGCACCACTGCTTTTCACTTATTTGCACTGAAAAATCATTATGAACCTATTCCAGTGTGGCTTTAAGCCCTAGCTTGCCACCTCATCCCCAAAATAAACACTTTGATTAGTAATTAAGAGAGGCCCAAGGGGATTGAAGGAAAATATTTAAAAATCAATCAATAGAGTTTTTAGTTGCAAGCAACTAAAAGTGATTCTGCTTAATTTAGCAGAAGTAGGATTTATTACCCAGGAGGATTGTCAGCAAGAAGGATTTTTATTATTAAGAAGTTCTAAGAATTGCAAGGAAGTATGGCACATAAAGTTTGCAGAAATGGCAGGACTCAAGGAAGGCAGGACAGAAAGAAGCAGCCTACGGTCAAAACATCTAAACAAGATCCTACTGGGGCACAGTTAGCACCAGATGCCATGCTGCCATCATCTCCAACATTACCCTCTATTTAATGTATGTGGAAAATGCCTTTCAGAGCATTTTACCCATCAGAATTCAGAATTGACAATAAGAGACGGTGTAATGCTTAGGATAAAAGGAGAAGATGCATTGTCTAAGAGCTGGGTGGAGCACTCAGCTGTTCAAACGCCTCAGCACTTACAGCTGTCCTTCCACCACAATAGCTTTATGACTTTGCCTTCTGAAGCCTTTGGAATGTCAATAGACCCTTCTAGAAATGGAAATACATTTATATTTTTTAGCACTTTAGTTATTAGGTATCATCACAGATGTAACTATGTTCAATTTAGGTGAAGACAGGGCAGAGATGGAGTATCATATGTCCAGAGGGAAAAAGAAATGATGAAGGAAGATATACTTGACTCTACTCAGAATTTGGGGAACCATTCAACTATCATTTTGGTTTTCCTTACTGGAGCCCCACTATTGCCTCCAAACTGGTAACTAATATCCGCATAAAAAGCTCTCATTTCAGAAGTCATAGTCTATTATCCATCTCAAGAACAATACATTCTGCAAAGAAAAACCAGGCCCTACTTCTGACTCCAATACAAAATCTACAGAAATTTAGAGTTCTTAGAACCAGGAGATTTAAATAAAGGGCTTACCTTACTCATGTAGATTTTTAAATAAATTACATTTCAGCTGCTGTGGAAGATCACAAAAATGATGTCCCTGTATCCAAGCTTCTTTCATGGATATGATTTTCCAGCTCCTTGAATCAAGATGTGGAATCTATTTCCCCTCCCTCTAAGTCTTACTGACTTTGAGATTTGTTTTGGTCAATAATAACAGCATGCCTATTCTAAGTCTTGAACTTGGAAAGATCTACGTGCTTCTACTCTTTCTTGGAATTCTGCCCTTGCTCACCATAGGGTACGAGACATGTGGAGTCAAAATAAGCTATCACAATGGAAGTCATTTTGAAATGGTCAGCCCCAGACAATATGATTGATCTAAATGATCCCAGGCAAGGCCAGAAGAACCACCCAGCTAAGCCCAGGCCAGATTATCAACCTACAGAATCATGTGCAAACAAAGTGGTTGCTGTTTAAGACACTAAGCAAAACGGTGCTTTGCTGAGTCACCAAAAACTACTACAGAGAATAGATTAGCTTTTGTCATACGGACAGGGACAGAAAATAAAGAGATTCAAAGCCTAGGCATCACCTCATGTGTGTCTACCAGAGGCTTTATCCCCTGTTTGATATGCCTTAGACACCAAGGCTGCAGGGAGTCACATGAGTCTCTATCACTTAGCAGGCACTAATTATCTGGCCATGTATCACTGCCATTTCCAGGAAAACTTGATGATTCCCAATGGCTGCTCACTTACAATTCCAAGAGAGCAAAGAGAACACAAATAAATAAATAATGGGCCTCAACACATTTATAGTAATCATTGGCTGCCTAATTAAAACAGAAATCTGTCATCAACAGCCAGGGGTGAAGCAGGTAAAATTAAATGCAAACTGTCATAAAATAATTTTAAAAACAGAGTTTCAAATTAAAAGATGTCTTCTAATAATTAGTTAACATTTGCCATTGTTCTAAACAGACTTGCTGTTAACCTTTAACTCTTGCTCATGCACTCTTTTCTTAACCAAAATTTAATTATGCTTGAGGGGAAGTAAAAACAAGTTATCCTTTCATTAATTTATGAAGTTCTTTTTCTGTGTAAGGTGGGGCTTCATGGGATGCCTCAAAGAATGGGACAGTCTCTGCTCTCAAATATGATAGCATAGAAGGACAGATATGTGTTCTAAAATATCACTTAATTATTGACTTTTAATTTAGTGGCATAAGGAAAAGTTATTTTCAGAGAGGTAGCATCTGAATTAACTGGAAGATATGAGACAAGAGATTGGTATTTAGAACACACGAAGGCCATACAAAGCTATAAGCAAAGCAGTTGATGGGGGAACCTTCAAAGCTATATTTTCAACAGTGGACTGAGTTCTAACAACTCTTGGGAAGAGGGTTGTCAGTATCTTGGATTGGAAAGCAATCCACATTTATCCCCTAGAGTCCAGTGGAGTTCCTTAAACAAACTAACTTCCTTTGGAGACCCTCAAATAGCAGAGAAATGAAAGTCTAAGTATGAATATACATAGCAGAGGTAGTCTTTGTGACTTGGGACAGTAACTCTGGTATGAAAGAGCTTCTCCTGAAAGAAGACTGGGAATCTGATCCCTCAGCATCCCTGCTATCCCAAGTCACAAAATTACCTGCAGGCCACCTCTGTTACGGATATTCCACAGTTCCTTCTATGTGGGCTCAATATCCCTCTCGGGTTGAGATTTCCAATCCACTGTTCAGAACGACAACATTATTATGACTTTAAGATAAGTTTGATTAGGGTTACCCTAGAATGAGGTAAAAGAGCTGACCTTGGACAATGGGTAGATGTTTCCCTCCTCACTGAGAGACTAGAAGCCCCTGGCTCCCGTTGAAATATCTCTCACCTACCTGCCTTTGTCCCCAGATACTCTGTCCTCCCTCTAACCATGTGGATGAAGAATCCATGCTTCCAGATACAGCACACACCTTTCATTCTGCATAGAGTCTATACTTCTCAATGTTCAAGGCCATCAGTTCAGCAATTTTCTCCCTTTCTTCTGTATTGTTATTTTTCCTTGCTTTAATTGGCCTCATAATTATGTTTATCCCATTTACAAAGAAAATGATTCTTAATCCCCCATCAACCTCCAGCAAACAAGCAAACAAAATTTTACTTTCTCCTTATATATGTAGGAAATATATTTATATATCCTTATATAGTGACTTTATTCACTGTCATCAATGTCTTCTACCCCATTCTTTATTAATTTCATTTTGACAGTGTTTTTGTTCCATTATACCAGTGAATCTTTTTCTCACAAGATCATGAATGGTCTGCATGTCACTCAACCCAACAATTATCCACCCTTATCCTTGACATTTCAGCCACATTGGACAAGGTTGAAAATACACTCCTCCTTGATGACATTTCTTCATTTAATTTCCATAATATGTGATATCAATTGTCACATGATACTATAATATCAAAAGAAAGCTCTCAATTGTCATTTTATTTTGTGAAGTTAACTTTGCTGGCCAATCTTCTAAAATGCTGACCACTATAATCTCTTCTATTTTTTAACCCCCTTCCTGGCTTTACTTTCTTCTCCTTAGCAGTTACATCTGTCTAGCTTTACATACTTTATCAATCTTTTTCCTATAGAATATAAACTACATGAAATTAAGATTCATTCTGGTCACTGCTGCATTGATTACATTAATATTACCAGTTAACTGTCTTTTTAAGAATCTTTGCTCTGCAGTTTATCCCAGGAGAGGTTGATTATTTCTCTCTGTCCCATGGCTGTTCAGTATGGCAATGTTGAGTTCAGTTCAGTCATTCAGTTGTGTCCAACTGTTTGCAACCCCATGGACTGCAGGACACCAGGATTCCCTGTCCCTCTCAAACTCCCAGAGCTTACTCAAACTAATGTCCATTGACTTGGTGATGCCATCCAACCATCTTGTCCTCTGACGTCCCCTTCTCCTCCTGCCTTCAATCTTTCTCAGCATCAGGGTCTTTTCCGATGAGTCAGTTCTTCTCACCAGGTGGCCAAAATATTGGCATTTCAGCTTCAACATCAGTCCTTCCAATGAATATTCAGGACTGATTTCCTTTAGGATGGACTGGTTGGATCCCCTTGCTGTCCAAGGGACTCTCAAGAGTCTTCTCCAACACCACAGTTCAAAAGCATCAATTCTTTGGCACTCAGTTTTCTTTATACTCCAACTCTTACATCCATACATGACTACTGGAAAAACCATAGCCTTGACTAGACGGACCTTTGTTGGCAAAGTAATGTCTCTGCTTTTTAACATGCTGTCTAGGTTGGTCATAACTTTTATTCCAAGGAGTAGGACTGTTTTAATTTCATGGTTGAAGTCACTATCTGCACTGATTTTGGAGCCCCCCAAAGTAAAGTCTGTTACTCTTTCCACTGTTTCCCCATCTATTTGCCTTGAAGTGATAGAAACAGATGCCATGATCTTAGTTTTCTGAATATTGAACTTTAAGCCAACTTTTTCACTCTCCTCTTTCAATTTATTCAAGAGGCTCTTTAGTTCTTCTTCGCTTTTTGCCATAAGGGTGGTGTCATCTGCATATCTGAGGTTATTGATATTTCTCCCAGCAATCTTGATTCTAGCTTCTGCTTCATCCAGTCCAGCATTTATCATGATATACTCTGCATATAAATTAAATAAACAGAGTGACAATGTACAGCCTTGAAATATTCCTTTCCTACTTTGGAACCAGTCTGTTTTTACAAGTCCAGTTCTAACTGTTGGTTCTTGACCTGCACACAGAGTTCTCAGGAGGCAGATCAGGTGGTCTGGTATTCCCATCTCTTGAAGAATTTTCCACAGTTTGTTGTGATCCACACTGTCAAAGGCTTTGGCATAGTCAACAAAGCAGAAGTAGATGCTTTTCTGGAATTCTCTTGCTTTTTAAATGGTCCAACAGTTGTTGGCAATTTGATCTCTGGTTCATCTGCCTTTTCTAAATCCAGCTTGAACATCTGGAATCTCATGGTTCATGTACTGTTCAAGCCTGGCTTGAAGAATTTTGAGCATTACTTTGCTAGCGTATGTGATGAGTGCAATTGTGCGGTGCCTTTCTTCGGGATTGGAATGAAAACACATTTTCCAGTCCTGTGGCCACTGCTGAGTTTTCCAAATTTGCTGGTATATTGAGTGAAGCACTTTTACAGCATTATCTTTCAGGATTTGAAATAGCTCAACTGGAATTACATCACCTCCACTAGCTTTGTTCATAGTGATGCTTCCTAAGGCTCACTTTACTTCATATTCCAGGATGTCTGGCTCTAGGTCAGTGATCACACCATAGTGGTTATCTGAGTCATGAAGATCTTTTTGTATAGCTCTTCTGTGTATTCTTGCCACCACTTTGTAATATCTTCTGCTTCTGTTAGGTCCATACCATTTCTGTCCTTTATCGAGCCCATCTTTGCATGAAATGTTTCCTTGGTATCTCTAATTTTCTTAAAGAAATCTCTAGTCTTTCCCATTATATTGTTTTCCTCTATTTCTTTGCATTGATCACTGAGGAAGCCTTCCTTATCTCTCCTTGCTATTGTTTGGGACTCTGCATTCAAATTGGTATATAGTTCCTTTTCTCCTTTGCATTTTGCTTCTCATCTTTTCACAGCTATTTGTAAGGCCTCCTCAGAGGCCATTTTGATTTTTTCAATTTTTTTTTTTTTGTCTTGGGGATGGTCTTCATCACTGCCTTCTTTACAATGCCATGAACCTCTGTCTATAGTTCTTCAGGCACTCTATCAGATCTAATCCCTTGAATCTATTTGTCACTTCCACTGTATAATCATAAGGGATTTGACGTAGGTCATACCTGAATGGTCTAGTGGTTTCCATATATTCTTTAATTTAAGTCTGAATTTTGCAATAAGGAGTTCATGATCTAAGCCACAGTCAGCTCCTGGTCTTGCTTTTGCCGACTATATAGAACTTCTCCATTGTTGGCTGAAAATAATGTAATCAATCTGATTTCGGTGTTGACCATCTGGTGATGTCCGTGTGTACAATCTTCTCTTGTGTTGTTAGATGGTGTTTGCTGTGACCAGTGTGTTTTCTTGTCAAAAGTCTATTAGCCTTTGCCCTGCTTAATTCTGTAATCCAAGGCCAAATTTGTCTGTTATTCCAGGTATTTCTTGACTTTCTACTTTTTCATTTCAGTCCCCTATAATGAAAGAACACCTTTTTTGGGGATGTTTGTTCTATAAGTTCTTGTAGGGCTTCATAGAACCGTTCAACTTCTGCTTCTTCAGCATTATTAGTCAGGGCTCAGACTTGGATTACTGTGAAATTGAATCGTTTTCCTTGGAAACGAACAGAGATCATTCTGCCATTTTTGCGACTGCACCCAAGTTCTGCATTTTGGACTCTATTATTGAGTATGATGGCTATTCCATTTCTTCTAAGGGATTCTTGCCCACAGTAGTAAATATAATGGTCTTCTGAGCTAGATTCACCCATTCCAGTCCATTTTAGTTCACTGATACCTAGAATGTCGACGTTCACTCTTGCCATCTCCTGTTTGACCACTTCCAATTTGCCTAGATTCAGGGATCTAACATTCCAGTTTCCTATGCAATATTGCTCTTTACAGCATTGGACTTTACTTCCATCACCAGTCACATCCACAAATGGGTGTTGTTTTTGCTTTGGCTCTGTCTCTTCATTCTTTCTGGAATTATTTCTCCACTGATCTACAGTAGCATATTGAGCACCTACTGACCTGGGGAGTTAATCTTTCAGTGTCCTATCTTTTTGCCTTTTCATATTGTTAATGGGGTTCTCAAGGGAAGAATACTGAAGTGGTTTGCCATTCCCTACTCCGGTGGACCACATTTTGTCAGAACTCTCCACCATGATCCATCCATCTTGGGTGGCCCTATTTGGCATGACTCACAGTTTCATTGAGTTGGATAAGGCTGTGGTCCATGTAATCAGATTGGTTAGTTTTCTGTGACTGTGCTTTTCATTGTGTCTGCCCTCTGATGGAGAAGGATAAGAGGCTTATGGAATCTTCCTGATGGGTGAGACTGAGGGGGAAACTCAGTCTTTAATCCCATTTTCTGTTGTTGGGTGGGGCTGTGTTGCCTCCCTGTTATTTACCTGGGGCCAAACTATGGTGGAGGTAATGAAGATAATGCCAACATCCTTCAAAAGGTCCCATGCATGTACTGCTGCGCTCAGTGGCCCAAACCCTGCAGCAGGCCACAACCAACCCATGCCTCTACTGGAGACTCCTGGACACTCTTGGGCAAGTCTGGGTCAGTCTCATGTGGAGTCAGTGCTCTTTTCTCCTTTGTCTTAGTGCACACAAGGTTTTATTTGTGCCTTCCAAGAGTCTGTTTTCCCAGTCCTGTGTAAGTTCTGGCGGCTCTCTTGTGGGGTTAATGGCGACCTCCTCCAAGAGGGCTTATGCCATACCCAGGTCTACTGCACCCAGATCCCCTGCCCCTGCAGCAGTCCACTGCTGACCCATACCTCCACAGGAGACACTCAAACACAGTTCTGTCTCTGTCTTTGTCGCGTCTCTGGGCCCTGGGGTGCACAAGGTTTGTTTGAACCCTCTGATCATCTCTGGTAGGTATGGGGTTTGATTCTAAACCTGATTTTTCCCCTCCTACCATCCTGCTGGGGCTTCTCCTTTGCCCTTGGATGTGGGGTACCTCCTTAAAGTCACTCCAGCACCAGGCAGCCACTGCTCCAGTGTATGGCCATGAGACTTGTTTTGATCAATGGAATGTGGCAGAAGTGATAGTCTGGCAGCTCTAAGCACAGGCTTTAAGAGGCACTATATGATTCTACTTGCCCTTTATGGTTCTGCCATTGCTATGAGAAGCACAGGCCTCAGGGAACTGGTCCCAGGAGGATGTAGGTAATATGTAGAAGACGCAAACAACTTGTGCTACCTGTAAGTTGAAGTACTGCTCAACTGAACTCAAGCTAGATCAGCCAGATCCTAGCCATACAACATGCTCACAAAAGAGAAAATAAATGCTTATACTGTATGTGACTGAGATGCTGTGATTTTTATGCACCAATAACTGAGTAATAAACTGTTATAGCCACTGGCCCTGGCACATAAGTATCTGATAAATAATTGATGAGTAAATGGCCACATAAAAGGAATACACATCATTTTCTCTGTGGGAATCATCAGCTTTCTAAATGCCCTGCCTTTGAATATTCTAGACATAACTAGTTTTGATCAATGAGTTATGAACTGCAGTGACATTGTGTCACTTCCAGCCTGGAATATTTAACTGCCATGCATTGTAGAGCTCTGTTTTTCTCTTAGACATGGTGAGAAATAATGCTTGCAATGAAGACTGCTCCATCAGTTAATGGCAATGTGCAGAATCTACTGCTGATCTGCAATTCACATACAGTCTGCATGAGAAATCTACTGTTGATACTGCAAACTAGTGAGATTTGAGGTATTTTTGTTACTTTAGCATAACCTAACCTAATAGAGTTTTGCCAAGAAAATGCACTGGTCATAGCAAACATCCTCTTCCAACAACATAAGAGAAGACTCTACAGATGGACATCACCAGATGGTCAACACCGAAATCAGATTGATTATATTCTTTGCAGCCAAAGATGGAGAAGCTCTATACAGTCAACAAAAACAAGACCAGGAGCTGACTGTGGCTCAGATCATGAACTCCTTATTGCCAAATTCAGACTTAAATTGAAGAAAGTAGGGAAAACCACTAGACCATTCAGGTATGACCTAAATCAAATCCCTTATGATTATACAGTGGAAGTGAGAAATAGATTTAAGGGACTAGATCTGATAGACAGAGTGCCTGATGAACTATGGTTCATACATTGTACAGGAGACAGGGATCAAGACCATTCCCATAGAAAAGAAATGCAAAAAAGCAAAATGGCTGTCTGGGGAGGCCTTACAAATAGCTGTGAAAAGAAGAGAAGCGAAAAGCAAAGGAGAAAAGGAAAGATATAGACATCTGAATGCAGAGTTCCAAAGAATAGCAAGAAGAGATAAGAAAGCCTTCCTCAGAGATCAATGCAAAGAAATAGAGGAAAACAACAGAATGGGAAAGACTAGAGATCTCTTCAAGAAAATTAGAGATATCAAGGGGACATTTCATGCAAAGATGGGCTCGATAAAGGACAGAAATGGTATGGACCTAACAGAAACAGAAGATATTAAGAAGAGGTGGCAAGAATACACAGAAGAACTGTACAAAAAAGTTCACGACCCAGATAATCACAATGGTGTGATCACTCACCTAGAGCCAGATATCCTGGAATGTGAAGTCAACTGGGCCTTAGAAAGCATCACTACGAACAAAGCTAGTGGAGGTGATAGAATTCCAGTGGAGCTATTCCAAATCCTGAAAGATGATGCTGTGAAAGTGCTGCACTCAATATGCCAGCAAATTTGGAAAACTCAGCAGTGGCCACAGGACTGGAAAAGGTCAGTTTTCATTCCAATCCCAAAGAAAGGCAATGCTAAAGAATGCTCAAACTACTACACAATTGCACTCATCTCAAAAGCTAGTAAAGTAATGCTCAAAATTCTCCAAGCCAGGCTTCAGCAATACATGAACCATGAACTTCCAGATGTTCAAGCTGGTTTTAGAAAAGGCAGAGGAACCAGAGACCAAATTGCTAACATCTGCTGGATCATCGAAAAAGCAAGAGAGTTCCAGAAAAACATCTATTTCTGCTTTATTGACTATGCCAAAGCCTTTGACTGTGTGGATCACAAAAAACTGTGGAAAATTCTTCAAGAGATGGGAATACCAGACCACCTGACCTTCCTCTTGAGAAATTTGTATGCAGGTCAGGAAGCAACAGTTAGAACTGGACATGGAACAACAGACTGGTTCCAAATAGGAAAAGGAGTATCTCAAGGCTGTATATTGTCACCCTGCTTATTTAACTTCTATGCAGAGTACATCATGAGAAACGCTGGGCTGGAAGAAGCACAAGCTGGAATCAAGATTGCTGGGAGAAATATCAATAACCTCAGATATGCAGATGATACCACCCTTATGGCAGAAAGTGAAGAGGAACTTAAAAGCCTCTTGATGAAGGTGAAAGAGGAGAGTGAAAAAGTTGGCTTAAAGCTCAACATTCAGAAAACGAAGATCATGGCATCTGGTCCCATCACTTCATTGCAAATAGATGGGGGAAACAGTGGAAACAGTGTCAGACTTTATTTTTCTGGGTCCAAAATCACTTCAGATGGTGACTGCAGCCATGAAATTAAAAGACACTTACTCCTTGGAAGAAAAATTATGACAACCTAGATAGCATATTGAAAAGCAGAGACATTATTTTGCCAACAAAGGTCCATCTAGTCAAGGTTATGGTTTTTCCAGTGGTCATGTATGGATGTGAGATTTGGACTGTGAAGAAAGCTGAGCACTGAAGAATTGATGCTTTTGAACTGTGGTGTTGGAGAAGACTCTTGAGAGTCCCTTGGACTGCAAGGAGATCAGTCAGTCCATTCTGAAGGAGATCAGCCGTGGGATTCCTTTGGAAGGAATGGTGTTAAAGCTGAAACTCCAGTACTTTGGCCACTTCACGCGAAGAGTTGACTCATTGGAAAAGTCTCTGATGCTGGGAGGGATTGGGGGCAGGAGGAGAAGGGGACGACACAGGATGAGATGGTTGGATGCATCACTGACTCGATGGATATGAGTCTGAGTGAACTCCGGGAGTTGGTTATCAACAGGGAGGCCTGGTGTGCTGCGATTCATGGGGTCGCAAAGAGTCGGACACGACTGAGCGACTGAACTGAACTGAACCTAACCTATATCTTATCTCTGCTTTGCATACATGCAAACAAAAATGTAAACAAGACATAAGTTTTTCTAACATAAGTTTTTGCTCTAAAGGAACTTGAGATCTGGAAATAGCTACATATCATATGGGTAATAGATAAATCGTTAAACCACTCTCACCTTGTTTCCTTATTTGACAAATAGGACTAGCAATATTCTTAAAGGTCATTGCTGTCATTCATTCATGTATATCCAGCATTTACTGAGGATGTGCTGTTGATCTCAAGAAGCTTGATGTCCAGGAAGGGACAAGCCATACATTCATGCTGCTATATAATCAAACAGTGCATACAAGAAAGGCCAGGAGAGCCTCAGAACAAGAATATGAGAGAGCTGAAGGAAGAAGATATCTGATAAGAAGCAGGAAGATACCATGCATGACTCAGCAGCAATGATCTAGGCCAGAGAAATATAAAACTTGGAGCCTGTTTTCCAAGTAAGCTGCATTCTCAGTACTCAGCTTTCTGGCCCATGAAGCTGCTCTATGTTACTTCTTCACAAGAGCTTCTACTTCTTATTCAAGAATACCTACTCTTTTTGAACATGAGTTGGCTGTCCTGGATAGTGCTGTGGCCCATAAAAGTTGACTTTTGTGACCTTCCTTTTCCTGCAGAATATTCTCAAGCTGTCACAGCTCCTTGCTCTCTTTCACTGAAGCGACTGCAACCTTCAGTTATTAGTTCTGTGATTATGTAAACACCAATCACCTCAATGAATTGTATGTTCCATGAGGACAAAGCTTCTATTATACAGCCAGCACATAGCACAGTGTTTGACATATAGTAAGAGCTCAGTAAAAAATTGGTGAATGAATGAATGAGTGTCTCCACTATGTCACTCCACCCAACCCACCAGTGAAATTAGGTTCAATAATGCTTGTTGAATCTGAAAATGATCCAAATAAAATGTACATTAGTCTCAAATACTGGGCTAGCCAAAAAATTCATTCAGATATTTCTGTAAAATCTTACAGAAAACCCAACCAAACTTTTTGGCCAATTCATATAACCCAAACTACTCAGAAGTTTTCACATTTTAATAGAGGACCTGTGAAGGAGGGCTATTTAAGCCAAATGAAAGACTATCAAATGGTGGCGTTTCTGACAAGAGAAATACTAAATAGAAAAGACTCAAAGGGTTTTGAAGTATTTTCACATGCCTCACCATGATACTGAAAGTTGCTCAGTCATGTCCAACTCTGTGATCCCATGGACTATAGAGTCCATGGACTTCTCAAGGCCAGAATACTGGAGTGGGTAGGTGTTCCCTTCTCCAAGGCATCTTCTCAACCCAGGGATCAAACCCAGGTCTCCTGCATTGCAGGCGGATTCTTTACCAGCTGAGCCTTATCATGGTGCTCTTTAAATTACATCACCTGTGTACTTGTTTACTCATATGGTTGAGCAGGAAAAGAGGATGGAGAAATAAAGAATCATTTGGGGAAAAAAAATACATAATTTTTTTTTTTTTTTTTTTACTAAATCAGGATGATTTTATTTATTCTACCCTTATTAAAGGTGAGGAACTAACTGAATTAAGTGTGTGCTAGAATTATAATAACTGTCCTTTGAAATGTAAGTGCTTGGGTGTATACAGAACAATTTGAAAAGCAGGCCAGAGAGAATCCTTAATGCATTCTGATGTAGCCAAACATTGTAGGTTGTGCTTTTCATGTCATTTCATTTGGAATTTCTTCACCATAATGTGACATACCAAAATAACTTAGGCATGAAAAGCTTTTTTTTTTCTCTTTAGCAAGAATGAACTGTGAAACATTATGTGCTTGGATATAAACTGAAATTACAGGACTCAAGAAGTAATTCCTCATCATAAATGCTAACTGTGAAGAGTAAAAATGAATATCAAGTCTGCAAAGAGTGTGAGTTTCCATCTGAATGTTGAGATGCTAAACCAAATTATACACATACTGGGTTTGGATTGAAAATCAACTCATTTAGCACAGTGTCAATGGCTCTAAAAATGGCATGTTTCTTATTTTATACATATCATCTGCTCAATTTGCCTTTAATTTACTGTATAAGTAGTGTGACCTCATTTCAAGGAGATGAAGACAACCTCAGATTCATTCAGAAGCAATAATTATGGATTGCAGAAGGCGATATGATGAGAAGACCCTGTTTGCATAAAATTGCTATTCGAATGTTGGCTGCCAGTATAGGCTTTATCAGGATTTGACGCATCTGCCAGCCTCAGCAAGGGCTCCAATGGGAAACAGGAATTTAGTGTGAGTGCTGGAAATGTCGAGGCCTATGAGGTTCATGGGGATGGGCTTTTCGGCTGATGGAACAACTTGTCTTTTTGCAAATAGTATTATCACAGGCCTGTCAACTTGCATTTATGAAGTTTATTTCTGTTCAGACTATAACATGACCCTCTGAGGTCAGTACTATTAGTAGTATTCCCATTTGACAGATAAAGTAACTTGCCCCAAATCATACAGTTAGGCAGTGGCAGAACTAAAACAATTAAATCTGAAAACAGAGCCCAAATTCACATTGTATTACCTCTCCTCTCTCTTTAATTATCTATCTTCTATTCATGTATTAACCCATCCATCTATCTTTTTTTCCTCATTCCTCAGCCTTCTCTCCATCTGTCCATTCACCCATGTTCTTCCTCTTTCTCTGGATCATCATGTACCTCTCTGTCTCTATCTTGCTATACTTTCTCTTTCTGACTGGGTCTCAGCCCCTGTGAGCCTTTGTCTTTCTGTTATTTCCTTACATTTTCAATCTATTCATATAATCATGTATGTATTATGCATCCATTTATATACCTATGCATACATGTTTTGTCTTTATTTCTTCATCCATCCATTCATCCATACATCCATTCATGATTTTGATATCCCAATACCTTTTTATGAACCTGCCAAATATTTTTCATTTTTCTCTCTGCATCTCTCTGCCTTTCTCTTGCTCTCACTTTTTCTGTCGTCCACTGTCATCTCTCTCTCTCTCTCTTTCCTCTCTCTTTCTTCATTCAACATGCTTCTCATCCTAGTATTTTAGGCATATCTTTAACCCTTGTCCAAGGTCAAGAAATGAGTCCCATGTGTCAAAATGCATGCCTTGCTAAAACAGTAAAACTTCTACATATGGTTTGACTAAAGGTTAACTGTCCTCAGTTTTCATTTCAATCCCTAAGAAAGGCAATGACAAAAATGCTCAAACTACCACACAATTGCACTCATCTTACATGCTAACAAAGTAATGCTCAAAATTCTCCAAGCCAGGCTTCAAAAATACATGAACCATGAACTTTCAGATGTTTAAGCTGGTTTTAGAAAAGGCAAAAGAACCAGAGATCAAATGCCAATATCTGCTGGATCATCAAAAAAGCAATAGAGTTCCAGAAAAACATCTATTTCTGCTTTATTAACTATGCCAAAGACTGACTATGTGGATCACAATAAAGTGTGGAAAATTCTTAAAGAGAGAGGAATATTAGACCACCCGACCTGCCTCTTGAGAAATCTGTATGCAGGTCAGGATGTAATAGTCAGAATTGGACATGGAACAACAGACTGCTTCCAAATAGGAAAAGGAATATGTCAAAGCTATATATTGTCACTATGCTTATTTAACTTATTTGCAGAGTACATCATGAGAAATGCTGGGCAGAATGAAGCACAAGCTGGGATCAAGATTGTCGGGAGGGATATCAACAACCTCAGATATGCAGTTGACACCACCCTTAGGACAGAAAGCCAAGAGGAACTAAAGAGCCTTTTGATGAAAGTGAAAGAGGAGAGTGAAAAAGTTGGCTTAAAGCTCAACATTCAGAAAAATAAGATCATGGAATCCCGTCCCATCACTTTATGGCAAATAGATGGAGAAACAGTGGAAACAGTGGCAGGCTTTATTTTGGGGGGCTCCAAAATCACTGCAGATGGTGACTTCAGCCATGAAATTAAAAAACACTTACTCCTTGGCAGGAAAGTTATGACCAACCTAGACAGCATAATAAAAAGCAGAGACATTACTTTGTCAACAAAGGTCCATTTAGTCAAAGCTATGGTTTTTTCCAGTAGTCATATATGGATAAGAGAGTTGGACTATAAAGCAAGCCGAGAGCCTAAGAATTGATGCTTTTGAATGGTGATGTTGGAGAAGACTCTTGAGAGTCCCTAGGACTACAAGGATATCCAATCAGTCCATCCTAAAGGGAATCAGTCCTGAACATTCATTGGAAGGACTGATGTTGAAGCTGAAACTCCAATACTTTGGCCACCTGATGTGAAGAGCTGACTCATATGAAAAGATCCTGATGCTGGGAAAGATTGAAGGCAGGAGAAGGGGACGACAGAGGATGAGATGGTTGGACGGCATCACTGATTCAATGGGCAAGAGTTTGAGTAAACTCTGGGAGTTGGTGATGGTCAGGGAGGCCTGGCATGCTGGAGTCCATGGGGTCGCAAAGAGTCAGACCCAACTGAGTGACTGAACTGAACTGAACTGAAAGGTTAACCCTGTTGCTACTTGATGAAAGAGAAAAGTATTGAAATAAAATTATCCATAGGAGTCTTCCATTTCTACTCATTTCTGCCCTTTGTTCCAGAATATATTGTCAAGGACATTGGCATACTGAACAGCTTTAGAAGACAAAGATAGGTCTGCATACATTATTGGAAAATAGAGGTAATACAATATATTCCCTACATGTGAACCTTCAAGTTATGAACTTTCAAAGATGTGAACAGGTATTCGCATGTCCCATCACATAAGTTAGTTCATGTGTCTGGAATACCCTGTCACATTTGTGCACCCTGTACAAGTGGTTGCACTTTTCTGTACTTTACTGTACAGCACTGTATAGAGTACAGTAGTTCTCTTTATTTCAAACCCATGATGTCGACAAGTAAGCTTAAAAGCAGTGGTGATACAGCTGGCTCTGGTATGATGAGAAAAAAAGAGCTACTACCCAGATATCACTGGATCATTTTTTCAAGAGGGTAGATAGAATTGAGTCCAGCAAGGAACCAGAACCTGTACCATCAACATCAGATGTGGACGAAAAACTTGCTCTTGCCCTCCATCTCCTATTGCTGACCGTCCTTCAGCTCTACCATCTCCCATGTCTCTCCCTTCTCCAATTAGTAATTCTTCTTGCCTGTTCACTTATGGCAGACCCTGTATGCCAGACGTTGTACTGTACTATGGTATTTTACAAGGTAGTGTACTATAAGATTAAAAATGTTTATTTTTGTATTTGTTTTTATGTATTCATGTGAAAAGTATTACAAACCTATTACAGTACAGTGTTATATAGCCAATTATGTTAGTTGGTTACCTAGGCTAACTTTGTTGGATTTATGAGCAAATTGAACTTAGGGACACACTTTCTGAATGGAACTAATTTGTATGTAGAAAACATACTATATCTACTTCCAGAGGAGAAGGCAAGCATCCTTACAATCCAGGATAAATGAGATCATGTCTCCTTGAGCAAAGAGAGACCATACCTACCCAACAGGTAACTCAGGTTCCTTGAAACTTGTAGAATATCATGTAAGAAACGAGTTGCCAGTCCAGGTTCGATGCGCGATACTGGATGCTTGGGGCTGGTGCACTGGGACGACCCAGAGGGATGGTGTGGGGAGGGAGGAGGGAGGAGGGTTCAGGATGGGGAACACATGTATGCCTGTGGCGGATTCATTTTGATATTTGACAAAACTATTACAATTATGTAAAGTTTAAAAATAAAATAAAATTAAAAAAAAAAAAAAAACAAAAAAAAAAAAAAAAAGCTTAATGTTCCTTTCCTACAATGCAACCTATTGCTTGATCAGGCATCACTAGGGGTCCATCTGTATAGACTCTGTGGGACTGGAGGGTAAGGAGAATACACACAAATATGTTGATGCTCATGCTGCCTGTGGTACCCTAAGTAGCAAAGTCCACTGTGTCTGCACAGGAGCCTCCTGTACTCTGCAGGCTTCCAGGAGACTGTGATGGGCTAATGTGTCAGCTTACAAATGGCTAAAATCTTAGCCCTTCACAGCCTTGCCTCAATGCTGTATGTTTCTTCACCCTGTCTCAGCACCATACTTGTCCTCAAAAGTTTATCTATATATCGACATATTTATATATAGATAAATATACATATTAAATACAAAAATTTAAAAATTTGATATCTTGAAAAGGAGAAAGTTTTAGCCCAATTATCCAGCTTCCTATTTTCCATTAAGAAATGGCACCTATGTCAGCAGCAAACTCAGATATCCCTTGTTCTATCTGCGATTTTAATGAGGAAAGAAATAATTTCTATCCAGGCCCTTCACCATGCCTTCCCTTCCACTCTTAATTTGGTGGGAACGACTGAGCACATTCAAGCTTTGCTGTCTTGGCTAAGCCAATGCAACTGAAGGATCACGTGTCAGTGTCACCTGGAGGGGTTGGACTTGGAGAAGCAGGACTGGATCAGATGCCTCTGGTGGCCCAGTTCACATTCTTTCAGCCTCACTTCTGATCCCAGGTGTCTGCTACAAGCAGGTGCTTACAGATTTGGAATTACTTCATACTTACTGTGTTTCATAAATTATGCCCCATGAGTCTTTCTAGTCTGGGAATTCTCTGATGCCCCTAAAGCAAGCAACTGTCCACTCCCAGGCATCAGTGTGCTTCCTAGAAGCACAGAGCTGGTAGTGCCAGAGGGACGGCTTTCAAATGTGGGGTCTAGTGGGTAATGGATGAATATTTTTCCCCATTGATTCTTAGGTGGAAAATTCTGAGTGACATCTATAAGCTGCTTAGCGCTTGAAAGCACCAAATCCAAGTGGCCCGCAGCAGTGACCTCAACAGAATGCACCTCACATGGCCTTCCTTCCTTCCTTCATTCTCCCGTTCCTCTCTCCTCATCTCTGGGATCATCTCTCAAGTGAACTGCCTGTAGACACATCCTTTGCTCAGGTTCTACTTCTGAAGGAAACACACCTAATCTAAAGGTGAACTAGAGAGACCAAGGCCTCTGGAACCAGAAAGGCTCGAGTCTGTGTATTAGCTCTGCCGCTTTCTTCTGGGAGATTGAACTAGCTATTTAAACTCTCTGAGTTACAACTTTTTCATGTGTAAGATGGGAAAAAAATAATACTTACCTTGCATGGGTGAGGAATATTGATTATGAATAAAAAAAAAACATGTAGTCCTTTAGCACAGGGTCTGGCAGGGCCTCCATGTTCAACAAATAGCAGCAATTATTGTTATTATAGCTGAACAAATCCCAAGAGTGCTCTGGAAACTAGAGGTGTAGAGATCGTGATGTTCTGACTGCAGTGACTATCTGGGGACTGCTAAG
Organism: Bos indicus; assembly: GCF_029378745.1. Taxonomy (NCBI): domain Eukaryota; kingdom Metazoa; phylum Chordata; class Mammalia; order Artiodactyla; family Bovidae; genus Bos; species Bos indicus. The sequence continues at coordinate 5,863,826 of NC_091772.1, read as the reverse complement.
CCGAAGGACTTTATCAGTTTAAGGACCCTGAATCACATGAATTATTTATCAATTACTGTTTATAGAGATGATTGCATCCTAAGTAGCTTTTGGATTCTATAAACTTTTTAACGCACATGTCGAGAGAGGACCCATTTGGAGAATTAAGCCATGTTGCTTTCTTCTTCATCTTCTCCTTAATTCTTTCCACCCTTGCCTCTTTCCTTGGTCCAATCAGTTAATCACTGTGCATTTGTGGGCTCACAGAGGGATGGCACAGCAAAAATGTATAAGTTTAAAAGATTTGGGGATGGGGGGATGAACTGGGAGACTGGGATTGACATCTATACACTATTGACACTACACATAAAACAGATGGCTAATGAGAACCCACCGTACCTCACAGGGAACTCTATTCAATGCTCTGTTGTTACCTAGGTGGGAACGAGATACAGACCAAGAGGAAGTATATGTATATACATAACTGATTCACTGTGCTGCACAGCAGAAACAAACACAACATTGTAAAGCAATTATACTTCAATCATTTTGTTAAAAAAAACTGGCACAAGAAGAAGTGAATAAACAGAACAGAAAGTCTAAAAAAAAAGATTCAATTCTTTTTTGTGTATTTATTTAATGCAATAAACCTGGAGAAGAGGCCACAGCTTTGCAGAAAGTCTTCTCTCCCTTTTTGAACAGTAAGGAATTCTCAGAGTATAAGGAAAGTTAGGACTTCCCAGGTGATACTACTGGTAAGAACCCACCTGCCAGTGCATGGGTCAGGAAGATCCACAGGAGGAGGGCACAGAAACCTGCTCCAGTATTCTTGCCTGGAGAATCCCATGGACAGAGGAGCCTGGCAGGTTGCAGTCTATCAGGTCACACAGAGTCAGACATGACTGAAGCAACTTAGCACACATGCATGCAAGGAAAGTTAGAAAGAGTGGAGGTTCAGATGGAGAGTACAGTGAACTCACAGGTAAGAAGGGAGACTGGATCAGAATGCCTCACCCTGCCCTCCAGAGTGCCCCTGGGTGAGCCCATCTCTCTCCTCCCTAACTGCTGTATGAAATGTGAGTGAAATTCCACAAAGAGCCCAGAGCACTGCAGTGAGAACTGAGTGCTTCCTGTGATGGGGAAATGTGTTAGTTGTTCTTCCTGTTGTCACCCACTGAGGACACTTCAATAGCAGCTGGATTTCCAAATGGGTCCTTGAAACTTTGCTGAGTTAACATTCAATTTACATCATGTGTAATGTTCCCTTTTCAGAATTCCAAGATTCCTAGAAGACCTGAAATGAAGGGTGGTTGCACATGTGGAGTGCTCTACAAGCAGGCATCATATGATCCTGCAATCCCACTCCTGTGCATATATCCAGAGAAAACTATAATTTGAAAAGATACCTGCAGCCCAGTGTTTAGTACAGCACTATTTACAACAGCCAGGATATGGAAGCAACAGAAATATCCATTGACAGACAAATGGATAAAGATGTGATATGTATATATATCTACTCATGTTGCTGCAAATAGCATTATTTCATTCTTTTTACAGCTGAGTAATATTCCACTGTGCATATGTGTGTGTATATATATATATATATATACACGCATACATATATACCCATTGTGTGTGTGTGTGTAATATTACTCAGATATAAAAAGAATGGAATAATGCTATTTGCAGCAACATGAGTGGATCTAGAAATTATCATATTAAGTGAATTAAGTCAGAGAAAGACGAGTATCATATGACATTGCTTATATAGAGAATCTAGAAAAATTATAAAAATGAATTTGATAAAGCAGAGAGACTCACAGACATAGAAAACAAACACATGGTTACCAAAGGGGAAGTGAGGGAGGGATAAATTAGGAGTTGCTGCTAAGTCACTTCAGTCGTGTCCAATTCTGTTCGACCCCATAGAGAGCAGCCCACCAGGCTCTGCCGTCCCTGGGATTCTCCTGGCAAGAATAGTGGAGTGGGTTGCCATTTCCTTCTCCAATGCATGAAAGTGAAAAGTGAAAGTGAAGTCGCTCAGTTGTATCCAACTCTCAGTGACCCCATGGACTGCAGCCTACCAGGCTCCTCCACCCATGGGATTTTCCAGGCAAGAGTACTGGAGTGGGGTGCCACTGCCTTCTCTGACATATACACACTACTATAGACAAAATATATAAACAGGACTTACTGTGTAGCACAGAGAATTATACTCGATATTTGTAATAACCTATAAAAGAAAATAATCTGAATAACAACAGTGATCTGAATCACTGTGCTGTACACCTGAAAGTAACACAACACTGTAGCCAACTATACTTCAATTTAAAAAAAATTAAAAAGAATTCTCTCTCAGAGACCTTGTTAAAATAACTCCTATGTAACTTCAGCCACTTCACATAATTTTGTTACTTTTCCACAATTTCTTCTCCTTGGTCAAGCTCATATAAAGGCATGTAGTTTAGTCGCTAAGTTGTTTCCGACTCTTGCAATCCCATGGACTGTAGCCCACCAGGCTCCTTTGTCCATGGGATTTTTTAGGCCAGAATACTGGAGTGGGTTGCCATTTCCTTTCCCAGGGGATATTCCTGACTCAGGGATCAAATCCAGATCTCCTGCATTGCCAGTGGATTCTTTACCGACTGAGCCACCAGGGAAGCATTTGGTTTCACCATATCTCCAGGTTGTCATTCATTAGGAAGGCTCCCAGTATTATGTAAGGCCCATATTAACCAAAATCTGTATGCTTTTCTCCTGTCAGTTGAATTCTATCTATCTCATGTCAGTTGAATTCTCAGGTCTGTCTGGGAAAAAGCCTAAGAGGGAAAAGGTAAAATTTTGTCTCCCCTGCCATTTCATGTATGTTTTTCTGGCTTATGCTGTGTACACTCTATGCTCTCTGGGAATCCTGGAATGTAAATGTCCACATTTGTGGGTCCAAACTCCAGAGAAGACCATGTCTGTAAGATGGGAGTTACAGACTGATCTTCACATACACCCTCCCACTCATCCTCAGTATGTCGTCTCCAGAAGATCTTTATGTCACAGCCACCAATGAATCAGACCAATGAGGATCTGGAGCCAGGAGGCACATCTGATGGAAACACCCCACCAGTGGGTGAAGAATAAGATGCCCTGACCATGGCAGCTGCCTCAGAACTTCTGTGATTAGTACACTTAGAAGGCAAGGGCGATTTGCCAAGGGACAGTAGAAGCTGACAGCAGCAATCTTTTCTAATTTCAGTGAGGACCATTGCCCTCTAATTACATAAATATCCCTTTACCACAAAAGAGGTGGTGAGTTACACAGGAAAGATTACTATACTTCCAAATGACATTGGGAAAATTGTCTTTTCTTTGACCAAGCCACCTGAACTCCAACCCTAGACAAGCCTTTTTGTAAAGAAACTCTCCTTTAACCTATTAATCGACAGTGAATGTATTCATTGTCTTGAGCTCAGTGACAAATTACCTTAAAACCTAACAGCTTAAAGCAATGACAAATGTTTTTTCACAGTTTCTGTGGGTCAGGGATCTGAGTGCAGCTTTACTGAGTGACTCTGGCTCCAAGTTTCTTGTAAGGTTGCTGTAAGGGGGCAAATTGAATTTCTATGTAAAGACCAAAGCTAAGTCATCTAACCCTTGTTCTCTCTAGTTTCTCTATTCATTGCAGAATTTACCTGCTGACTCCAATCACCTGAAAGATATTCTCACTTGAATGTCACACCAGCACGATAACCCAATATTTCTAAAGGCCAAAAGCCAACATGAGGCATCTTACACTCATAAACTGTAGCCACCATCCTTACTCACCTCAACCCCCACAGCAGTCTCCTCCCTAATCCTGCTTCTTCTCTGCCTCTGCCTCCAAGTCTCCTGGTAGCCAACAGTAAACTCTTAATTGCAGAAAGCACAGCACTTCTTCACTCTACACGATCCTGTGGCCCTCAACTGCACTTAGGAGAAGACACAAAGCTCCTTCAGGACTATGCATGTCCTCCTGTAGCTTCTTTCCTATTACACTCAGAGTTTTTACTCCCAGGGGCTTCATCTGCTCCATAGCAGCATTTCCAGTGCCTAGGACAGTGTTTGGAATACAGCAAGTGCTCAGCATTTGTGAGTGCTTAGTCGCTCAGTCATGTCTGACTCTGTGAGACCCTATGAACTGTAGCCGGCAAGACTCCTCAGTCCATGGGATTTTTCAACTGCTTGGCAGACTGCTGCAAGAAGTAATTAACTCTAGCAAGCCAAATGATGCTCATTTAATTGCCCCCATATTCATTTTGCAGACCCTCCTTGGAGATGTCTTTTTCACCATCCTGGTCATTTTGTTTGCAACATTTTGTCCAACAGTTCAGATGTAGCACAGGTACACTTTTCTTCTGGTTTTATACCATCCTGTGGCTGAGATGGCCAATGCCCTCTCTGAATACCCAGTTGCCAGAAGATCATCTTCAGGGATGTCCTCCAATACCACCTCTCAGAAGCCAAGATGCCCTGCATCTCTCAGGCCTTTCGGTTGCAAGGATATTTCTCCCTGACTGTGCTGTGCTTTGTCTTCAAAACCTCAAACAGCATTTCCTGCACCTCATCTTTTTTAGAATTCCTCTTTAGAGCTCTTCTCCATAAGTCAAGGGCTGGGCATTTACTGTGCTGTTTCTTATCAATGCATCTCAATTACATTAGATGTGGGACCAGGAATTTGTTTTTGTTTGCCTTCTCTTTTCATTTTTAATTCCAATCAATCACTACCTGATATTATCATAAAACACAACAAAAAATGAAACGTCTCTTGGATTCTGCAGCAGCATCAAGTTGCCAGGACAGCTCCCACATGTTTTGTCCGTGGTATGCATTTTAATTTACCGGTCAGCACCAGCGCACAGAGCAATAGAGAAGCTTGGATCAACTCTCTTCCTCCTTCTACACGCCTCTGTCCATCAAGCCTTCCCCTCAAAGACTCTTTTCTTCCATGAACATCAATACAGGCAAAAAGAGTCCTGCAATTTCCTTCAAGTCATCATCTGTGTTCCTGGATATGTGAGGCCACCCTGGGTCTCTGTCCTCCACACATGTTCAAACCCAAATCTCTCTCCTCACCAAGTCTGATCTTTCTCTCAAGCTGAAATAAAGCAGGACCCCATGGTCTCCCTGCCCACCCTCTATGTCCTCTGCCTGCCTTCTGTCTGTGGAAAAATTTGGCCAAAGAATAAGTATAATCAGAGAAGTGAGAACATGAAGAAACAAAGGAAAGCATTCAAATGAGACCTAATAATAATAGTCAGTAGGCAAAATCAAGGACCTTTAGTTCCTCTTCAAGAGTTACAGATAACATTCTGAGCCATGTCCTGTGAGCTGTCTTGTAGATACTGAAACTCCCACCAGGTGGAGAAGTTAACTACGTGATGACCAGACTGTAGCCATGACATAAACTGCTACAGTTCTGAGAACTGGCCTCAAAGAAATGGGAACAAATTCACCCTGGAACTGAATATTAACTGTATTAAAAATAATCAAGATGACCGTCAGAGCTGACTGTGCTCTTTTTGCACGTAACCCGCTCTTTCAGTCTGTAACAGCTCTAGCCCACTGACTGGGGGGAAGGAGTCAGCCTTTGGACAGGTGTCCACCCCTTACTTTCTGCATCAGAAACAGTGCCTCCCTCAGTTAGTTCTGTCCTGGCCCCGGGGGGACCTGCTCACTCTTTACCTCATCTCTCCCGCATTCCTCCTTTCCCTGACTCACTCTCCACTCCCCTCACCACATTTCCTGGGATTCTCTCCCAAATAGACTAGCTAAAGCTTTATTTCAGGATCCACTCTTGGAAGAATCCAAATTAAGAAAACATTTGTGGTCTAGAAACAGTTAACTGTCACAAAAACACTCCTACCACTGTCCTTCACACAGTTAAGTTCAGTTCACTCACTCAGTTGTGTCGACTTTTTGCAACCCCATGGAATGCAGCACACCAGGCCACCCTGTCCATCCAACTCCTGAAGTTTACTCAAACTCATGTCCATTGAGTCAGTGATGCCATCCAAACATCTCATCCTCTGTCGTCCCCTTCTCCTCCTGCCTTCAATCCTTCTCAGCATCAGGATCTTTTCAAATGAGTTAGCTCTTCGCATTAGGCGGCCAAAGTAATGGAGTTTCAGCTTCAGCATCAGTCATTCCAATGAATATTCAGGACTAATCTCCTTTAGGATGGACTGGTTGAATCTCCTTGCAGTCCAAGGGACTCTCAAGAGTCTTCTCCAACACCACAGTTCAAATTGGAGAAGGCAATGGCACCCCGCTCCAGTACTCTTGCCTGGAGAATCCCATGGACGGAGGAGCCTGGTGGGCTACAGTCCATGGGGTCACGAAGAGTCGGACACTACTGAGCGAGTTCACTTTCACTTTTCACTTTCATGCACTGGGGAAGGAAATGGCATCAATTCTTTGGCATTCAGCTTTCTTCACAGTCCAACTCTCACATCCATACATGACCACTGGAAAAACCATATCCTTGACTAGACGGACATTTGTTGACAAAGTAATGTCTCTGCTTTTTAATATGCTGTCTAGGTTGGTCATAACTTTCCTTCCAAGGAGTAAGAATCTTGTAATTTCATGGCTGCAGTCACCATCTGCAGTGATTTTGGAGCCCCCCCCCAAAGTAAAGTCTGTCACTGTTTCCACTGTTTCCCCATCTATTTCCCATGAAGTGATGGGACCAGGTGCCACAATCTTAGTTTTCTCAATGTTGAGCTTTAAACCAACTTTTTCACTTTCCTCTTTCACTTTCATCTAGAGGCTCTTTAGTTCTTCTTCACTTTCTGCCATAAGGGTTGTTTCATCTGCATATCTGAGATTATTGATATTTCTCCCAGCAATCTTGATTCCAGCTTGTGCTTCTTCCAGCCCAGCGTTTCTCATGATGTACTCTGCATTTATGTTAAATAAGCACAGTGACAATACTTGAGATACTCCTTTTCCTATTTGGAACCAGTCTGTTGTTCCATGTCCAGTTCTAACTGTTGCTTCCTGACCTTCATACAGATTTTTCAAGAGGCAGGTCAGGTGGTCTGGTATTCCCATCTCTTGAAGAATTTTCCACAGTTTATTGTGATCCACACAATCAAAGGCTTTGACATAGTCAATAAAGCAGAAATAGATGGTTTTCTGGAACTGTCTTGCTTTTTCAAGGGTCCAGCAGATGTTGGCAATTTGATCTCTGGTTCCTCTGCCTTTTCTAAAACCAGCTTGAACATCTGAAAGTTCATGGTTCATGTATTGTTGAAGCCTGGCTTGGAGAATTTTGAGCATTACTTTATTAGCATGTGAGATGAGTGCAATGTGCAGTAGCTTGACCCTTGAGCAATTCAGGGTGTTTTGTGGAATAAATAATAAATAACAAAAATATGGGGAAACCCTTGATCAGAAAGCACTAAGTAGTCATAGAAAACAATTATTAGCTTCTTTTGTGTCTATGAGAGTCCCTCTACCTAGATTCCTCAAGTCTATACTTACCACTTGAAAAACTATGATGCCTCCACTTCCAAGAAGTCACTGTTCCCACCTCTCGTCACTCAAATGTATAACTTTTTTCTGTGTCCCCATAGCTTAGTGCTCATTCATAAGAAAGCCCCTATCCCATGCAACTTACATCCTGGGTATTTTAATACCCCTTATCTCAGAACTTCCCTGAATCTAGTAGTTCCGACCTCTCCTTCCAATGCAGGAGTGTGAGTTTGATCCCTGGTCAGGGAGCTAAGATCACACATGCCTTATGGCCAAAATAAGCAAAAAGTAAAACATAAAACAGAAACAATATTGCAACAAATGCAATAAAGACTTTAAAAAGTACACATATAAAAAATATCCTTTATCTTTCTACTAGGCCATCAGCACAGAAAAAATGGAGACAACCAATGTATCCTGCCTCCCAGTGGCCCACTGCATGTTAAATGTCTGGTGAATTGAATTAAATGAAGAATTCAATACATTCAGAACCAAACACATTCAACCACAGGAACTTGGGTGAACAGAGCAGGTGGAGATATACACAAATAGATTCAAAGCAGAGTTATCAGGGAACACAACATACCAGATTAGTTGGCTTGACTTGTGCCCGGGTGGTAGGTTCAGAAACACACCCACCCAGCAAGCTGGAGGTAGATTTGGCAAACAAGGACACACAGAAATTCTTGGCCTCACCCGACAACTAAAGGCTCTGTCTTCACTGTTAGCAAACTCTCCCTGATGGTGTCGATTCCTTCCATGTGCCTGAGGTGCCAAATATTCCTGTCAGGTGTCCTCAGTCAGGTCCAGAATTGGGGCATAAGAAAAAAAAAATAGCTGGCACCTGCTCTGATCCTGATGATCGGGTTGATTTAAGCCCTGGCAAGCTCTTTTCAAAACCACCTGGCAGCAAATCTCAACACATCCACATATGCCATTCGGTTGGCATTTTATAGAACTTGCATAAATCACTAGGTTCTCCAAATTGCTCTATGGACAGCTGAATTTTCCTTGGCCATGATTAAATTACTCATGTCATAGTCCCCACCTTGCCAACAATTCAAGAAGGTGCAGGGTACAAACAAAATAACACCCTATATTTCTGCCCCACAGCCTTTCTCCACCATCTAGGTTATATCAAGCTGTTCACTGCAGTATTATTTATCATAGTGGAGAACTGAGAACAAACCTAAAGCAGAGAGTAATGATTATGAAAATTATCCCCTTTTCACAAGACTGTATATATAAAAACTATGATAGTAATATACTATCTCCAGGGCTTCTCTGGTAGCTCAGATGGTAAATAATTCATCTGCAACATGGGAGACCTGGGTCCAATCCCTGGCTTGGGAAGATTCCCTGGAGAAGGAAATGGCAACTCACTCCAGTATTCTGGCCTGAAGAATTCCACGGACAGAGGAGCATCCCAGGCTACAATCCACAGGGTCACAAAGAGTCAGACTCGACTGAGCAACTTTTACTCGCTCACTCATTACTGGGCTTCCCTGGTGGCTCAGTGGTATAGATTCTGGATGCCATGTAGGAGACTCAGGAGATGTGGGTTCTATCCCTGGGTCAGGAAGATCCCCTGGAGGAGGGCATGGCAGTCCACTCCAGTATTCTTGCCTGGAGAATCCAATGGAAAGATGAGCCTGGCAGGCTATGGTCCATGGTGTGACAAAGAGTCGGACATGACTGGAGTGACTGAACACAAGCACAGCACAATGGTATTACTAATTGTAATAATTTTTATCATGCAAACATGAATGTTTTCTCCCTTCCATTTTAATGCATTATGAATACGTATTTCTTTAATAAATACATGAAATGATTATATATTGTACACATTTTTGAAAATTAACTGCATGGGCATCCTAAATTGGAGAGAAATCACAAAAGAACATTTAGGAAAGAGAAGTTATAATCTGATTCTTTGCCTTGACAAAGACTGACAAATTCCCAACATGAGTGGTGTTGGTATGTGTTTGTGTGTGCTTGTGTATATATATAATATCCAGTTCTAATGGTCATATATATTTAACAACTGGTTCTAATAAACACCATAATTCATAGCATGTGCTGATTTCCATGATGTAAATATTTTCCTTGGAGCCAAGGGTTGGGCAGAGATGTATACAATTGATCTCACAAGGCTTTAGGAGCAGAGCCAGCCCCAAGGGACCTCTGGACTTCGTTTTCCATTGAGGACATTCTGAGCTAACCACCTACAAGTTGCTCCAGGAAGACAATAATTGTGGTCAATGCAAAGCTCCTCTCCAAAGTTCATATCTCCCTAAAGAGACAACCTCACTGAGACACAAGATAGAAGGAGAAGAGGCACGTTGCCTCCATCCATCTGCCCATTCTCCTGGGGTCCTCTTCATCTCCTGGACCACTAGAGCCTTAATAGTCTAAAGCCCACACATCAGATAGGAAACTCAATGTGGGTCTTTTAAAGGAAAATTGCCAAGTTATGAAAAATGTTAAATGTGAAAGACAAGTGTGAAGAAGGGCAGTAAGCATCATTTGGGATTCATAAGTAAACATGAAGAACTCAAAATATCAATTAAGAAACTGATTAAGAAGTTACAATGGTAGTGAGGGTGTTAGTGAATATCTAACAGTTCATTTTATAGAAAACAGGCTCAGAGAGTTCAGGTGAGTGATTCAAAGTCAGATTTCAAATCAAGGAATTCTGATTCCAAATAAATTACTTTTGCCATTAATTTGGTACCATATAAAAATTCAAGTGAGCTTAAATTTTGGAGGAATATAATGACATATTTTTAAGATAGCAGAGATGCTAAGAATTTTTTAAAATATATTTTGCCCAGTGAGTTTAGGAATGAAGTAAAGTTGTTTTCTTTTTAATATCTTCAGTAAGTTTATATTCTCAGCAGAAACTTTTCCCACTCCCACACCTAACAGGAAGGCATTGATGTTCATTGTAAATTAAACTCTCTCTTTGGTATTAATATTTTACTGTTCCCTGTTCTTATATAACAGAAGGTAGGTTGCACTTGTTCCCCTCTTTCTATTTCACCAAAGTGAGTGCGTCCCACACACACATGGCAAGGGGTGCACACACCACATCTTTGACTTCACTGCCGATGTTAGTCTTCAGGGAATGAAATCTGGAAATGCCTTCCTTAGGAGAGTTAGCAGCTTGCGTTTGCTGTTACTACTGGTAGGCTGTGTCTTGTCACAGGTGCCTACCTTCCCGAGCAAAAACCTGAAACTCTGAAACCTCATAAAATGATCCAGTTAAAGATAAAACAATGAAAAGCCAAACTCATATCTGTGTTTATATTCCTGTCATCATAATTATTAATTTCATGAACCTGTCTTGGGATGTGTAAATCAACCCATGCAATCAGAAACACTAGGAAGTTTTCTTGATTCGTCTACATAACTCAGGTTAGAATTTCATCTGAGCATTTCTCATTAGTAGTATGCAAATATATGTTAATATTATGTGTCACTGACTGGAATACAGATTCAATCTCAGGACAAAAATTAGAAACTCATATTACAATACAAGAGGTTTAAAAGAAAATAACTGATCTGGCAATTAACAGGTCAATGTAATCCATTGTTTAGGGACCATCGATTTAGCAAAAACTTAAAAAGCACAATTCCCTGACTGATAGAGCAAATCAGGAGGTTTCCAATACTTACTCAAGTTTCTTTTGGAGGTTCTTTTGGAGGGGAATTAAAAGGTATTGAATAGGCAGAGAATAGTATTTTAGGGAAAGGTGGAAGACCATTACTTCAAAAACTCTTACTTCTGGTTTCTGCAACAAGGGCATGAAATTGTAGAAAATCCATCTAGGTACCACACCACATTCACACGAAGATGCTTTCCAGGTGGCTCATGGGTAAAGAATCCACCTACCAATTCAGGAGACACAAGTTCCATCCATAGGTCAGGAAGATCCCCTGGAGAAGGAAATGGTAAGCTACTCCAGTATTCTTGCCTGGGAAATCCCATGGACAGAGGAGCCTGGCCACACTACAGTCCATGGGGTCACAAAGAGTTTGACACAACTTAGTTACTAAACACACACACACACACTACACTTAATAGAGTTCTTCAAAATGACTCAAAAGTTATCTATCATATATCTATCGATCATATACGTATTTATGTGCTTCCAGAACTAGAATGTAACTTGTGGAGAAGCATCTGTCCACCTGCTACTCAGAGTGTGTGATTTCAGATTTCACAGCATCAGTATCACTTTGGAGACACTAGAAATACAGGCTCTTGAACCCCAATCCAGAGTCCACATTCTACCAACTTCTCCTGGCATTCAAATGCACATTAATGTTCAAGAAGCACTGGTCTTGGTCCATTTCACACCTGGAACAACTGAGAAATTGTTCCAAGCTAATTAACTGATGATCAAAACTCAAGCCCAGTGTTCTTGAATTCAAGAACTAGAACTTTTCCCTGCTTTCCCTTCTTCCCTTGACACATTTTTTAGGCAAAATGGACAACTCTTTCTCCATAACCACTTGTTACTAATTTGGTTGATACCAATGCCCATCATTAATGCCAGACTTGCACGATGTATCCTCAGCAATGATTTTAAGTCTTGACGTCCTTTTATTTTAATACAGTTCCAACTTTGACATGGGTACAATGGTTGGCAAAGTCAAGAAGAATGTATTTGTATCTGTTGGCAAAGATGAGTCTACTCAGGAGACCTGAAGAAGGGTCTTTGTAGGTATTTGTCAGTTTACTAGCAAATTAGAGAAACTTAATTCCTCCTACTTCATTCTAATTCTTGCAATAGCTTGTTTTCCTAGAACCAAAAAAGTAAATGGACCTTTATTTCAAAAAGATGGCAAAGTACAAACTAACAGAGGAAAAAAGTTTCAACTGATAACTCTCTACGAATGGGAAATTCACAGTTGGTGAGAATGATTTGGAAGCAGATCATAGGAAAAATCCTTTATTTTCTATCACCCTAAGAGGAATGAATTGGAGAATATAGCTTACTTTTTCCAGTTATTTAAATTATATCAATGAAAAACAAGAGCCATTCCACAGCAGGAAAGGAAAAGCGGGGAGTCAGTACCAAAGCAGTGTCATTCCAAACAGGTAAAGTTTCATTTAGTGTTGTAGTTGAAAGTTTGAAAACTAACACAACAGATTTGCCATTGACTGTGATCACATCTGAAATAGGAAATGGCAACCCACTCCAGTTCTTGGCTGGAAAATTCCATGGATGGTGGAGCCTGGTGGGCTACAGTCTATGGGGTCGCAAAGAGTCAGTCACAACTGAACATGTACACACACACATATACACACACACACACACACAATCACATAGAATTCTCCAGATGACCATTTTTTTTCTTTTTTACTAAGATGTACACTATTAACGTTAAAAGAGAACATGAGAATTCATTGTCATTTGACAGTAAAGGAAATTGAGGTTCAGAACAGTCTCAGAGTCAAATGAAACAGAGCATGTGAGGAGTCTGTGTTTCTGATTCTTCATCAGCACTCTGACTTGACATAATACCCACAATGAGTGTCTGAATATTTAAGCTGGATTTTGCAAATGGAAAGAATCCCGTTTTTTGTTTAACAATTCAATAAGAAACTGTTTCACAAAAACAGAAAAAGTCTTAAGATCTTGGGGAAATAACAAAAGGATGTGGGTTAGCGTTAGAGGACTCTATTCTCCAGAATTTAAAATTTTGACGTCCTTTTGTGTTAATAATCCAGACTTGGAGATCTGGTTCAAATGTGATGAAGGTCAAGAGAGGTCTGCTTGCATGATCTGGCAAAGAATAATGCATTCAGGAGGACTGGACAGGGGTCCTTGAGGTCTTTGGGGCTTAATTAATATCTCAGTAGTGCATGTGGCTTTTGGTAGCACTCCTACTTCTGTTTCCTAACTTTAGGGAAGGAGAATTTGGCCTCAAAGCTACAGACAGCTGTGAAATTGAATGCTCTATTGGAGCATTTTTAAATAGCACATTTGGCCCATTGGAGGCAACTAAATGGGTTTCACTTCTACAGATTTATAGAATTTGCTCTTTTGCCCAAATTTCCACCTTTTCCAACTGACTCATTCCCAAGTCTTTTGAATCAAGCCCTTCATTACTCACATGCCCTACAGTCTGTAAGGTAAGCTGGGATTGACTTCACACAAGATCAGCAAAGCTTATTTCCTTTCAGATGCTAGATTTCTCATCCATCTCTTTTCCTTCCCTATCAACACACTGACAAATACAAATTGCAGATACTCTAGTCTTGTGCCATCTAGAAACGAAGATATGGTCAAGAAATGGTTCTCAGCCTTGGTTGCACATTTGAAAGTCTAGGCAACTTCAACTAATCCCTATGTCAGACTGTTTTTCAGTCCAATTTCAATAGAACTGGCTAGGGGCTAGATAAAACCCAGGCATTGTAATTATATAGTAATGTCTAGCTAAGGTTGAGAATAAGTGGCTTAAAACAATTCTTTTTAGATTTTGGTATGCTTCAAGTATCAGCAAGAGGCTTGTTAAAACACAGACTCCTGGACCTAACCATTCAGCCACTGGTTAGTATACAATGCCTTGTGTGTTGTTGTTTAGTCACTAAATCCAACTCTTTTGTGATCCTGTGGGCTGCAGCCCACCAGGCTCCTCTGTCCATGGGATTTCCCATGCAAGAATACTAGAGTGGGTTGCCATTTCCTTCTCCAGAGGATCTTCCCAACCCAGGGATCAAACCTGCATCTCCTGAATTGGCAGGCAGATTCTTTACCACTGAGTCACCAGGAAAGCCAGAGACAACTGCCTCAGTGGTACTCAAAACTGTGGCCCTCAGCACAACAGTGTTACCCAAGACCTTCTTACAAATGCAGAGTATCAGCTTCCACCCAAGACCCAGTCCCTGGAGGTGAAGTTCCTGAATCTTCATGATTACTAGCTTTCTAAGTACTATTGGTCTTCACTAGAGTTTGAATAACAACTCTCTAACAATGAAAAGAGCTGAAAATATCTCACCAATAATAATTCAGATGATTCTAATATTCTAATCACCCATTAACTGCCTGATTTATTATTTGATTCTACAACACACTGACAACTGTAGAAGGCCTGGTTGAATCCATTTGTTTTGCTCATTTGTTTTTTATTGAAGTATAATTGATTTACAATGTTATGTTGGTTTTAGGAGTACAGCCAAGTGATTGCAACACATCTAAACTCATACACACACACACACACACACACACACACACATGCACGCACAGACACATGTGTTCTTTCAGACTATTTTCCTATGTAGGCTATTACAAACCATAAGTCCTAACATAGGTCCTTGTTGGGCATCTGCTTTATAGCATATTAGTGTGTGTGTGTGTGTGTGTGTGTGTGTGTGTGCATGTGAATCCCAAACTCCTGATTTATCCATTGTGACTCTTCATTTCACCTTATCTCCCCAGATGAACCTTCCTGATTCATGTAGTACCCACAAATGCTGAGGTCACCTCAGAAGAAGAGAACCCCTTATGACTAAGCCAATTCTCTGAAAATTAATGCAATGGTATGTCTGCCAAGGATCCAGATTCTCATTTTTCATGGAGGCTGAAGGAAGGGAGTATAATTTAAAAGTAAACCAGGTGACATCATAGGAGGAAGTGTCCCGGATAAAAATGTATGCAGGAGCTTAGCATATTTGCTCCAGCTTCAGTCAGCCATGGTGTCCTCCCACAAACCTCTAGCTGCTTCCAGGGTCCAAACAGAGCTCCAGACACAGAGGCTATAGATGAAACGACTGCTCCCTGGACCCATTCTCCCGCTCCTCTTCCTCCAACTCACTTCCCTGTGTTTACACCCAGGGTTCCCCTGCTTCTCCTCCCTGGACGCCTCCTCTATTACCTGACAGGTTCTCAGAGGTACTTGAGCCCCCACATTTTTTTTTTGTTCAGTTACTGTCTTCCTCAAGTAAAAACTGTCCCAGAGCTGACCCAGAACATCAAACTCACTAACAATTCCAGGGTTATCTTTCAGTATCATCATTGGCCTTAAACAGTGTTATGATGATCCTGTGAACTGGCGTTTCTAACCAGAGAAACACCAAAAACAGAAAAAGCCTGGATGCCCTGATGGCTGATACACAAATCAGGACTTCCCTCCTGGCCTCTGTTCATTGTGAGCTCAGTGACAGAAACTGTGACTATCAATTATGAGCACAAGTCATTATTTTTCTTTCCTAATTAAAATGCTGCCTCACGTCACAAGACAAGGTGAAAACAATCACTAGTGTTTCAGACACTTGATTGACATCAGGGAAATTCACTTTAAATTAGTCTAAATATTTTCACTTTGAGATTTTGAGTGGCAGGACCAGAAATTTGCCTTTCTCTAACAAAAAGAAGAAAGATAAATCTAGGAAATGTAGGGTGAAGCTGACCCATGTTAAAATTCCCCATAGAGAGCAGCAGGCTTCTTAGGTTGGCTGTGGGTTAGGTATAATATTTTATTATTCCCCACCCGCTTTGGCTTATAGAAGTGCAAATGGAACAGAGTGCTTGGGATCAGGAAATACATGCAGATTCCATAATTGCATAAAAGCCTTAAACTATTGCTAATCTCCATCTTGGGTTGTCCTCTTTGTTATGAGTTTTAATATAACTGCCTCCTCCCTTAAAACTATATTTTAAAAACTGGGATCATGTTTCACACTGATGTTCATCCTCCTTTGGAAGGTGCTTTGTAACCAGGAAGCTGCATGTTAATGCAGGGGTTGCTATGGTAAGCAATCTTCTCTATTGAGCAGGAGAATAAATAGTTCTATGAATTCCTAAATCAATAGCTAGGACTGAAAAGGATCCAACCAGGTATTTTAGCCCCTAAATGTAGGTTTGGAACCAGCAGAGAGTGTCTTCTTTGTAAATTCCTAATATAATTATACATGCTTCAGGAAGTCTTGTGTTCCCCTCTTGTAGCTGATTGTTGATACTTTTTTCAGAGTTTTCACATAACCCTTTAATGTTTGTTTAAACATTTTTTTTCCTTTCAACAAGATAAAGGCAGCTGAGGAAAAACTGCTGATTTTCATAGCTAGGAAAAGGAGCTTGCAGAATTAGGCCCTAATTTGTGAATGCTTAATGAGCTAGAAGTGTTTAATAAACATTAAATAATAACAGTGCAATATGTGTGCATTTTTTACAAAAAGAACACAATCTAAACAAAGAGCTTTGTTCTACGTTTATGAGAAATTTAACTATTCACCTGCTGTTGGATATTCTCCCCTTGGCCGCTGGCCATTTTCTACTTGAGGGCAAGAGAAACTTACCTTCATGGGCCAATCAACAGGCTCCTTGCCCCCTCGCCCTACTTCTAGCAGGATTCATCCAATGGGAGATACCAGTGGGGGATGGGAGGAGGACAGGAAGTGGGATTTGGCTCCTCCTCCAAGTTGCTGCTGGTTGGCTAAGACTCCACCTACAGCCACAGCTCCTGGGAGCTGGTTGATGTTTCTTTTTCAGTCTATAACCCCTAGGAGTGATACAGCCCTTCACTATTGCTAGCCCCAGGGGCTTCACAATTGCTTGTCGATTCCCCTTCATCTGGCACAGAATTTTGTAAACATATTGTGTGCGTGTATGCTTGTGTGTGCTCAGGCACTCAGTTGTGTCTGACTCTTTGTGGCCCCATGGACTGTAGCCAGCCAGATTCCTCTGGCCATGGGATTCTCCAGGCAAAAATACTGCAGTGGGTTGTCATTTCCTCCTCCAAGTGATCTTCCCAACCCAGGGTTCAAATCCCCATCTCCT
Source organism: Bos indicus (assembly GCF_029378745.1). Classification (NCBI taxonomy): domain Eukaryota; kingdom Metazoa; phylum Chordata; class Mammalia; order Artiodactyla; family Bovidae; genus Bos; species Bos indicus. Next base: position 5,846,553 of record NC_091772.1, on the reverse strand, counting down.
GCTTTGGCAGGAAGATTCTTTACCACTGAGCTACCTCATTTGAATATGCATGTGATTCTCCTGGGGGCCCTGACCCCTACTCCTTGGAAGTCTACTTTTCATCAGAAAAAGAAAATAAATATATTAAAAAGCATAACCAAATTTTTTATTTAAATAGATTTTTAAGCATATGTTTTAGGCTATAATTCTGCCATGGGGCAAATTCAAGGCCACATTAGTCACCTTCCTGTTGATATAGTTGGTAAGCTCAAAAATATTCTCTCATATTCTTATGAATCACTTTGACCCATAATTTGTGTCTGATTTGGGTGTTGTTTCCTGTATGTTTCCATGTCTTCTCCACCAAAGGGAAATGTCTGTGAAGGAAGTGATCTAGACAGCTGGTGTACCAACCAAGGGGAGAGGATAGACAAGAAAGAACATACAAATTCCACCTGTTATAAAGAAAGACGCTGTAATGAGGTTTCCTCTGTGCATTCTGTCTTTTGCTCCCATTAGTCACATCCATCTGCCAGGTACGCCTTTTGGAAGGAGGCCACCCACTCCGCAATTTTTCCCTTTACTCTAGATTCTCTTGAATAAATTTATTGGTGTGACTGACAAGCAGACAATGAGTGAACAACTCTCTTTGACCCTCACAGTGGGCAGGTGTTTTACCTCAGAGCCATAAGGATGATAAGGTATGCATTTTAAATAGAAGTAAGGGTGTTTTTCTTTCTCTTTTTCTGTGTGTGTGTGTGTGTGTGTGTGTTTGACTGCACTAGGTCTTCACTGTGGTGCATCGGGCCTCAATAATTGCAGTACACAGGCTTAGGTGCTCTGGAGCATGCTGGATCTTAGCTCCCTGACCAGGGATTGAACCCATGTCCCCAGCGTGGGCAGGCAGATCCTCAACCACTGGACCACCAACGAAGCACCTCTTTCTCTTTGTGTCTCTGTCTTTCTCCCCCCCGCCCCCACCCCCAGGCATGTCCTCCTTCAAATCCCAAGACTCTGCCTACCTCCACAAAGAGACGGCCACAGAAGAAGCATCAGGAGGGAGGCAGAAACCCCTCTTGTCCTGAGAGAGCTTGCATCTCCTTAGCATGGCCCTTAAACAAGCTGCTCCCTCTCTGTGGGACTTCACATGATAAATGATGCTGTTACTGGGGCTTATTCGGCACACTCTAATTTTCAGACCCATCATCCTTCCCAAGAGAATATTGGATGATGGTGTGTTAGGACGTTTTCCCTGTGCAAGACAGTATTGATGGCAAGAACTCCCATCTCCTACCAATCTATGAATAACACAGGCTGTAGCCCCAGGGAGATAAGAAGTTAGTGCCGCTTTCCAAATTGCCTAATTCGCAACAAAAAAACCCAGCTTCAGCCCAGAAACATATAGGCTTGTTAAGTTTTAAGCGGAAAATCACAAGGTTATAAATGAAATGTAGCCACATGCTCCTATGACTAAGTCTATACCACCCTCCCATCAAACTCTTGAAATAGAAGCTGAAAGTGCCCACTAAAAATGAATATATATAAATCCTATAACCCAGCGTTTCCACCATACGGGTTTTTCTATTTCCCCATATATTTACCCCTACTATAAAACTTTTTATTTTCATATAGCTTTGAGGTTACTTTCTACTGTCTTTTTGTCCCAACTTGAAAGACTCCTTTCAGCATTTCGTATAGAGCAAATCTACAACAAAAGACAGGCTTTGCTTTTGTTTTAATCTGAGAATGTCTTAATTTCTGATTGTAGACTCTATATTGACAGCTTTTGTTTGTTTGTTTCATCCAGCACTTTAAATATATCTCCATTGTGTTATGGCCTGCAGAGTTTCCACTGAGAAGTCAGCCATTCTTCTTCTTGAGGAGCCTTTGTATATGAGAATCCCTTGCTGCTTTCAAGACTTTATCTTTGTCTTCCAACGTTTGATTTTAGTGTGTCTTTGTGCATATCTCTTTGCTCAGGATCATGGAACCTTTTTGGATGTGTAGGTTCCTGTGTTTTACTGAATTTGGGAAATTTGGGGCTGTTATTTCTTCAGAAATTGTTTCCACCCCTTTCTTTCTTCTCCTTTTGGAAATCCCATAATATTTATGTCAGTATGCTTAGGCTCTGATCAGTTTTCTTCATTCTTTTTCTTTCTTCTCCTAAGGCTGGTTAATTTAAATTGCCCTACCTTTGTATTCAATGGTTCCTTTTCACCTACCTGTTAAAATCTCTCGTTTAACTTTTGTAGTAAGTTTTTCATTTCAGTTACTTTACTTTTTAATCCAGAATTTCTATTTGGTTCCATTTTTAATTTCTATTTCCTACTTGTTCATGCACTGTTTTCCTGGTCGCCTTCTACTATTCTTTGTCCATGATTTCCTTCAACTCTTTGAGCGTATTTAAAATTGTCTATTTCAAGTCTTTGTCTAGTAAGTTCAATGCCTGGCCTTCCTGAATGGATGATGTTTTCTTTCTGAGACTGGGCCATACTTCTGTATGTGTGTAAGTGTGTGTGTGTGTGTGTGCGTGCGTGCACTTTGTAGTTTTTTGTTGAGAACTAGACATTTTGAATATGGTATTCTGGTAACTCTGAAATCAGATTCCGTTTCCTCCCCTGGGATTATTGTTGTTTCTTCTTGAGGGCTACAGTTATATATTTGTTTAGTAACTTTTCCAAATGATTTTTGCAAAGGCTCTATTTCCCATCTGTGAGGACACTGAAGTATTTGTTCTGTTGTCTCATGGTGAGCCAGTAACCTGACAGAATTTCCTTGAGTGTCTAGATCCAATGAGAGAAACAGAGAGTTTGTTCTGTCTCTCTTAGTTTCTTCTGCAGATGATGCCTGGGAAGCCAGTTTAGCAAATGATTTTTAAACAATGGATAGCCTCTCTGCTTGTCCCAATGACGCACCAGGCAGGTAAATTACACTGCTTCTTTTTTTAGAGAACAAGCTCCTTATTCCACATTCTGGAACCAGCAAGCAGTACCAGTCTGGAGACACTTTGGTTGCTTGCCACAGGGCTAGGAGATGGAGGAGGGTGGTTATTGTGCAAAACCCACTGAAATTTATCAGCCTTTTTCTTCAAAGACCCCCATAGATACTACAAGTATATGACTACTGCTGCTGCTGCTAACTCGCTTCAGTCGTGTCTGACTCTGTGCGACCCCATAGACGGCAGCCCACCAGGCTCCCCTGTCCCCAGGATTCTCCAGGCAAGAACACTGGAGTGGGTTGCCATTTCCTTCTCCAATGCATGAAAGTGAAAAGTGAAAGTGAAGTCTTTCAGTCGTATCCGACTCTTCGAAACTCCATGGACCGCAGCCCACCAGGCTCCTCCATCCATGGGATTTTCCAGGCAAGAGTACCGGAGTGGGGTGCCATTGCCTTTTCTGAAGTATATGACTAGATGCTAGAATTCCAAAATACTTGATTCTAATTGTTCTTGCCAGTTCAATAGCTGTTTTGATGGGGAGACAAATTCCCAAAGCTTTCTACTCTGCCATCTTTAATGATGTCACTCAACATACTTTACTGTTTGGTAAACCAAATTCTTTATGCATCTTCTATTTCAGTTTTCTTTTTTTCTAGCCACTTTTGTATATTTATTGTCCCAGGTAAGCATTAGAATACTTATCGTCAAGAAAGAAAGAAAAGCAAAATCATACTTGTTTTATTCATAAACTGTATTGAATGTATTGGTTAATTTTAGGGAAATTGACTTATTTCCAGTATTATAGCTATATACACATAAACTATAGTTCCCCATTTATTCAAGTCTTTTTCTAAGTCCTTGTATAGATTTTACTATTTTTATATAATACCTGTCCATTTATTTGATATCTTTCTTTATTATATTTGTGAAATAATATCAGTGTTTAAAATATTACAATTGTAAGTGCAATAATTTTCTGTATTACAAATTCTAAAGGGTTATTATTATACAAGAAAACTATATTTGATTATTTTTGTGTGATTGACTGCATTACTGAATTCTTCTATTAATTCTAATTGTCATTTTCTTAGCATTTCTTGAATATATAATCACATAATTTGCAAATAATTATTATTATTTTCTTCCTAGTTCCAGTATTTATATTGCTTTTATTTTCAGGACAATTATAAAAAATAGTGATGATTGTAATTGTCCTTCTTTTGTTCCTAGTTTAAATGAGAAAGTGCCTAGTGTTCCAGTATTAATCATGATGCTGGCTATTACTGTGTGCTATAAATACATTAACTTGCATATATATATATATATACACACACAAACTGGTATAAAGAAATTACATTTTAATAAAATATTTTGTGTAGATAGGTATTTAAGTATTTACTGCATTTTCTACATGATTATTGTTATTTTGGAGTAAGAAATGGCAACTCACTCCAGTATTCTTGCCTAGAAAACTTCATGGACAGAGGAGCCTTGTGGGCTACAATCCATGGAGTCACAAAGAGTTGGATACAACTGAGCAACTGTGTACACATGCATGCACTGTGTTATTTAGACTTTAAATTTGGTAATTTCAATTTTCATTGAAAATCATCCATTTCAATCATGCTTTCAAATTTATTAGCATAAGGCTTTGTAAATAAATACTCTTATAATTTTATAAATTTCTTCTTACAAGTTAATATCTTCTTTGGGGCATGATTTATTTGGTAGATTTATTTTGTGGCTATATATGTGTATATATATACAAGCATATAAATGTACATATATTTATATATTATACAAATATATATTTGCATTATATATGTTTCATTTACCTCTCAAAAAATACATTTCATTACATTTCTGTCTCATATTTATCTACTACTATTTTTAATCTATAAAAAATATAAAGTGATGAGTTCTCAGGTATGTCACCAAAATTATGATCTATTAAAATATCAATAACTTAAGATTTATTAAAAATTTAAAATTTTGCTTTGCAAAGGACCCAGTTAAGATGATCCATAAATTGGGAGAAATTATTTGCAAATCATATATTTGACAAAGCTTTGAATATAGAATACGTTGAGAATTTTGTAAACTGAATAATAAGAGAACAAACAATTCAATTAGAAAATGGACAAAATCTTGGACATTTCATGAAAGAGAATAAAAGGATGACAAATATTCATATAAAAATAGGTTCAACATCACTGGCATTATTGAAATGCAAATGTAGGTTATATGCTGTGCTTAGTTGCTCAGTCGTCTCCAACTCTTTGCGACGCTATGGACAGGTTCCTCTGTCCATGGAATTCTCCAGGCAAGAATACTGGAGTGGGTTGCCATTCCCTGCTCCAGGGGATCTTCCCAGCCTATGTCTCCTGCATTGCAGACAGATTCTGTACTGTCTGAGCCACCAGGGAAGTCCAAGAATACTGGAGTGGATAGCCTGTTCCTTCCTGAGGGGAACTTCCAGACCCAGGAACTGAACCAAGGTCTCCTGCATTGCAGGCAGATTCTTTACCAGCTGTGCTACCCAGGAAGCTCAAATTTAGGCTATAATTAGACACAATTATACAATGATTAGAAGAACTAAAAATGTTAAAAGTAGTGTCAACTTTAAGTGCTAGCAAGGCTGGGGAGTCACTGTTGCATGCATTGTTAGTGGGGATGTGAAATGGTACCAGCACTCTGGGAAACAGGCTCACCTTCTTATAAAGTTAAACATATCAGCATGGTTTGACCCAACAATCACAGTCCTGGATATCTATCCTAGAATGATGAAAATCTATGCATGAATGTTCATAGCAGTTATTTGTAACTGCCAAAAATTGGAGATAATTAAAATGTCCTCTAACAGTTAAATGGACAAACAGAGTTATATCCATACAATGGAATACTTCTCAGTAATAAATGGTAATGAACTACTGATGTATAAAACAACTTCAGTGGATCTCAGTGGTATTATTCTGAGAAGTTAATCTCAATAGTATGCTGTGTGAATATGAATATATAGATAGATAGATAGATCAATTGATATGCCCTTAAAGTAATAAAATTATAGTAATGGAATATATCAGTTCTTGGTAATGGGTAACAACTTTCTGAAGAATACTGAGGAAATTTCCAAGTCAACAGGGGAGAACAGAACAAAACAAAAGCACACAGGAGGAACTTGAGATCTTTTGTACCTATAGCCAGGATAAATATTAAACATAGCCCAGGACATTCCTGATGGTCCAGTGGCTAAGACTCTGCTCCCAATGCAGGTGCCCGGGTTTAATTTCCGATCAGGGAACCACATCCCACACGCCATGATGCAACTGAAGATCCTGCAGGTCGCATCAATCCCGCATGCCACAGCTAAGACCCACTGCAGCCAAAGAAATAGTTTTTAAAAAACAAACATAGCCCAATTCTTAGCCAGGTTAACCTAAAGCTTCACACTAAATGCCTACTTACTCAGTTTCTAGTATCTAAGTTTCTTTCACATGTGCATTTTTCAACACAGATATTACAAGGCAGGCCAATAAGCAGTACACAGATGTGGGGGGTGGTTTGTTATACAGCATCTTGTAGTATGTACTTGCTACTCATATAGTAGCAAGTTGAATAATAAAGAAGTTATATTCTATACATATTACCTAAATTATTCTCCATCTTGTTTATGGCATGTGAAACATTTATGGCATGAGGTTGAAATCCCAGGGACCCAGGCAATGTGCTCACCATTCATCACTGAGTCTGGGCTGAGGCCACATCTCCCAGGGCTGCTACCAGCCAATCATGGCTCAGGCTAAGAGGGTATTTCTGGGAGACATAGGACTCTGATGATGACTAGCTTTGGCTCAGAAATACCCAGAAAGCCTTGCTGGAACTTAGACTGCAAAGTGGTACAGTATGTTTTCATCCCACTTCATTCACTCTCACTTTCTCTCCAGGTCAGGTGTGCAGTTGTCTGCCAGCTCTCCCAAATATTCCAATCTCCCTCTTCATTTCTTCTCACAACCCTTTCCTGCCTAAAAAATCCTTTGTATTTAATCTGTTCTTGGCATCTGTTTCTCAGAGAATCTGGACAACTAATCTCTTATCCCCTTCAGTCAGTTCAGTTCAGTTCAGTCACTCAGTCGTGTTTGACTCTTTGTGACCCCATGAACTGCAGCATGCCAGGCCTCCCTATCCATCGCCAACTCCCGGAGTTCACTCAGACTCATGTCCATCGAGTCAGTGATGCCATCCAGCCATCTCATCCTCTGTTGTCCCCTTCTCCTCCTTCCTCCAATCCCTCCCAGCATCAGAGTCTTTTCCAATGAGTCAACTCTTCGCATGAGGTGGCCAAAGTACTGGAGTTTCAGCTTTAGCATCATTCCTTCCAAAGAAATCCCAGGGCTGATCTCCTTCAGAATGGACTGGTTGGATCTCCTTGCAGTCCAAGGGACTCTCAAGAGTCTTCTCCAACACCACAGTTCAAAAGCATCAATTCTTCGGTGCTCTGCTTTCTTTGTAGTCCAACTCTCACGTCCATACATGACCACTGGAAAAACCATAGCCTTGACTAGACGGACCTTTGTTGGCAAAGTAATGTCTCTGCTTTTCAATATGCTATCTAGGTTGGTCATAACTTTTCTTCCAAGGAGTAAGCATCTTTTAATTTCATGGCTGCAGTCACCATCTGCAGTGATTTTGGAACCCAAAAAAATAAAGTCTGACACCGTTTCCCCATCTATTTCCCATGAAGTGATGGGACCAGATGCCATGATCTTTGTTGTCTGAATGTTGAGTTTTAAGCCAACTTTTTCATTCTCCACTTTCACTTTCATCAAGAGGCTTTTTAGTTCCTCTTCACTTTCTGCCGTAAGGGTGGTGTCATCTGCATATCTGAGGTTATTGATATTTCTCCTGGCAATCTTGATTCCAGCTTGTGCTTCTTCCAGCCCAGCATTTCTCATGATGTACTCTGCATATAAGTTTAATAAGCAGGGTGACAATATACAGCCTTGACATACTCCTTTTCCTATTTGGAACCAGTCTGTTGCTCCATGTCCAGTTCTAACTGTTGCTTCCTGACCTGCATATAGGTTCCTCAAGAGGCAGGTCAGGTGGTCTGGTATTCCCATCTCTTTTAGAATTTTCCACAGTTTATTGTGATCCACACCATCAAAGGCTTTGGCATAGTCGATAAATCAGAAATAGATGTTTTTCTGGAACTCTCTTGCTTTTTCCATGATTCAGTGGATGTTGGCAATTTGATCTCTGGTTCCTCTGCCTTTTCTAAAACCAGCTTGAACATCTGGAAGTTCACAGTTCACGTATTGCTGAAGCCTGGCTTGGAGAATTTTGAGCATTACTTTACTAGAGTGTGAGATGAGTGCAATTGTGTGGTAGTTTGAGCATTCTTTGGCATTGCCTTTCTTTGGGATTGGAATGAAAACTGACCTTTTCCAGTCCTGTGGCCACTGCTGAGTTTTCCAAATTTGCTGGCATATTGAGTGCAGCACTTTCACAGCATCCCCTTATCCCCTTACTACTCCAGAATGAAGAACAGTATACCCTGGTGAGCATTTTTAAATCACAGATGTTTATAGATAGAAACTGTCTGTGTTTTTAAATTTGGTTTCTCAAGGAACACAGAAAAATTCAGGTAACTTTCTCAAATGGATACTCAGGGTTCATTTTTTAATCTCTCAAGTTTCAAGATTGGATGTCTTCTTAGAAGGCAGTGGACATCCTTTACTGTAAACTGGCATCATAATAAAAAGAAAAGCCTAGATTCCAGAAAGGTAGAGCCTGTCCACAGGATTCTGTATGATAGCCACACACTTCACAGATACTTATGCAATGCTGGTAGGATGAGCTTTCAGTTTTCAAATTTAATTATGAATCTTAAACACACTGAGGTTTGGTAGACACAGGACCTCTGAATTAGCTCATGAAGTGATTGGTTAAATAGGACACAGCTGGATCTTTGCAATTATATAGCTATGACCTTGGTTTTATTTCCCTAAGGTCTGAGGAATTTAGAGGTTAGGGACAGATTTTAAGTAGATTAAGTATCGTGTATCTCTGTGTTGCATGTATGGGTAAACTCGGCCAGATATATTTTCTTAACTGTCACAACAGCATGTACATGTGGTTCAATAACTGCCTTTTTTGTGTATTCAGTTGTGAAAACTGCACCCCAGCTAAAATCCACAAAGGAGATGGAACCTTAATTTCCTTGAAGCTATTAAATTCTTATATAAAATTACTGTTGCACTGAAGTCAGCTTTCAATGTGAGATTCACTGGGACTTTGGCGTTCTTAGGGGAAGTTAAGATCCTTTTTAGTATCATATGCCCAAAATACCCTTGAGGATACTGCTCTTTGACATTGGACTTGGCAACAAAACAAAAGCACATGAAACATAGGCGAAAGAAAACAAGTGAGACTATGCAAAACTAAAAAGCTCCTACATAGCAAAGGAGACAATCCACAAAATGGAAAAAACAGCTTACAGAATGGACAAAACATTTGCAAACTACATATCAGATAAGGGGTTAATTTCTAAAATATATAAGCAAGTCACTCAACTCGATAGCAAACATCCAAATAAGCTAATTAAAGAGTAGGCAGAGAACACAAGCAGACATCTTCCCAAAGAGACATGCAAATGGCCAACAGGTATATGAAAAAGTGCTCGACATCAGAAGCGATTGCTGCTGCTGCTGCTGCTAAGTCACTTCAGTCGTGTCCGACTCTGTGCGACCCCAAAGACGGCAGCCCACCAGGCTCCCCCGTCCCTGGGATTCTCCAGGCAAGAACACTGGAGTGGGTTGCCATTTCCTTCTCCAATGCATGACAGTGAAAAGTGAAAGTGAAGTCACTCAGTCATGTCCGAGTCCTCGCGACCCCATGGACTGCAGCCTACCAGGCTCCTCCGCCCATGGGATTTTCCAGGCAAGAGTACTGGAGTGGGGTGCCATTGCCTTCTCCATCATAAGTGATTAGTAAGATGCAAATCAAAACCACCGTGAGACATCACCTCACTTTTATTAAGATGGCAATTATTTAAAAACAAAGGATAGTAAGTGTTGTCTAGGATGTAAAGAAAGGGAACCATAATACATGGTTAGTGGAAATGTAAAGTGGTTCAGCCATTGTGTAAAACAGAATGGAAATTCCTCAAAAAATTAAAAATATAACTCTTTATGTCTATGGCTGATTTATGTTGATGTGATACAGAAACCAATACAATATCATAAAGGAATTATCCTTCAATTAAAAATAAATAAAATTTAAAAACTAGAGCTCATATTACACCTGCAATCCCATTTCTTTATATATGTATATATCCAAAGAAAATTCAAAATCTAGAAGTATCTTCAGAATTACTCACGATAGGACATGGAAGCAACCTAGTGTCTATTGATGAAAGAGTTAATTTTAAAAAATGTGGTATATACAAAAAAATATTATTCGGCCTTTTAAAAAAAGGACATTCTACCATTTACAACAACATGCATAGACCTAGAGGGCACTGTGCTAATTGAAGTAAGCCATACACAGAAAGACAAAACACATGATCTCACTTACATGTGGAATTTAAACTAGTCGATCTCATAGAAACAGAAAGTAGAATGGTAGATATGAGAAGCTGGAGGAATTGGGAAATGGGGAGATGGTTAAGTTTCAGTTTTGCAAGATAAACAACTTCTGGAAATGTGATGCATAGCATGGTGACTCCAGGTAACAATGCTGCACTGTGCAATTGAAATTTGCAAAGAGGGTTAATTTTAAGTGTTTTCACCACTACCCACACCAAAAAAGCTAACCATGAACTATGTGAGGGGATAGATATATTAATCAGCTTGATTGTGGTGATTAGTTCACCACATGTACATGTGTATCAAATCATCAAGTTATACACTTTGCATATGTTAAAAAAATCTTGAAACCAAACTTGCTTGGGTCAAGACAGAGGTGGGTTAAAAAGGACATGATATTTCTAAACAAGTAAATTACCCAAGAGTCATTTGAATTTTCTGTGGCCAAGTGAATTCAAGCAGTTCTGTGCATCAACACTCAGGTACCCACATACCTGAAAAATGTGCTGAAAACCCATCAGTCCAATTAATTATTCACATGGGCACAACTGAGCTCCTGTAGATCTAGTAAGCCTAACTTTGGACAACTGTCCGTTCATCAAGATTGCTGGAAAGAAAAAAGAAATTCCATTGGAAAAGTTAATTCATTGTTTCTGAATAAGAAAAACAAAAACCTAGTTACAAAGATGGAAAACAATTCTACAAAGTAGATACATGAACTGCCAATATCTTAGAAGAAGAATAAGTAAAAGACCCTCATAAAAACGGGTCTTTGCACCACACCAGAGAACTGGGAATCCATGGTTTTCTCATAACAAAGGAGAGTGCCTCTTTCAGTTGGAGTTCAGTCACTCAGTCATGTCTGACTCTTTGCGACCCCATGAACCGCAGTACACCAGGCCTCTCTGTCCATCATCAACTCCTGGAGTTGACTCAAACTCACATCCATTGTGTCAGTGATGCCATCCAACCATCTCATCCTCTGTCGTCCCCTTCCCCTCCTGCCCTCAATCTTTCCCAGCATCAGGGTCTTTTCAAATGAGTCAGCTCTTCACATCAGGTGAAGTATTGGAGTTTCAGCTTCAACATCAGTCCTTCCAATGAACACCCAGGACTGATCTCCTTTAGGATGGACTGGTTGGATCTCCTTGCAGTCCAAGGGACTCTCAAGAGTCTTCTCCAACACCACAGTTCAAAAGCATCAATTCTTCTGTGCTCAGCTTTCTTTATAGTCCAACTCTCACATCCATACATGACCACTGGAAAAACCATAGCCTTGACTAGATGGACCTTTGTTGGCAAAGTAATGTCTCTGCTTTTTAATATGCTGTCTAGGTTGCTCATAACTTTCAGAGGCTAAATTTTATGTTTCCTTGATTTAAAGAGGGAAAGGATCCTAATTTTCTATTTATTTTGTAATACCTGGTATGTGAACTTCCAGCTAGCGTAAGTATTTCTGATGAAATGTGGGACAATGACACCTTGAAAGGTGGTGACAGAGTCTCTACTTGAAAAGTAATTGCTCCTGGCTTTGTGCACAGTAACGCCAGGATGGAAAATACATTCAGAATAGCAAATGTCAAGAATGCTTCTAATCCAACTTGAGTCCCTACTTTACCATTTTGGGGAGGCAGGTAGGATAAAAAAACATGCTGAAAAGCATTATTTATTACATCAAAATTTAGTGTTTGTTAAATATATATAATCTCTACTGTTTCTTCTCCCTTTGTGTCTCTCCCCATCTTCCCTCCTTCTCTCTCTCTTTCATTCTATTTCTCTCTCCATTTTTTAAAGCTTTAATCCTCTTCTGTAAGATTTCTACTCAAAACTATTAACTGAATTCATCTTCAAAAGATTAATTAGCTTTTAAAAATGTAAAGTTCAGGAGATATGTTATCTTTATTATTGTTTTGGATTTTATTTAATTAACTTTTTATGGTGTGCAAAGAACTGACAACTGGATTGATTTTATTTTTTTAATATATAAAGTGTGATGCATATGAAAGAATATATGTAAATCTATGTAAAACATGTGGCATACCATTAATAAACCATGAAACATCTTTCAGTCTGTTTTAAACTATTTTAAATACTGATGCATTCACTTTTTGTCTCCTTTCCTACACTTTACTCCTCCTTCTCCCTCTCAACTCCTGAAGTGACTATTATTCTAGATTTTGTTTTTATCATTCCTCACTATGCTCATGATTTGTTTTCCTCCTGTGTATATAATATACGTATATAACTAGCATAATATACATATATAACTAATATACATATATAACATATGTAACTATATAATAAGTAGTTCTTAATTTAATTTAGTCAAATGTATCTATCTGGTTTTATTTTAGCACTTTGTGATTTGTTTAAGATAGCCTTCCTTCCCCAAAGTTATGCATATATTCTTCCAAATGTTTTAGTTTACCTTTTAAATTTAAGTCCTCAATCTATAAGAAATATATGTAGTAGGAGCTATTTTATTAGGTGCATACAAATTTAGAATTTTATATTTTTCTAGTTGAATTTTTTTATTATTACACAAAGACCCTTTCTACCCCGAATCTTGTTTTATGTCTTAAATTCTTTTTTGATTTATTTAAATAGAATTATGTTATTGTTGTTTAGTCACTAAGTCATGTCTGACTCTTTTGTGACCCCATGGACTGTAGCTCACCAGGCTCCACTGTTCATGGTATTTCCCAGGCAAGAATACTGAAATGGGTTGCTATTTCCTACTCCAGGGGACTTACTAACCCAGAGATCGAACACATGTCTCCTGCATTAGGGGGTGGGTTCTTTACCACTGAGTGACCTGGGGAGGCCCAAATATAATTATACTAGACTTCTTTTGGTTCATATTTACTTTGTATGTTTTCTTCATTAGTTTTACACTCAAATTTTCCATACCCTTGCATTTTAGTTGTATCTCTTATAAAAAGCATGTTGGTGGGGTTTTTTTTTTTAATACAATCTGACCATATTTCAAGGATTATAAATTATCAATGAAATTTAACCTTCCAGGTAGAAGATTTTTTCATACAACTAAATGCACAGAGAGCTCTATCTTCTAAAAGTATCAGATTGGATTTTATTACACAACCGATTATTACCATAAAGATGAATCAGCAGCTTTAAGAGAAGTTAATTTTGTCTCCAGCCTGATTCTTTTAGAACAACTTATGTGGACACAGACCTAAGTATGCTTTATGTTTCTTAGATCATCTCAACCCTTAGAAGAGGAATCTTCCAACGAGAAATGAAAATGGCCCTACCAAATCTTGCATTAAAACATTTAACAATATGTCCTATTGCAGACTAACCTAAGAGGGTGAATGCTTAATTATGTGACCCCATTCATTCTTTGTGTTTGGCTGCAGCAGGACTCTGGGTCTTCACTGTGTCCTGAGGGCTCTTTCAGCAGCATAAGGACTCTAGTTGTGGCGCACAGGCGCAGTAGTTGTGGTGCAGGCTTAGTCGCCCTGCAACATATGGTGTGTTAGTTCCACGATCAGGAATGGAACCCTCATCCTCTGCATACCAAGCTGAATTCTCAACCGCTGGACCACGAGGGAAGTCCCAGTGACATTTATTCTTTATTACATTTAGCAATTTATCACAGAAAATGTCCAGACATGGAAGTGACTGGTTCGAAATTGGGAAAGGATTATGACAAAGCTGTATGTTATCACCTTGTTTGTTTAAATTATATGCAGAGTACATCATGTGAAATGCTGGGTTGGATGAATCAAAAGCTGGAATCAAGATCTCCAGGAGAAATATCAACAACCTCATATATTCAGATGATACCAGTCTAATGGCAGAAAGCAAAGAGGAACTAAAGAGCGTCCTGATGAGGGTGAAAGAGGAGAATGAAAAGACTGGCTTAACACTCAGCATTCAAAACACTAAGATCACAGCATCTGGTCCCAGCACTTCATGGCAAATAGAAGGGGGAAGAGTGGAAGCAGTACAGATTTTCCTTTCTAGGGCTCCAAAATCACTGTGGATGGTGACTGCAGCTATGAAATTTAAAAAAGCTTGCTTCCTGGAAGGAAAACTATAACAGACCTAGACAGCGTATTAAAAAGTAGAGATATCACTTTGCCAAAAACAGTTTGTATTGTCAAAGCTATAGTTTTTTCCAGTAGTCATATACAGATGTGAGAGTTGGACCATAAGGAAGGTTGGGCACTAAAGAATTGGTGTTTTCAAACTGTAGTGCTGGTGAAAACTCTTGAGAGTCCCTTGCACTTCAAGGATAGCGAATCAGTCAGTCCTAAAGGAAATCAACTCTGAATATACATTGGAAGGACTGATACTGAAGCTGAAGTTCCAGTATTTTGGCCACCTGATGTGAAGAGTCAACTCACTGGAAAAGACCCTGAAAGACTGAGGACATGAAGAGAAGGGGATGGCAGAGGATGAGCCGATTGGATGGCATCGATGAATATGAGTTTGGGAAACTCCAAGAGATAGTGAAGGACAGGGAAGCCTGGTGTGCTGCAGTCGATGGGGTGGTAAAGAGTCTGACATGACTGAGAGACTGAACAACAACGAACTAAAGAAGACTTCTTAAGATGCCCCCCATTCCTCCTTAGGAGTGTTATTTTTTCCTATTGGGAAGATTATTCAAGCCATAGTTCTGGTTCTGGAGGTCTGGGCTCATGAAAGAAAGTAAGAGACTATCCACAGGAAAACAGAGGCTTCATGCTTGTGGGCTGTAAATGATGTCTCCTGGTCTTGGTCGGGCTCACCTTGTAGGTGGATGTCACTGGCCATTGATTGACTTAGGATGGGCTTGGCTAGGTTGCCTTGGCTTTGCTCTGTCATCCTCCAGCAAGCTTGCCTAGACCTGTTCACATCGACATTACAGATAGCAAGAGAAACACCCTCAGAAGGCAAGCACTTTGTGAATCTCTTCTTGCATGAAGCTTGCTAACATCCTGTTGGCCAAAATAAGTCACATAATCTAATTGAGCTTAGATTCAGACACGAGGAATGAGTGGAGCATTTAATGAAATTAATCTACCACAGAGACCAATTTCCCTCCTAGACTCTGAGAAATACAAGATGTGAGCAAAACAAGACTGCAGAGAGGATTGATAGGGAACAATCATCCCCAAGGAAGGGCAAATTTCAACAGAGGTATGACCTCTTGGAAGGACAGCTTGTCCTTCAGCCTGGACCCTCACCAATCTCTCCTTTCTTTTTGATAGCTAGAACATCTAATTGCCTTATATCAATTTTTACAAGGAGAAAGAAGCAACTACAAGCAAGCAAGTTCCTTTGTCTAACATTGTATTTATGGCAGGAAGCAAGATGATTATGTGACAGATCCATAAAGGAAAAGTATATTTCTTCTCAGGGATAGGGAGAGCTTTGGAGAAAAAAGACAAGTCTCTGATTACTGCTGGTTGGGAAGTGTTTATCTTTGATTTGCATAAGCTGTGGGCATCTCCTTTGAATTTTTGAAAAATTGCAAATTGAGAACCATATATTGAGAGGGAGCAGCTAGATTTCTGAGACACAACAACATGGGACTAAAGAGCCTTGATTTGGGATAATAAAAGGCACTCATGATTTCCATATTTTATATTCTGGAACATCCCTTTTATTGTTTTACTGTGTTTGTGTGTGTGCATGTGTGATAGTCACACTAGAGACTTGACATATAATTTTATTTGGGTTGGTGCCACAGTGTTATATTTATGCATGTTTTCTGCATTCACTGCTAGAAAGCAGGGCAGTAAATCTTAGGAGATTCAGGCCTAATCTGTGTTGCCATATGAGAATGAAAAGCAGGAATTTCTGCACATATTTTAAGCTGTCTCTTTCCTTAATGCATTGTGTCATGTTCTTAGCAGTTTCTCCCATATAAGATAGGCTTTCAGTGTGCACATAGGCTTGGGGGAAATCTTGCTCCTATGTATTAACTGCTGACTGCTTTAATCCTGTTAGAATTTAATTTCCCTTGATTGAAGGCAGTGTTATCACCAGGTGCTGAGTGGCCCTTTCCTATCAGTACACATAAATCCTGTTAGTCCTCCCCAGACTCCACATGTCCCAGAGTCTTCTGAGGTCAGACTCTTCTGAAGGAGAGATTACTCTCAGGTTCATCCAATACAGAGTGAAAGTCAAACTTTTGGACACAAATGTGTTGCTTATTTGTGTTTGGCTGAGTTGTGGAATGGAAGCTTCTCTGCTGACAGGCTGTGAGAGTCCCAGCAATTTTTAATCACTTCTGCATTAAATAGCAAGTTCAAGGACATTTTTTTTTAGAAAGACTTAAATTAAATTGAAAGGTGTTATTGATTAGCAAGATACTGACTCATAAAACTCTATATGGTTTTTAATTCTTCCAGTTTTCCTAAATAAAGAATTTCATTTTTATGTGCATGATCTGTTTTAACTACTTGTCTCAGGAAACTCACTGGGGTTTGTAATGAAATCAATTCGCGATGATCCCAGTGTCTTTGGTTCTCACTGAGAGTCTTCCTGCTCCCAGCTTTTTCTTTCTGCATCTCATCTGTTGTCCATTTTCTGCTAATTATCTCCCTTCACCAGACCAAAATAAAAAAGCCAAGTCTTTTCACAGTCAGTTTTGCTACTTGTTAGCACCTCTAATTATTTTTCTCAAAAGTTTGATTTATGAAAAAATTATTGGATAAATTGAAGTGTCTGAGTATCTGTGGAGTTCAGGCATTAATTAAAATAAATCCACTGTACTGGCAATCATTTGGTATTTATACTGATCAGTTTTTAAAAGAATCTGATTTAACTATTTCATTGACATTGATTTGGTCATCAAACATCGTCTAAATGATGCTGTAGCATAATGTAGCATGCTGTGATCTAAAGATAATTCATAGAAAGTCCTTGTCCTCAAAGCAATGAGAGATTATGGTAAGACTTCTTTCAGGATCATAAACTCAACCGTTACAAAAGAATTGGACCAAGTGGCAGTGTGAAGGTCCCAGGCCCCATCTAAAAGGGAGAAACCAGCTGTATTAAGCCATTGCTTTTATACAGGAATGCTGGTCTACTGACATTAGGATTTCTTTTTTTTTTCAAGAAGAACTAGAATTTTGGATTTTACTATGTCATAATTTACTTAAATTTTAACCTTCATACCAGCTTCATAAGTGATTAACCTACTACCTTTACTATATATTTACCTTTCCAATGAGATTTATTCTTTTAAATATGTCCTTATCACTAATTAGTGCTCTTTCTTTTCAGCTTGAAAAACTTTGACACTTTTTGTAAAGCTGGTTTACTGGTAATAAACTCGTTTAGATTTTGCTTTTCTGGAGAACTCTTTATCTAGCCCTTACTTCTGAATGATAACTTTGCCAAGTAGAGGATACTTGGTCAAACGTATTTTTCTTTCAGCACTTTGAATATATCAAATATATTTGAATATATCTAGCCTGAAAAATCTGCTGCTAGTTTTATGAGAGTTTCCTTGTACTGAACGAATTGCTTTCCTCTTACTGCTTTTTAATATTCTCTCTTGTCTTTAACTTTCGGCAGTTTAACTATAGTGTGTCTTGCTGTTGGTCTCTTTAGTTTCTCCTTATTTGAAATTCTCTGGACTTCCTGGATCTGGATGTCTGCTTCCTTCCCCAGGTTAGGAAAGTTTTCAGCCCTTATTTCTTCAAATAAGTTTCTTCCCTGTTCTTTCTTTCTTCTCCTTCTAGAAGCCCTACCATGTGAATGTTACTCTGCTTGATATTGTCACACAAGTCCCTTAAGCTATCTTCATTCATTTTCAGTTTTTAAAAACATTTACTGCTTTGATGTGTTGACTTCAAAAGTCTCCAAGTTGACTGATCCTTTCTTCTGTTTCGTCCAGTGTGCTGATGAAATTTCCTAATGTATTTTTCAATTGAGCTATTGTCTTCCTCAGCTCTGTGACTTCTATTTAGTACTTTCTTATTTTTCTATCTTTGTTGAAACTCTCGTCATGTTCATCCATGATTCTCCCTAGTTCAGTGAGCATTTTATCACAATGACTTTAAGCCTTTATCAGGTAAATTATTTACCTTTGTTTCATTAGGTTTTATCTTGTTCTTTCATCTGGGACATATTCCTCTTTCCTCATGTTGGTCAACTTTTACCTGGATTTTTATACAGTAGATTAAACAATCACCTCTCACAGTCTTGACAGAGTGACCACATGTAGGAAGTGAATGTTGTCCATCAATGACCCCTCAACTCCTTGTCTCTCAGACTTCTGTGCTTATCCAAGCAGCCTCTTGTATTTTTTAATAACTTCCATAGTTGACCATCTGATAAGATTGTCAGTATCCTAAAGGGAGAATCTCAGAACCTAGACTTAGGCTGACTGGAAATCAAACCTTCAGGCATCAACTTTTAAAAGTATGTGAATTAATGATAAAATGAACTTATCTGGTGTCTCAGTGGTAAAGAATCCACCTCCCAATGCAGGAGACATGGGTTTGATCCCTGGGCCAGGAAAATCCCCTGGAGAAGGAAATGGCAACCCATTCCAGTGTTCTTGCCTGGAAAATCACAATGTCAGAGGAGCTTGGCAGGCTACAGTCCATAGGGTCACAAGAGAGTCAGACATGACTTAGCAACTAAACAACAATATATGATAAATACAATAACAAAAGTATGCAAAAACTTCCAGACAAACAAAGGTACAGGACCAGACCACTTCAATGGTGAATTTTAGAAAGCACTCAAAAAATATATATATAAAATTTAAAATAAAATAGACATTTAGAAGTTATAGACCATGTTTAGCCTTCTGCTGTACCCTTTTGCAAAGAACATTTCCTGCACTAGGGTTTTATTATGTTCCATGTTCTTTAATAACTTCCCTCTTTTACACAACAAATAATAGGACAAATGTACATAAGAAAAATGTGAACCAAAAAAAGTCTGGTCTAGTTATATTAAATTGAGTGCAAAAAATCTTTAAGACAAAAACAAAAGCTAAAATTAGAAAGGATCTTTGAATTTTAAAATGTAAATGGAAAAATATAAAAATTCTAAGTACTAAACTCTAAATTAAAATATAGATTGAAGCTGGAGTCTTTTCATGATCCAGATGATAATAGATCACATATCTGTCAGTTAATGAAAAAAAGAAGGAGATTCAAGATTCAGAGAGATTGACTTTGGTCCCCATTTACTTGTAAATATTTGTTATGATGTGATATATTATAGTTTTATGTTCCTGGTCACACTGATTTATGGATTATATCCTCTGAAAAAATCAAAACTTTATAATACTTATAAAACTTTGAAATGAATGGAATGGTATCAGGTACCTAATAATAAAGCTTCAAAATATATAAACAAAATTTAGCAGAAGTAGAGAGAATATAGACTAACATATTAATAATAATATTTTGATACAACTCAGTATATGATAGAACAAGTAGATAAAAATTAGTAAGAATATAGAAAATATAAACACTTTGTTTAATGCATCTGACAAATTTTTATGTTTAGAATATTATATCCAACATCTTAGTTAATTTTATTTCAAGTGCACACAGGACATGTACCAAAATGAACCATAGGCTTAGCTGTAAAACAAATTTAAATAAATTTCATGGTGTTGGAATCACAGTTGTTTGTTCTCTAGTCCAAGTAGAATTCAGTTGGAACTCAAAAACCCAATCAAACAAACAAGGAAATAAACAGCAAACCAATAAAACTAACCGATTCCTTTACTAGTGGAAATTAAATGATGATTCCTAAGTTATGAATGGGTAAATAAAAAACACAAGATTTTAAAATGAATGATAATAAAAATAAAATAAATCAAAACTTGTGAAAAATACCTCAAACTATGATTTGATGAAACTGTATAGCCATGTACACACAGAAGAGAATAAAAACTTAAAATCTATTATTTAAACATTTATGTCAAGAAATTAGAAAATTATAGCAAATTAAATTTGAAAATAAAGGAATAAAGGAAAAGGAATAAAGATTGAAAAGGAAACTTAAAAAATGAAAAGTAACTATAGAAAGGACAACCAAACCAAAAGCTGCTTTTTGGCAAAACAGATCAAGAAACTAAGAAAAGGCACAAAGTACCAACATACAGAATGAAGACTGAGACAATGCTGCTGCTGCTGCTAAATCGCTTCAGTCATGTCTGACCCTGTGCGACCCCACAGACGGCAGCCCACGAGGCTCCCCCATCCCTGGGATTCTCCAGGCAAGAACACTGGAGTGGATTGCCATTTCCTTCTCCAGTAAAAGATAATAGAAGAATATTATAAGGAACTTTATGGCAAAATCTTTTTTGCTTTGTTTTATTCTCTTCTTTTTTTTTTTTTTTTCTTTTTGATTGAGGTGACTTTGCTTTATAACATTATGTGTTCCATGAGTGCAACATAATATTTGACTTCTGTACCCCATGGGCAGAGAAGCCTGGCAGACTACTGGCAGTCCATGGGGTCACCAAAGAGTCAGAAAGAACTTAGTAACTAAACAACAACAACAGTACATTTCTGGGGCTTTCCCCCAGTGGCTCAGCAGTAAAGAACTTGACTTCAGCACAGGAGATATGGGTTCCATCCCTGAGTTGGCAAGATCACCTGGAGAAGGAAATCCTATGAACAGTGGAGCCTGGCAACTAAACAACAATATCAAATATACTACAGAGTTCTTACCATGAAAAATTTAGTTTCCATTTCACACCATGAAGTTGATCTCCTTTATCCATTTCACCGTACTCCCCTACCTCCTCCCATATGGTAACCACCACTCTGTTCTCTGTATCTATATGGGTTTGTGTGTGTGTGTGTGTTCTTAATTTTTAATTTTTAAAAGTTACTTTCCACTTACAGTATTATAAAATATTGGCTATATCCCAATGTTGTACAATACATCCATAAGTCTATCATCTTACACCCGAGAGTTTGTACCTTCCACTCCTCAACTCCCCACTGGTAACCACTAGTTTGCTCTCTATATCTGTGAGTCTGCTTTTCTTTGGTTATATTCATTAGTTTGTTCTATTTTTTAGATTCCACTTGTAAGTAATAACATACAGTATTTGTCTTTTCTGTCTGATTTATTTCACTTAGCATAATACCCTCCAAGCCATCCATGTTGCTGCAAATATGTGGAAAACTTTTGAAAATTTAAACACAGTAGGTAAACTCCAGGAAACACAAATAAAAAATAAATCTTACCAACTCTGAGCTCAATTTTTTTTAAATTTTATTATGCAATTAAATTTTTTTCAGCATGTGCCCTCTGTGACAGCCCACTCTCATATCTGTGGAATGTGTTTCTCCCAAGGGGACACTTGCCTTCTGAGATGGCCTACATTCTGTCTTTATAGTGTGTCTGTCTCTAATAAATCCACTTTTTACCTAAAAACACATAAAAAAAAATTTCCACCCAAACAAGAATAATAACTTTGGACTCCAAATTACTTTTCCTGTGATTTGTGTTGTTGTTAGTCATTACTGCTGCTGCTAAGTCGCTTCAGTCCTGCCCGACTCTGTGTGACCCCATAGATGGCAGCCAACCAGGCTTTGCCATCCCTGGGATTCTTCAGGCAAGAACACTGGAGTGGGTTGCCATTTCCTTCTCCAATGCATGACAGTGAAAAGTGAAAGTGAAGTCACTCAGTCCTGTCTGACTCTTCGCGACCCATGGACTGCAGCCTACCAGGCTCCTCCGCCCATGGGATCTTCCAGGCAAGAGTACGGAGTGGAGTGCCATTGCATTCTCCGCGTTAGTCACTAAGTCGTGTCCAACTCTTTTGTGACCCCATGGACTGTAACCAGCCAGGCTCCTCTGTCTATGGGATTTCATAGGCAATAATACTAGAGTGGGTTACCATTTCCTTCTCCAGGGGATCTTCCCCACCCAGGGATGGAACCCATGTCTCCTGTATTGCAGGTGGATTCATTACTGCTGAGCCGCTAGGGAAGCATTCATATGCAATCATAGTTCCCTGATCAAGGATCAAACCCACATTCTCTGCATTTCAGGGTGGATTCTTAACCACTGGACCACCAGGGAAGTCCCAACAGTGAAAGTGTTAGTCACTCAGTCGTGTCCTCTTTGTTACCCCATGGACTGTATGTAGCTGACTAGGCTGCTCTGTCCATGGAATTCTGGAGTGGGTAGCCTTTCCATTCTCCAGGGAATCGTCCAGAACCCAGGACTGAACCCTGGTTTCCCACATTGTGGGGAGATTTGTTACCAACGGAGCCACCAGGGAAACTAAACCAAATGTTTAAAGAAGAAATAAGACCATTATTATACTAATTATTCCAGATAATGGGAAGAAAGGGAAGTCATCTGGCTTCTTTTAATGTAGCCAGTATAACATTAATATAAAAATCAAATGAGGATATTTCAAGAAAGAAAAATTATAGGACAGTTTTCCTCGTGAACACTGATGCAAACCTAATAATATATATATATTAACAATCAAAACCTACCAAAATATAGCTTGAGTAATAATATATCATGGCAAGGTAGAGGTTGTTCCAAGAATGTGCGGATTGTATACATTCAAAGCTAAATCAATATCATTCACCACATGGAGAGAATAAAGCATAAAGCATTTGCTAGAACTCAATATTCACACACACAAAAAAATCATTGGCACTGGGGATAGAATTGAAGTTTCTTAATCTGATAAGTGGAGTGTAAACAGGCCAATTTCCTGTGCTATTGGGAAGGATATACACATATCTCGTATGTGGGAGATAGGGCTTTGCCACCCCAAAATAGGTTTCTCTAGCATACTCATTGTCTTAAACTGGTTATTTCCTAAGAAACAGCAGACATGGCAAAAACTTTGGAAACTGAGTGGAAGTCATTCTTTTACAATAAACGTTTGCATCTGTAAGAAATATCTCCATTTGTAATGGTGTCTCTCTGGATGTACCAGGGAAAGGAGTATCATCAAAATCTCCTAAATGGAGAAGGCAGAGACTTTAACCTGCATAACAACCTCAGTGTTGTTTACTGTGCTCTTCCGGCTCACCACCCAGAATTGAATTTTCCCCACCCTCAAGACCCTTTTTTTTTTTTTTTTTCTTTAACTGAGGGTGATATTTAAAGTGAAGGCTTGGGGGCAGTCCCAAGATAGCAGAGGAATAGGAAGGGGAGACCACTTTCTCCCTCCACAAATTCATCAAAATATCATTTGAATGCTGAGAAACTGCCACAAAACAACTTCTGAACACTGGCGGAGGACACCAGGCACCCAAAAGGTAGCCCATTCTCTTCAAAATGAGGTAGGACAAAATACAAAAGACAGAAACAGAGATAAAAGAGTTAGGGATGGAGACCTGTCCTGGGGAGGGAGCTGTGAAGGAGAAGTTTCCAAACAGTAGGAAATCTTCTCACAGGCATGTCTGTGGGGAGTTTTGGAATCTCAGAGGGCAACATAACCAGGAAGAAAAAACAAAAAAAATCCCACAAAATATGCGCCTAACCACAACTGCCAGCATAGAAGTAGCCCTGATGCTTGTTTCTGCCACCAGCGAGTGAGGCTGGACAGGGAGGCAGCAAGCCGGGCTGGACAGGGATGTGTGGGCTGCATAATTGGTGCTTAGGGTAAGGACCAGGCCTGAATGCCCTAATGACAATCTGAGGGAGCTAACGTGAGATAGCAACCCAATCTATGGATCTCCAGAGAGAAAAAAAAAAGAGAACTTTCCCATGAAAGGCTCTAACGCTCAGCCTGGCCTGCTCACAGAACAAAGGATTGAGCAAATACCAAAGGAGAGCTAGCCAGCTGCATACGTGCCTCTCCCCTACACTGGAGGCAGAGAGGCAGGTGTGTGACAGCCAGAGCTGGAAGGCAAGAGGCTGCTGCAATCTCAGTCCCAGAGAATGGCATCTTCCACCACACTGTGAGCAGGCTCCTAGTTGCTAACCACGTCTTTCTGGGATCCTGGATGGTTGACATCCACCAGGAGGGTCGCAGCCTGAGATCATCTCCTCAGAGGAGACACACAGCACACCTGAGATGGTGCTCTTGCCAAGCACCTGGTCGTCAGGTGCTCAGAACTGGGAAGGGCACAAAATGCAGTGACCACTTTGAACAATGCCCCTGCAGAACACCCTGGAGCCTGAGCAGTGTAGACCCAGGAAGCACATGCCACTTTTAGCTGGGGAAAACCCAGTGTGGTCCATACACTGTAAGTACTCCCCACACATGCCAATGATAATTGTTGGCAGTGTTCCTCCCTCCCCACAACAAAATTGAACAAGTGAGCTTAAATAAGTGACCATCTTTGCCTATTTGTGTCAGGGCAGAAATTGGACATTGAAGATATTTGCAAACAGAGGGATCACATAAACAAAGAAGATGGATCCACTCTGGAAGTGACAGGTGCAACAGATTAAAACCCTATAGTTACCATTGACTAAGCATTGGAGGGGGCCTATAGACTTTGAGAACAAGTACAAGCTGGAACAAGGAAGTATCTGAAACTGAACTAACCCCACACTGCCCACAACAGCTCCAGAGAAATTCCTAGATATATTTATACTCATCACTTTTTAATGTTTTTTTTTAATTTAAGTTCTTTATTACTCCTTTAACTTTCATTTTTATGACCTACTATTACCTTGCAAAAAAGGACTCTATTTTTAAAACAAATTTCATATATATATATATATATATAATTTTTCTGATTGGTTTTGTTTTTTATTTTTAATATTTTATTTTTGAATGTCTTAGCTCTACTCTAGAGTTTTAATCTTTGCTTTTTGGTATTTGTTATCAATTTTGTACCTTTAAGAATCTAATCTTCAGTATCCATTTTCACTTAGGGGTGTGTTTATTGGCTTGATTGCTTTCTCCCCTTTTGACTCCCCCTCTTCTCCTCCTGATCACCTCTATCACCCTCCTCCCTCTTCTCTTCTCTACATAACTCTGTGAATCTCTATGAGTATTCTTGGCTGTGGAGAACACTTAGGTAATTGATTACTGCCTAGATTGGTCTCACTCCTTTTGACTCCCCCTCTTTTCCTCCTGGTCACCTCTATCTCCCTCCTCCCTCTTCTCTTCTCTGTGTAACTCTGTGAACCTATCTGGGTGTCTCTCACTGTGGAGAATTGTTTCACCATTAACCTAGATGTTTTATCATCTGTGCTATATGGGTGGAATAATCTTGAAGCTACTGTAAGAAAAAGATGGAAAGCCAGAGGCAGGAGGCTTAACTCCAAAACTTGAAAATATCAAAGAACTCCTGATTCCAGGGAACATTAATAGACAAAAGCTCACCCAAAAGCCTCCATACCTACACTCAAACCAAGCTCCACCCAAGAGCCAACAAGTTCCAGAGCAAGGCATACCATGCTATTTCTCCAGCAAAGCAGACACAGCCCTGAGCATTAAAACACAGGGTAACCAAAACCATGCCAAACCCATCAGATCAGATCAGATCAGTCGCTCAGTCATGTCTGACTCTTTGCGACCCCATGAATTGCAGCACGCCAGGCCTCCCTATCACCAACTCTCGGAGTTCACTCAGACTCACATCCATCAAGTCGGTGATGCCATCCAGCTATCTCATCTTCTGTTGTCCCCTTCTCCTCTTGCCCCCAATCCCTCCCAGCATCAGAGTCTTTTCCAATGACTCAACTCTTCACATGAGGTGGCCAAAGTACTGGAGTTTCACCTTCAGCATCATTCCTTCCAAAGAAATTCTAGGGCTGATCTCCTTCAGAATGGACTGGTCGGATCTCCTTGCAGTCCAAGGGACTCTCAAGAGTCTTCTCCAACACCACAGTTCAAAAGCATCAATTCTTCAGCACTCAGCCTTCTTCACAGTCCAACTCTCACATCCAAACATGACCCACAGGAAAAACCACAGCCTTGACTAGACGAACCTTTGTTGGCAAAACCCCTAGACACCTCAAAATTCACTACTGGACACTTCATTGCACTCCAGAGAGAAGAGATCCAGCTCCACCCACCAGAACACAGACATAAGCTCCACTAACCAGGAAACCTTGACAAGCCACTAGTCCAACCCCACCCACAGGCAGCAGGCTCCACAATAAAGAGGAACCATAAACATCCAGCCTACAGAAAGGGCACCCCAATCACAGCAATCCAAACAAAATGAAAAGACAGAAATATTCAGCAGGTAAAGGAATAAAACATGATAAATGCCCCCAAACCAAACAAAAGAGGAGACAGGGAGCCCACCTGAAAAAGAATTCAGAATAATGATAGTAAAGATGATCCAAAATCTTGAAAACTAAATGGAATTACAGATAAATAGACTAGACACAAGGATTGAGAAGATGCAAGAAATGTTTAACAAGGACCTGGAAGAAATAGACTCAATCAATAATGAATAATGCAATAACTGAGATCAAAACACTCCAGAGGGAACCAACAGTGGAATAACTGAGGCAGAAGATAGCATAAGTGAGATAGAAGATAGAATGGTGGAAATAAATGAAGCAGAGAGGAAAAAGGAAAAAAAGAATTAAAAGAAATGAGGACAACCTCAGAGACTCTGGGATAATGTTAAATGCCCCAACATTCGAATCATAAGAGTCCCAGAAGAAGAAGACAAAAAGAAAGGGCATGAGAAAATACTTGAGGAGATAATAGTTTAAAACTTCCCTAAAATGAGGAAGGAAATAGCCACCCAAGTCCAAGAAACCCAGAGAGTCCCAAGCAGGATAAACCCAAGGTGAAACACACCAAGTCACATATGAATCAAACTAATGAAGATCAAACACAAAGAGCAAATATTAAAAACAGCAAGGGAAAAACAACAAATAACACACAAGTGGATTCCCATGAGGATAACAGCCGATCTTTCAATAGAAACTCCTCAGGCCAGAAGGGAATGGCAGGACTTACTTAAAATGATGAAAGAGAAAAACCTACAGCTCAGATTAGGATCTCTTTCAAATATGAAAGAGAAATCAAAACATTTACAGACAAGCAAAAGCTGAGAGAATTCAACACTACCAAACCAGTTCTTCAGTGAACGCTGAAGGATCATCTCTAGACAGGAAACACAGAAAAGGTTTATAAACAAACCCAAAACAACAAAGTAAATGGCAACAGGCTCATACTTAGCAATAATTACCTTAAATATAAATGGTGGAATGCCCCAACAAAGACAAAGACTGGCTGAATGGATACAAAAATAAAACTGCTATATATGCTGTCTGCAAGAGACCCAGCTCAACCAAGGGATACATACAGACTAAAAGTGAGGAGCTGCAAAAATATATTTTATGCAAATGGAGACCAAAAGAGAGCAGGAGTAGCAATACTCATATCGGATAAAATAGACTTTGAAATAAAGACTGAAAAGAGACAAAGAAGGGCATTACATAATGATCAAAGGATCAACCCAAGAAGAAGATATAACAATTTTAAATATATATGCACCCAACATCAGAGCACCTCAATATGTAAGGCAAATGTTAACAAGTATGAAAGGGGAAATTAACAGTAACACAATAATAGTAGGAGACTTTAATACCCCACTCACACCTATGGAGAGATCAACCAAACAGAAAAGTAGCAAGGAAACACAAACTTTAAATGATACAATGGACTAGTTAGACCTAATTGATATCTATAGGACATTTCACCTCAAAACAATGAATTTTGCCTTTTTCTCAAATGCACACAGAACATTCTCCAGGATAGATTACATACTGGGCCATAAATCTAGCCTTGGTAAATTTTAAAAAATTGAAATCATTCCAAGCATCTTTTCTGATCACAATGCAGTAAGATTAGATGTCAACTACAGGGGAAAAAAAAAAAAAACTATTAAAAATACTAACATATGGAGGCTAAACAACACAATGCTGAATAACCAACAAATCAAAGAAATCAAAAAGGAAATTAAAATATGCATAGAAACGAATAAAAATGAAAACACAATAACCCAAAACTTACGGGGTTCAGTAAAAGCAGTGCTAAAGGGAAAGTTCACGTCAAGAAACAAGATAAAAATCAAATAAATAACCTACCTTTACACATAAAGCAACTAGAAAAAGAAGAAATGAAGAACCCCAGGGTTAGTAGAAGGAAAGAAATCATAAAAATTAGAGCAGAAATAAATTAAAAAGAAACAAAGTAGACTATAGCAAAAATCAACAAAACTAAAAGCTGGTTCTTTGAGAAGATAAATAAAATAGACAAACCATCAGCTAGACTCATCAAGGGAAAAAGGGAGAAGAATCAAATCAGCAAAATTAGAAAAATTAGAAATCACAAAAGAACACAGAAATACAAAGGATCATAAGAGACTACTATTAGCAACTACACGTCAATAAAATGGACAACTTGGAAGAACTGGATAAATTCTTAGAAAAGTATAATCTTCCAAAACTGAATCAGGAAGATATATAAAATTTAACAGACCATCATATACATGGAAATATAAACTGTAATCAAAAATCTTCCAACAAACAAAAGCCTGGGACCAGATGGCATCACAGGTGAATTCTACCAAAAATTTAGAGAAGAGCTAACACCTATCCTACTAAAACTCTCCCAGAAAATTGAAGGGGAAGGTAAACACCCAAACTCAGTCTATGAGGCCACCATCACCCTAATACCAATACCAGACAAATGTGCCACAGAAAAAGAAAACTACATGCCAACATCACTGATGAACATAGATGCAAAAATTCTCAACAAAATTCTAGCAAACAGAATCCAACAACATATTAAAAAGATCATACATCATGACCAAGTGGGCTTTATCCCAGGGATACAAGGATTCTTCAATATTCACAAATCAATCAATGTGATACACCACATTAACAAATTTAAAAATAAAAACCATATGATTTTCTCAATAGATGCAGAGAAAGCCTTTGACAAAATTCAATATCCATTGATGATAAAAACCCTCCAGAAAGCAGGCATAGAAGGAACATATCTCAATATAATAAAAGCCATGTATGATGGCACAGCAAACATTATCCTCAATGGCAAAAATTTGAAATCATTTCCCCTAAAGTCAGGAACAAGACAAGGGTGCACACTCTCATCACTACTATTAACATAGTTTTGGAAGTTTTAGCCACAGCAATCAGAGAAGAAAAAGAAATAAAAGGAATCCAAATTAGAAAAGGAGTAAAACTCTCACAGTTTGCAGATGACATGATACTCTACATAGAAAACCCTAAAAACACCACCAGAAAATTACTAGAGCTAATCAATGAATATAGTAAAGTTGCAGGATATAAAATTAATATACATAAATCCCTTGCATTCCTATACACTAATAATGAGAAAACAGAAAGAGAAATTAAGAAAACAATCCCATTCACCATTGCAATGAAAAGAATAAAGTACTTAAGGTATCTACCTAAAGAAACAAAAGACCTGTATATAGAAAATTATAAAACACTGGTGAACGAAATCAAAGATGACACAAAGAGATGGAGAAATATACCATGTTCATAGACCAGAAGAATCAATATAGTAAAAATGAGTATACTACCCAAAGCAATCTGTAGATTCAATGCAATCTCTATCAAGCTACCAATGGCATTTTTCAGAGAACTAGAACAAATAATTTCAAAATTTGTATGGAAATACAAAAAACCTTGAATAGCCAAAGCAATCTTGAAAAAGAATAATGGAACTGGATGAATCATCCTGCCTGACTTCAGACTATACTACAAAGCTATAGTTATCAAGGCAGTATGGTACTGGCACAAAGACAGAAATATTGGTCAATAGGACAAAACAGAAAGCCCAAAGATAAATCCACACAGCTATGGACACCTTATCTTTCACAAAGGAGGCAAAAATATACAATGGAGAAAAGACAATCTCTTTAACAAGTTGTGCTTGGAAAAGTAGTCAGCCACCTGTAAAAGAAGGAAACTAGAACACTTTATAACACCATACACAAAAATAAACTAAAAATGGATTAAAGATCTAAATGTAAGACCAGAAACTATGAAACTCCTAGAGGATAGCATAGGCAAAACACTCTCTGACATAAATCACAGGAAGATCCTCTATGACCCACCTCCCAGCATAAAGTAAATTAAGGCAAAAAGAAACAAATGGGACCTAATTAAACTGAAAAGCTTTTGCACAATGAAGGAAACTATAAGCAAGGTGAAAAGAAAGCCTTTAGAATGGGAGAAAATAATAGCAAGCAAAGCAACTGATAAAGAATTAATCTCAAAAATATAAAAGCAGCTTATGCAGCTCAATACCAGAAAAATAAATGACCCAATCAAAGAATGGGTGAACAAACACATGAAAAGATGCTCAACATCACTCATTATCAGAGAAATACAAATCAAAACCACAATGAGATACCGTCTCACACCAGTCAGAATGGCTGCTATCAAAAAGTTTACAAACAATAAATGCTGGAGGGGGTGTGGAGAAAGGGAACCCTCTTACACTGTTTTTGGGAATGCAAATTAGTACAGCCACTGTGGAGAACAGTGTGGAGATTTCTTTTAAAAAAATGGAAATAGAACTGCCATATGAACCAGCAATCCCACTGCTGAGCATTCACACTGAGGAAACCAGAATGAAAGAGACACATTTACCCCAATGTTCATTACATCACTGTTCACAATAGCCAGGACATGGAAGCAACCTAGATGTCCATTGACAGACAAATGGATAAGAAAGTTGTGGTATATACACAATGGAATATTACTCAGCTATTGAAAAGAACACATCTAAATCAGCTCTAATGAAGTGGATGAAACTGGAGCCTATTATACAGAGTGAAATAAGACAGAAAGAAAAACACCAATGCAGTATATTAATGCATATATATGGAATTTAGAATGATGGTAACAATGACCCTATATGCGAGACAGCAAAAGAGACACAGATATAAATAACAGACTTTTGGACTCTGTGGGAGAAGGCCACGGTGGGTTGGTTTGAGAGAATAGCATTGAAACATACATATTACCATATGTGAAATAAATCGCCAGTCCAAGTTCTATGCGTGAAACAGGGCACTCAAAGCTGGTAAAATGGAACAACCCAGAGGGATGGGATGGGGAAGGAGGTGTGGGGGGAGGTTCGGGATAGCGGACATATGTACACCCATGGCTGATTCATGTCAATGTATGGAAAAAACCATCACAATATTGTAAAGTAATTAGCCTCCAATTAAAATAAATTAATTAATTAAAAAAATAAAGTGAAGGCTTCATAAAAAAATGTCCTACTGCATAGCACAGAAAACTATGCTCAATATCCTATGATAAACAGTAATAGAAAAGAATATTTTAAAAAGAATATATAGATACACATACATTCAGTTATATACACATAACTGAATCACTTTGTTATACAAAAGTAATTAATTCAACATTGTAAATCAACTATACTCCAACAAAAAAACAATAATAAAGTGAAGACTTCAGCCATTTTCACCTGAGATGAGCTACTCAATTTTCCTAGGTTACTCCCATGTATACATGTTATTAAAACTTTATTTGATTTTATTTTTACCTGTCTCATGCCAATTATATTCATAGATCAGCTAGAAGAACACAGAAGAGTATAGAACAATTTCTTTCTCTCTGATGCTGCTATTATAACTTCTAATAATTATTGTAGTGGAGGCCTAGTCAGTGCAGTAAAGAAAGAATAAAAAATAAAAGGTGAAATAATATGATATAAAAAAAGTTGTCATTATTTGTAGATGAAGTGATTGTGTATGGATAAAATCCAAAATAAAGGTTATTTGTATTAAAAGTAAGAATAACAAGATCACTGTGTACAATATTAGAGGATCATTTAAATTCTATATTCCATCAAGAAACAATTAAAAAGCATTTTTAATTTATATCTTTCACTTAGACATTGGAAATCCTATAGAATTCCTGCTAGATTATCTTCCTCTCCGTGATTCAGATCATAAGGCTAATTCCGTGAGCCGCTGTTCACATTCCTTGATGTATTTAAGGTTTTATTCATGTGGCACATACTATTTTGTTGCTCAAAAGCACAGATATTTTTACTAAAGTGCTAATAAATGCTCAAATTTAATCAGTTAAGAAAAGGACACTGCTTTATAAAGCATTAAAAAGATCAAATACCTAGTAAAATTTAATGAAGGATATTTTTAAACCTCTACAGAGAAAAAATTCCAAATAAATCAAACAAATCCTTCAAAAATTGGAAGACTGACTATTCTTTTATGTTGAAAAACTCAACATATTTTAGATGTTAACACTCCTCAAGTTAAACTATCAGTTCAGTTCAGTTCAGTCACTCAGTGGTGTCCGACTCTTTGTGACTCCATGGACTGCAGCACACCAGGCCTCCCTGTCCATCACCAAGTCCTGGAGTTTACTCAAACTCATGTCCATTGAGTCGGTGATGCCATCCAACCATCTCATCCTCTGTCATCCCCTTCTTCTTCTGCCTTCAATCTTTCCCAGTTAACCTATAGGTCCAATGAAATTAAGAAGCTGATACTAAGATTTATATGTGAGTAGGGACAAGAGAGCCCAATAATCTGGAAGATCAAACTCCTGGGAATGAAAACTTGTACTACCTGTTATCATGATAAAATCTCAGTAAATAAGTCAAAGCAGGATTCTCTGAAGGAGAGATAACTAGATGGAACAGAATTTAGAGTTCAAAACAGACCCTTGCCATTTAAAAATTTTTTTTAATTGAAAGACTATTGCTTTACAGAATGTTGTGGTTTTCTGTCATACATCAAAAAGAATCAGCCATAGGTACACCCATGTCCCCTGCCATGGACCTCCCTCCCATCTCCCTCCCCACCCCACCCTTCAGCCTGTCAAAGTCAGACCCTTGCCATTTTGATTGATGACAAAACGGCACACTAGAGTCACAGATAAAGGATTGTTTTTCAATTAGTGGCTCTGGGTCAGTTGAATATTTATATATAGAAAAGTACAACATTTCCCTATTATAATCTACAGAAAATCAATTCCAGGATGATCATGATAGTAGGACAAAATATAAATGTTAACTAATAAAGCTTCTGAGATGTAATACAGGAAAATACCTTCATGTGACTAGGATAGGCAAAGATTTCTTAAGCTTTTAGCACTAACTGTGGAAAAAGAGATAGGTAAACAGTAGTTAATTATCACTAACCATAAAGAAATAGATGGATAAAATGGGAATTAAATAAAGCTGGAAACTTCTTTTCATCAAAACACACAATTAAGAGAATAAAAAGGCAAGCCAGAGGATGGGTAAAGATTTTCACAAAAATAAGTAACTTGTATCCACAAAGGATCTTACATTTAAAAAATATAAACCTTCTTACAAATCAAGTAAACAAACAAATAACCCAATGGAAAAATGGACATAATTTCAGCATGGTTATTTCTCAAAGAGAGACTAGGCAAAGGGCCGTTAAGCATATGGAAAAGTGCACAACTTCATTAGTCACTATAGAAATACAAATTAAACCATATAAAAATATTTACTATTACATACACATACCAGATTGCTTTAGATTATTCAGAATGATAATGTCAAGTGTTGGTATATACATGGAAGAACTAGATCTTTAACATATTGCTGGTGGAAATATAAAATGATAAAACCACTTGGGAAACCTGTTTGGTAATTTCTTATAAAATTCAACCTATATTTACCAACCTATATTTACTGTATAACTCAATGATCATACTCCTAGAACTCAATAAAAATGTATGTGTGTGTGTCATAAGTTAAAAAATGGTAGCAGCATTGTTTGCAACTATCCCAAATTCGAAGTGAGCCAAATGCCTATTGATATTAAAATGAATTATATCCATTTAGGGCCCCAATGGTTCAGAAAGAATCGACCTGCCTTACAGGAGACACAGGATACACGGGTTTGATTCCTAGGTTGGGAAGATCTCCTGGAAGAGGATAATAGCAACCCACTCCAGTATTCTTGCCTGAAAAATCCCATGGACAGAGGAGTCTGGCAGGCTACAATCCAAAGAGTCACTAAGAGTTGGACACAACTGAGCAACTAAGCATGTCATGGCATATCCATATAAGCAAACATTGCCTATCAAAGAAGACAAATGAGCTATCATTTCTTGCAACAAATTGTAGGAATCACATAAATTTAAAGCTGAATGAAAGAAACCACTCACTAGTGAGAATGCGTTGTAATACCTCTATATAAAGGTTGAAAACACTATTAGATACTCCTTTGGGAGAGACTGAAGGCGTAGTTACTCAAATGGCCAGAAAAGTAGTGTATAGGACGTGGGATTGTTTTGTCTTGCGTCCTGGGTAAGTTTACTTTGTGATAATTCAGTGAAGCATAATATAAAGTTTGTTCACTTATTGTGGATGTGGATAGCATACTTCAAAAAGGATTCAAAGATGTAATTGTATAAATAAAGTGATATATAGAATTGAGGTTAAAACTTTATAATTGTGGTATTACAAGTTTTAAGCCAAGGATTTAAAAAATAATTAATAACACTCAATCTCACTGTTACTAGAAATATTTTAATGTGTGCACTATTCATAAAGAAAGCAAATAATACATAATGATGATAACAGCAATACATAATAAAAGAACATAGCAAATATAAAATAGTGGCTTAAAATATTTATATCATCTTTTTTCAGTTTTTATATGTCTGGTTTGTTTGAGCTTTGGAATGTAGCAGGTCATACATTTAATTTATAAATATATAAGTATACTTAGAGTATACACATATAAGTTTAAGTATTGGGTGGGCCAAAAGTTCATTTGGGTTTTTTTGTAAGATGTTATAGTTTGAGCCAACCCAATACACGATGACAAACTTTTACTGCTAGGGTTGCATAATTAATAACATAGACACCAGTCATTTAACTGATTAACAACGACACAAAGAGTGATACGCTAGCAGCCAGCTAAGAGTAAGGAAGCCCTTGTATGTCTATCACCTTAAGGAGTTTGTAGGAGAGCAGTTTAAGACTATTTGTAAGTAACCAGTCATATCAAATTAAAACCTTATTCACTTACTCAACTAGCAAGTGTCCTATTGGTTTCAGAGGTAATAAGTATCATGGTATTGAAAGGATCCATAAAGCCAGAAAGACTCAAATTTATTTATTGATTCTCTGACCTCATTCAAGTTTTTCTTCTCTCTTCTCCTTATATTTTGATCAAGTAAAATATGCTGTCAGTTCAGGTCAGTTCAGTGGCTCAGTCGTGTCCAACTCTTTGTGACCCCATGAACTGCAGGATGCCAGGCCTCTGTGTCCATAACCAACTCCCGGAGTTTACCCAAACTCATGTCCATTGAGATGGTGATGCCATCCAACCATCTCATCCTCTGTCATCCCCTTTTCCTCCTGCCTTCAATCTTTCCCAACATGAAGGCCTTTACAAATGAGTCCACTCTTCGCATCAGGTGGCCAAACTCCTGGAGTTTCAGCTTCAACATCAGTCCTTCCAATGAACACCCAAGGCTGATTTCCTTTAGGATGGACTGGTTGGATCCTCTTGCAGTCCAAGGGACTCTCAAGAGTCTTCTCCAACACCACAGTTCAAAAGCATTAATTCTTTGGCACTCAGCTTTCTTTATAGTACAACTCTCACATCCATACATGACTACTGGAAAAACCATAGCCTTGACTAGATGAACCTTTATTGACAAAGTAATGTCTCTGATTTTAATATGCTGCCTAGGTTGGTCATAACTTTCCTTCCAAGGAGTAAGCGCCTTTTAATTTCATGGTGGCAATCACCATCTGCAGTGATTTTGGAGCACCAAAAATAAAGTCAGCCACTGTTTCCACTGTTTCCCCATCTATTTGCCATAAAGTGATGGGACTGGATGCCATGATCTTAGTGTTCTGAATGTTGACTTTTAAGCCAACTTTTTCACTCTCCTCTTTCACTTTCGTCAACAGGCTTTTTAGTTCCTCTTCACTTTCTGCCATAAGGGTGGTGTCATCTGCATATCTGAGGTTATTGATATTTCTCACAGCAATCTTGATTCCAGCTTGTGCTTCTTCCAGCCCAGTGTTTCTCATTATGTACTCTGCATAGAAGTTAAATATGCAAGGTGAAAGTGTACAGCCTTGATATACTCCTTTTCCTATTTGGAACCAGTCTGTTGTTCCATGTCCAGTTCTAACTCTTGCTTCCTGACTTGCATATAGGTTTCTCAAGAAACAGGTCCCATCTCTTTCAGAATTTTCCACATTTTATTATGATCCACACAGTCAAAGGCTTTGGCATAGTCAATAAAGCAGAAATAGATGTTTTTCTGGAACTCTGTTTCTTTTTCGATGATCCAGCAGATGTTGGCAATTTGATCTCTGGTTCCTCTGCCTTTTCTAAAACCAGCTTGAACATCTGGAAGTTCACAGTTCACATATTGCTGAAGCCTGGCTTGGAGAATTTTGAGCATTACTTTACTAGTGTGTGAGATGAGTGCAATTGTGCGGTAGTTTGAGCATTCTTTGGCATTTCATTTCTTTGCAATTGGAATTAAAACTGACCTTTTCCAGTCCTGTGGCCACTGCTGAGTTTTCTAAATTTGCTGGCATATTGAGTGCAGCACTTTCACAGCATCATCTTTCAGGATTTGAAATAGCTCAACTGGAATTCCATTACCTCCACTAGCTTTGTTCTTAGTGATACTTCCTAAGGCCCACTTGACTTCACATTCCAGGATGTCTGTCTCTAGGTGAGTGATCACACCATCATGGTTATCTGGGTTATGAAGATCTTTTTTGTATAGTTCTTCTGTGTATTCTTGCCACCTCTTCTTAATATCTTCTGCTTCTGTCAGGTCCATACCATTTCTGTCCTTTATTGAGCCCATCTTTGCATGAAATGCTCCCTTGGTATCTCTAATTTTCTTGAAGAAATCCCTAGTCTTTCTCATTCTGTTGTTTTCCTCTATTTCTTTGCATGGATCACTGAGGTAGGCTTTCTTATCTCTCCTTGCTATTCTTTGGAACTCTGCATTCAGATGCTTATATCTTTCCTTTTCTCCTTTGCTTTTAGCTTCTCTTCCTTTCACAGCTATTTGTAAGGCCTCCTCAGACAGCCATTTTGCTTTTTTGCATTTCTTTTTCTTGGGGATGGTCTTGATCCCTGTCTCCTGTACAGTGTCACGAACCTCCATCCACAGTTCATCAGGTACTCTGTCTATCAGATCTAGTCCCTTACATCTATTTCTCACTTCCACTGTATAATCGTAAGAGATTTGACTTAGGTCATACCTGAATGGTCTAGTGGTTTTCCACACTTTCTTCAATTTAAGTCTGAATTTGGCAATAAGGAGTTCATGATCTGAGCCACAGTCAGCTCCTGGTCTTGTTTTTGCTGACTGTACAGAGCTTCTCCGTCTTTGGCTGCAAAGAATATAATCAATTTGATTTTCAGTGTTGCTGTGACTACCCCTAATTATTAATATTGAGAAAAGTAAGTTAAATATTATACCTGAAAGTTCTTTGCACATGTTTGCTATAATAGTTAATCAATAAATGTTAATTCTTTTATCCAACCTTTCCCTTGTTATTCTGAATTCCTGTCACCTAGGTTGATAAGGAATGCTTCCGTGAATTCTGCCAAGGGTGGGTGAAGTGAACTGCAAGTGTCAGTTGCTCAGTCGTGTCAGACACTTTGCAACCCCATGGGCTTTAGCCAGCCAGGCTCTTCTGTCCATGGAAATCTCCAGACAATAATACTGGAATGGGTTGCCATTCCCTTCTCCAGGGGATCTTCCTGACCCAAGGATCAAATCAGATCTACTGCATTGCAGGTGGATTCTTTACAATCTGAGCCACACCCAAGTTGAGAAAGCATACTTGCATAAACTGTTCCAAGGGTGGCTCAGTCAGTTCAGTTCAGTTGCTCAGTCATGTCTGACTCTTTGCAACCCCATGGACTGCAGCACTCCAGGCCTCCCTGTCCATCATCAACTCCCGGAGTTCACTCAAACTCATGTCCATTGAGTCAGTGATGCCATCCAACCATCTCATCCTCTGTCATTCCCTTCTCCTCCTGCCTCCAATCTTTCCCAGCATCAGGGTCTTTTCATATGAGTCAGCTCTTCACATCAGGTGGCCAAAGTATTGGAGTTTCACTTTCAGCAGCAGGCCTTCCAAAGGATATTCAGGACTAAATTCCTTTAGGATAGACTAGTTGGATATCCTTGCGTCCAAGGGACTCTCAAGAGTCTTCTCCAACACCACAGTTCAAAAGCATCAATTCTTTCATGCTCAGCTTTCTTTACAGTCCAACTCTCACATCCATAGATGACTAATGGAAAAACCATAGCTTTGACAGATAGACCTTTGTTGGCAAAATAATGTCTCTGCTTTTTAATATGCTATCTAGGTTGGTCATAACTTTTCTTCCAAGGAGTAAGGGTGGCTATGGGAGTATAATTCTCACATCCAGAACATGCAGTGAATTCCCCGATTATCACCCACTCCAAGCACAAACAACATTCCCTGGCTATTTACATACAATGACACACATTGGCTTGTATACTTTTTAATATAAGTACCAATTTTATTTTATTTTTAAAAGATTTTTTTGATGTAGACATTTTTTAAATCGTTATTGCATTTATTACTACATTGCCAGTGTTTTATGTTTTGGTTTTTTGGCCACAAGGCATGTGGGATCTCAGTTCCCTGATCAGGAATCGAATGTACACCTGCCCCCTGCATCGGAAGAAGTGTTAACCACTGGACTATCAGGGAAGTCCCTGTAAGTACCAATTTTAGGATTCTTATACTCTTTGGTTAATTCAGCAGCATAGATTTACAGTACACAATATATTTTCAAATTTCCTCCTATTTACCATATAAATAGCATTCATGGGATCTGTGACTGAATTGCTGTTTCCTAACTCTTATTGACATTTTGGAGAAGGATAATATTGGCATATTCTATTGCCAACTTGCATCACTTTTTCTTCCATTATGACATGTAAACATAAAAAATAATGCTGTTAGTTCAACAAAAGACCCCATTGTCTTATGCTTTGCATCTGCTTCCTCCCCATTTCCTGTCTGTTGCATTTAATCTGCCTGCAAACTTCACGCCTGGAAGAAGCCAATACATCTTGTCAAATTATTTGCCAGGGTCAATTCTGTATTCAAACTGCCTTTTCATCCGCCTTAAATTTTACAAAAAGAGTGGCTTCTTTCTGTTTCAATTTCCCTAAAGCATTACCACTCAGTTTTTGCATTTGACAATCCTGGATTAATAACTACACGAGGTGCCTGTGTTCTCCAAGCCTACCGCTCTCAAATGTAAAATTACATTTTTTTTTTCAAAACGGATGTGTATAGTTGATCCAGTGACACATAACAAATTACATAGATAAATGAAAAATTAAGGTACATTATTTCAAAGAATATATGCCTTTCTCTGATAATAGTAACAGTTTTATGTATTCAACATATTTTAGCTGAACCGAAGGTGAAATGTGCATTGCATGGAAATCATCCTCTGTCCCCAGTCAGCAATATTTCTTTGGCATACTTCATGAATTGTAACTCAGTGGCTTATGAGTAAGGCCATGAGGACTATTATGGCCTGAGCCCATCCACCTGCTGGGATGTTTTGGGGAAGAGACTCTTCTCACTTCAGAAGGTGCCCTGGCTACTTCTGGGAGTTTTTCATGGCACTGTGAGATGGGCACTCAAAGCCTTTATGTTCCTGCTCCTCACCTTTCTCATGTACCATCTTGTGGTTTTCTCTTTTCCCAGACATCCCCTTAGAATAACCTACTCTAATATCAGCCCCCACTGCTGGTTGAGGCTACCCCTGGAAGTCTGAGAAACAGTCACTCCCTTATCTGTTTGGCCCAAGTGTGGGCACAGGCCCTAC
Source organism: Bos indicus (assembly GCF_029378745.1). Taxonomy (NCBI): domain Eukaryota; kingdom Metazoa; phylum Chordata; class Mammalia; order Artiodactyla; family Bovidae; genus Bos; species Bos indicus. The sequence goes on along the minus strand of NC_091772.1, from coordinate 5,806,237 downwards.
TCTGATTCCTTGCAACTCACCAGAGGCCAAGCTTAACTTTTAACAAGATGTCCCTGAAGCCTGTGCATGCCTGCAGTGAACTGACGGCAACAACACAAGCACAGCTCCATCTAAAATCTCAATGCCACAGGCTTCTTACAGTCTTTGCCCAACAAGCCCATTTCAAGATTCTCTAAGTTCCAAAGTCACAGCCACACAAATGAATTTTTATGTTTAGAGCAAGGAAGATTCTCTCATATCCTTCTTCTAAATCTGCATGATAGGCTGAATGGTGATCCGCCAAGAGGGAGATCTATGTGCTAATTCCCTAGAACCTGATTATAAGGCAGAAGATGTGACTATACTCAGGCTCTTGAGAGGGGGAGCTTATCTTTCATTACCTGGGTGGATGAGATGGCTGGATGGCATCACTGACTCGATGGACGTGGGTCTGAGTGAACTCTGGGAGTTGGTGATGGACAGGGAGGCCTGGCGTGCTGGGATTCATGGGGTCGCAAAGAGTCGGACACAACTGAGCGACTGAACTGAACTGAATAAGGGTGCTAAAATCAAGCAAGCTGCTTTGAAAGTTGAAAAATACAGTTTTAGTAAGAAATGAAAGAATGTATTAAATGATAAAATCCAAACTGGTTATATTTAGATAGTAGCAGGAAATATATAAGAGCTAAAATAATGAGTAAGTTCATCTTCATAGGGAATCATGAAGGAGAATTTGGGATTCAGGAATTATTGCTTAATGTTTGAGGTTGACACCATATAGGACACTTATGTTTTCCAGCTAAATACTCCCTTTTTCCATGATCAGAGGGAGTCTATACAAAGGGCCAGCCAAGTATGTCCTAAAGACCAAACTCAGGATGCATTTCTGTCCATTCTAAATTCTTTCATTGAATCCTAACCCTCAAAAGTAATGATATTGAGATGGATCTTTGGGAGGCAATGAGGTCATCAAGCAGAGACCTCATGAATGAGGTTAGTGCTTTAATAAACAAATCTCCAGAGATAGCCCTCCATCACAGGTGTACATAGCTAGGAACCAGGAAGGCAGATGCAACCATGCTGGCACCTTGATCTCAGACTTACAGGCTGCAGAACTGTGAGAAATATTTTTTTTTTTTTATCTGTCTAAACATTTTTCTCATTTTTCATAAAAATTTGCCATTAAGTTCCTGCCTTCCAGCTGAAGTTTCTTTGCTTTAAAAATTTTTACATTCAGGTTTTGTTATAAATACTTCACTTTAAGAAGATAAAAAATTTAATATGCACAAACTGCTCAGAAAGGTATCTATTCACAAGCTGCAGTGGTTCCAGGGCAAAACTGGAAACTCTTGCCAAAGCCGTGATGACCTTAAGTCTCAATTGATTTATACACATGCATGCACTTTTGCAACCACCATTCCCAGATCAAGGTCTACAACACTTCCAGCCTCCAGAACTATGAGGAACATTTGTCTGTTATTTGTAAGCTACTCAGTCTGTGATATTTCGTTATGCTGGCCCAAAGGGACTGAGACCCCACTTGTCCTTTCATGCGTGTATACTCAGGCGTGTCCAGCTCTTTGCGACCCTATGGACTATAGCTCACCACTCAACTCTGTCCACGGGCTTCTCCAGGCAAGAATACCCAAGTGGGTTGCCACCTGCCTCCCGCAGGGGATCCTCCTGAGCCAGGGACTGAACCTACATCTCCTGCATTGGCAGGTAGATTCTTTACCACCGAGTCACCTGGGAAGACCTAAAATAGTTACTCTGGTCTTTTATTTCAAAATTTTGCTGAGCTCTGTCTATAAAAAGAATCACTTATAATTACCACCTTCTATAACTTTTATTGTTCATAGATAGTAAAATGCTCACATTGTGATGTAGGCACTTACATGGGATGAAAATGCCCTCATCAATATCTTCCTTTGTATTTCTGACAGCAATTCTGTGATGTAAATGTCAGTTTCCTGTCTTGGCATATTAAACAAATGTGTATTAGAAAAGGTAAATAGCTAATAACTTTCTCAAGCTCTTCTGCCTAGTGAAAGTTATTCAGTCGTGTCCAACTCTTTGCGACCCCATGAATAGCAGCACGCCAGGCCTCCCTGTCCATCACCAACTCCCGGAGTTCACTCAGACCCACGTCCATCGAGTCAGTGATGCCATCCAGCCATCTCATCCTATGTCGTCCCCTTCTCCTCCTGCCCTCAATCCCTCCCAGCATCAGAGTCTTCCACAGCTGGGTATTGTTTTGGCTTTGGCTCCAGCACCCTTACTAAGTACACACTTAATAGTCGTTGACGTTATCTTTCTAAACAACAACCTTTTTAAAGGCACACAATGTGGGACTTCCCTGGTGGTCCAGTGGCTAAGACTCCACGCTCCAAATGCAGGGGGCGGGGGTTCCATCCCTGGTGGGGGAACTAGATCCCACATGCTGTAATGAAGTTCCTGCATGCCACAACCAAAAAAGGTCCCGTGTGTAGGAACAAAGGTCAAAGACCACACATGCCAAAATTAAGACCAATGAGGTCAAATAAATGAATAATCTTTAAACCACACAAAATGTGGTAGGTACCCTGTGAATATTCAGATACAATTCCAGAATCAACACACCCTATTGTCTTGAACTCACCCCTTTAAAAAAATGTTTCTTTGGGAATAACAGGCAGATAGTAAAGATCTTAAGTCTCAGTTGATTTACACTCATGTAACCACCTTCATAACCACCATCCCAAGATCAAGATCTGTAATATTTCCAGCATTCCAGACAAACACCTCCCTCATTCCTTCCTAGGCCACACCATCTAAAGGGTAACTCTTATCTTTTTATAGGTTTTAAAAAATGCCAAGAAAATCCTATTAGCAAATTCTTTCTTGCTCTTTTATTTTCTAAAAATAGTAGATCAATTGATGAGGCATAGTTTTCTGTTAAAAAAAAAAAAAAAATTGGTCTCATCCCAAATGTTCTGTTCAATTAAACATTTGATGAAGCAACCTTTTTGCATAAAACCCACCAGCTTACCAGGTGTGCAAACAAGGTTCATTCTCTGTGGTTGCCAAGGTCATTCTCCTTGGAAAAGATTTTCATGGATGGAAGACATGTTGGCAGGACCCCAGTCCACGATCCAGCACATACCATCAACCCAGTGATTTCACATTTTTGCCAAGCATTTTTCAGTTTTGCCCTTGAACTACTACAGCTTCTGAACAGATATGTTTCTGAGCAATTTGTGCACATTAAATTTTACATCTTACTAAAGCAAAGTATTTATAACAAAACCAGAATGTAAAAAATTTTAAAGCAAAGAAACTGCAGCCGGAAGGCAGAAGTTAATGGAAAATTTTTATGAAAAATGAGAAAAATTTAAAGAAACTCTTTAGCTCTCACTATCCTCATATATCAAATTTATTTTTAGGCAAACTGCACCTATAAGGTGGATGGTAAAAAAAATAAAAATAAAAAACATGTTCAGAATTCTTTTTTTTTTTTTTTTTTTAAATTTTATTTTATTTTTAAACTTTACATAATTGTATTAGTTTTGACAAATATCAAAATGAATCCACCACAGGTATACATGTGTTCCCCATCCTGAACCCTCCTCCCTCCTCCCTCCCCATACCATCCCTCTGGGTCGTCCCAGTGCACCAGCCCCAAGCATCCAGTATCGTGGATCGAACCTGGACTGGCAACTCGTTTCTTACATGATATTTTACATGTTACAATGTCATTCTCCCAAATCTTCCCACCCTCTCCCTCTCCCACAGAGTCCATAAGACTGTTCTATACATCAGTGTCTCTTTTGCTGTCTCGTACACAGGGTTATTGTTACCATCTTTCTAAATTCCATATATATGCGTTAGAATACTGTATTTATGTTTTTCCTTCTGGCTTACTTCACTCTGTATAATAGGCTCCAGTTTCATCCACCTCATTAGAACTGATTCAAATGTATTCTTTTTAATCGCTGAGTAATACTCCATTGTGTATATGTACCACAGCTTTCTTATCCATTCTTCTGCTGATGGACATCTAGGTTGCTTCCATGTCTTGGCTATTATAAACAGTGCTGCGATGAACATTGGGGTACACGTGTCTCTTTCCCTTCTGGTTTCCTCAGTGTGTATGCCCAGCAGTGGGGTTGCTGGATCATAAGGCAGTTCTATTTCCAGTTTTTTAAGGAATCTCCACACTGTTCTCCATAGTGGCTGTACTAGTTTGCATTCCCACCAACAGTGTAAGAGGGTTCCCTTTTCTCCACACCCTCTCCAGCATTTATTATTTGTAGACTTTTGGATCGCAGCCATTCTGACTGGTGTGAAATGGTACCTCATAGTGGTTTTGATTTGCATTTCTCTGATAATGAGTGATGTTGAGCATCTTTTCATGTGTTTGTTAGCCATCTGTATGTCTTTTTTGGAGAAATGTCTATTTAGTTCTTTGGCCCATTTTTTGATTGGGTCGTTTATTTTTCTGGAGTTGAGCTGTAGGAGTTGCTTGTATATTTTTGAGATTAGTTGTTTGTCAGTTGCTTCATTTGCTATTATTTTCTCCCATTCTGAAGGCTGTCTTTTCACCTTGCTAATAGTTTCCTTTGATGTGCAGAAGCTTTTAAGGTTAATTAGGTCCCATTTGTTTATTTTTGTTTTTATTTCCAATATTCTGGGAGGTGGGTCATAGAGGATCCTGCTGTGATGTATGTCGGAGAGTGTTTTGCCTATGTTCTCCTCTAGGAGTTTTATAGTTTCTGGTCTTACGTTTAGATCTTTAATCCATTTTGAGTTTATTTTTGTGTATGGTGTTAGAAAGTGGTCCAGTTTCATTCTTTTACAAGTGGTTGACCAGATTTCCCAGCACCACTTGTTAAAGAGATTGTCTTTAATCCATTGTATATTCTTGCCTCCTTTGTCGAAGATAAGGTGTCCATATGTGCGTGGATTTATCTCTGGGCTTTCTATTTTATTCCATTGATCAATATTTCTGTCTTTGTGCCAGTACCATACTGTCTTGATAACTGTGGCTTTGTAGTAGAGCCTGAAGTCAGGTAGGTTGATTCCTCCAGTTCCATTCTTCTTTCTCAAGATCGCTTTGGCTATTCGAGGTTTTTTGTATTTCCATACAAATTGTGAAATTATTTGTTCTAGCTCTGTGAAGAATACTGTTGGTAGCTTGATAGGGATTGCGTTGAATCTATAAATTGCTTTGGGTAGTATACTCATTTTCACTATATTGATTCTTCCAATCCATGAACATGGTATATTTCTCCATCTATTAGTGTCCTCTTTGATTTCTTTCACCAGTGTTTTATAGTTTTCTATATATAGGTCTTTAGTTTCTTTAGGTAGATATATTCCTAAGTATTTTATTCTTTCCGTTGCAATGGTGAATGGAATTGTTTCCTTAATTTCTCTTTCTGTTTTCTCATTATTAGTGTATAGGAATGCAAGGGATTTCTGTGTGTTGATTTTATATCCTGCAACTTTACTGTAGTCATTGATTGTTTCTAGTAATTTTCTGGTGGACTCTTTAGGGTTTTCTATGTAGAGGATCATGTCATCTGCAAATAGTGAGAGTTTTACTTCTTCTTTTCCAATTTGGATTCCTTTGATTTCTTTTTCTGCTCTGATTGCTGTGGCCAAAACTTCCAAAACTATGTTGAATAGTAATGGTGAAAGTGGGCACCCTTGTCTTGTTCCTGACTTTAGAGGAAATGCTTTCAATTTTTCACCATTGAGGATAATGTTTGCTGTGTGTTTGTCATATATAGCTTTTATTATGTTGAGGTATGTTCCTTCTATTCCTGCTTTCTGGAGAGTTTTTATCATAAATGGATGTTGAATTTTGTCAAAGGCTTTCTCTGCATCTATTGAGATAATCATATGGTTTTTATTTTTCAATTTGTTAATGTGGTGTATTACATTGACTGATTTGCGGATATTGAAGAATCCTTGCATCCCTGGGATAAAGCCCACTTGATCATGGTGTATGATCTTTTTAATGTGTTGTTGGATTCTGATTGCTAGAATTTTGTTAAGGATTTTTGCATCTATGTTCATCAGTGATATTGGCCTGTAGTTTTCTTTTTTTGTGGGATCTTTGTCAGGTTTTGGTATTAGGGTGATGGTGGCCTCATAGAATGAGTTTGGAAGTTTACCTTCCTCTGCAATTTTCTGGAAGAGTTTGAGCAGGATAGGTGTTAGCTCTTCTCTAAATTTTTGGTAGAATTCAGCTGTGAAGCCGTCTGGACCGGGGCTTTTGTTTGCTGGAAGATTTTTGATTACAGTTTCAATTTCCATGCTTGTGATGGGTCTGTTAAGATTTTCTATTTCTTCCTGGTCCAGTTTTGGAAAGTTGTACTTTTCTAAGAATTTGTCCATTTCTTCCACGTTGTCCATTTTATTGGCATATAATTGTTGATAGTAGTCTCTTATGATCCTTTGTATTTCTGTGTTGTCTGTTGTGATCTCTCCATTTTCGTTTCTAATTTTGTTGATTTGATTTTTCTCCCTTTGTTTCTTGATGAGTCTGGCTAATGGTTTGTCAATTTTATTTATCCTTTCAAAGAACCAGCTTTTGGTTTTGTTGATTTTTGCTATGGTCTCTTTTGTTTCTTTTGCATTTATTTCTGCTCTAATTTTTAAGATTTCTTTCCTTCTACTAACCCTGGGGTTCTTCATTTCTTCCTTTTCTAGTTGCTTTAGGTGTAGAGTTAGGTTATTTATTTGACTTTTTTCTTGTTTCTTGAGGTGTGCCTGTATTGCTATGAACTTTCCCCTTAGGACTGCTTTTACCGTGTCCCACAGGTTTTGGGTTGTTGTGTTTTCATTTTCATTCGTTTCTATGCAAATTTTGATTTCTTTTTTGATTTCTTCTGTGATTTGTTGGTTATTCAGCAGCGTGTTGTTCAGCCTCCATATGTTGGAATTTTTAATAGTTTTTCTCCTGTAATTGAGATCTAATCTTACTGCATTGTGGTCAGAAAAAATGCTTGGAATGATTTCTATCTTTTTGAATTTACCAAGGCTAGCTTTATGGCCCAGGATGTGATCTATCCTGGAGAAGGTTCCATGTGCGCTTGAGAAAAAGGTGAAATTCATTGTTTGGGGATGAAATGACCTATAGATATCAATTAGGTCTAACTGGTCTATTGTATCGTTTAAAGTTTGTGTTTCCTTGTTAATTTTCTGTTTAGTTGATCTATCCATAGGTGTGAGTGGGGTATTAAAGTCTCCCACTATTATTGTGTTATTGTTAATTTCTCCTTTCATACTTGTTAGCATTTGTCTTACGTACTGTGGTGCTCCCGTGTTGGGTGCATATATATTTATAATTGTTATATCTTCTTCTTGGATTGATCCTTTGATCATTATGTAGTGACCTTCTTTGTCTCTTTTCACAGCCTTTGTTTTAAAGTCTATTTTATCTGATATGAGTATTGCTACTCCTGCTTTCTTTTGGTCCCTATTTGCATGGAAAATCTTTTTCCAGCCCTTCACTTTCAGTCTGTATGTGTCCCCTGTTTTGAGGTGGGTCTCTTGTAGACAACATATGTAGGGGTCTTGTTTTTGTATCCATTCAGCCAGTCTTTGTCTTTTGGTTGGGGCATTCAACCCATTTACGTTTAAGGTAATTACTGATAAGTATGTTCCCATTGCCATTTACTTTATTGTTTTGGGTTCGAGTTTATACATCGTTTTTGTGTTTCCTGTCTAGAGAATATCCTTTAGTATTTGTTGGAGAGCTGGTTTGGTGGTGCAGAATTCTCTCAGCTTTTGCTTGTCTGAAAAGCTTTTGATTTCTCCTTCATACTTGAATGAGATCCTTGCTGGGTACAATAATCTGGGCTGTAGGTTATTTTCTTTCATCATTTTAAGTATGTCTTGCCATTCCCTCCTGGCTTGAAGAGTTTCTATTGAAAGATCAGCTGTTATCCTTATGGGAATTCCCTTGTGTGTTATTTGTTGTTTTTCCCTTGCTGCTTTTAATATTTGTTCTTTGTGTTTGATCTTTGTTAATTTGATTAATATGTGTCTTGGGGTGTTTCGCCTTGGGTTTATCCTGTTTGGTACTCTCTGGGTTTCTTGGACTTGGGTGATTATTTCCTTCCCCATTTTAGGGAAGTTTTCCACTATTATCTCCTCAAGTATTTTCTCATGGTCTTTCTTTTTGTCTTCTTCTTCTGGAACCCCTATGATTCGAATGTTGTAGCGTTTAATATTGTCCTGGAGGTCTCTGAGATTGTCCTCATTTCTTTTAATTCGTTTTTCTTTTATCCTCTCTGATTCATTTATTTCTACCATTCTATCTTCTAATTCACTAATCCTGTCTTCTGCCTCTGTTATTCTACTATTTGTTGCCTCCAGAGTGTTTTTAATTTCACTTATTGCATTATTCATTATATATTGACTCTTTTTTATTTCTTCTAGGTCCTTGTTAAACCTTTCTTGCATCTTCTCAATCCTTGTCTCCAGGCTATTTATCTGTGATTCCATTTTAGTTTCAAGATTTTGGATCAATTTCACTATCATTATTCGGAATTCTTTATCAGGTAGATTCCCTATCTCTTCCTCTTTTGTTTGGTTTGGTGGGCATTTATCCTGTTCCTTTATCTGCTGAGTATTCCTCTGTCTCTTCATCTTGTTTAAATTGCTGAGTTTGGGGTGTCCTTTCTGTATTCTGGCAGTTTGTGGAGTTCTCTTTATTGTGGTGTTTCCTCGCTGTGTGTGGGTTTGTACAGGTGGCTTGTCAAGGTTTCCTGGTTAGGGAAGCTTGTGTCGGTGTTCTGGTGGGTGGAGCTGTATTTCTTCTCTCTGGAGTGCAATGAAATGTCCAGTAATGAGTTATGAGATGTCTATAGTTTTGGGGTGACTTTGGGCAGCCTGTATCTTGATGCTCAGGGCTGTGTTCCTTTGTTGCTGGAGAATTTGCTTGGTATGTCTTGCCCTGGAACTTATTGGCCCTTGTGTGGTGCTTGGTTTCAGTGTCGGTATGGAGGCATTTGATGAGCTCCTGTGAATGAATGTTCCTTGGAGTCAGGAGTTCCCTGGAGTCAGGGTTTGGACTTAAGTCTCCTGCTTCCGATTATCGGTCTTATTTTTACAGTAGTTTCAAAACTTCTCCTTCTATACAGCACCATTGATAAAACATCTACATTAAAGATGATAAGTTTCTCTACAGTGAGGGTCACTCAGAGAGGTTCACAGGGTTACATGGAGAAGAGAAGAGGGAGGAGGGAGTTAGAGGTGACCCAAATGAGATGAGGTGAATCAATAGTGGAGAGAGTGGGCTAGCCAGTAGTCACTTCCTTATGTGCACTCCACAACTGGACCACTCAGAGATGTTCACGGGGTTATACAGAGAAGAGAAGAAGGAGGAAGGTAACAGAGGTGGCCAGAAGGATAAAAGGGGGGAATGAAAAGGAGGGAGACAGATCCAGCCAGTAATCAGTTCCCTAAGTGTTCTCCACCGTCTGGAACACACAGAAATTCACAGAGTTGGGTAGAGTAGAGAGGGGTTAGGGAGGAGACACAGGCGACCTGGTGGAGAAAAAGGAGGGTCCAAAGGGAGAGAGAGCAGTCAAGCCAGTAATCTCACTCCCTAGTGAAAAATGGGTCCTGAAGATTGGGTCCTTAAAGGTACAAAATTGGTAACAAATACATAAAAGCAAAAATTAAAAATCTAGAGTAGTGTTTGGAATTTCAAAAATACGATGTTAAAGAAAAGAAGAAGGAAAAGAAAGAGAGAAAGAACAAACAAACGAAAACAAACAAGGTCGCGAAAATTATAAAGAAAGTACAGGTACAAAATTGATAACTAATACCAGAAAGCGAAAATTAAAAATCTAGAGTAGAGTTTGGAATTTCAAAAATACGATATTAAAGAAAAGAAGAAGGAAAAGAAAGAGAGAAAAAACGAACAAACAAAAACAAACAAGGTCGCGAAAATTATAAAGAAAGTACAGGTACAAAATTGATAACTAATACCAGAAAGCAAAAATTAAAAATCTAGAGTAGAGTTTGGAATTTCAAAAATACAATGTTAAAAAAAAAAAAAAAAAGAAGAAGAAAAATAAAGAGAGAAAACAAACAAACAAATACGAACAATGTCACAAAAATTATAAAGAAAATACAGGTACAAAATTGATATCAAATACCAAAAAGCATAAATTAAAAATCTAGAGTAAAGTTTGGAATTTCAGATATACAATGTTATATAAAAGAAGAAGAGAAAGAAACAGAGAAGAAGAAAAAAAAAAAGTCACAGAAATTATATAAAAAAAAACTATAGGTACAAAATTGATAACATATACCAAAAAGCGAAAATTAAAAATCTAGAGTAGAGTTTGGGATTTCAAAAATACAATGTTAAAGAAAAGAAGAAAAAAACAAAAACAAACAAACAAAAAAAACAAGGTCAAAAAATTATAAAATATATATATATGAAGTTTGCTGAAGAAGAAAAAAAATAGGGTCTTTTTTTTTTTTTTTTTTTTTTGCAAAGTAATAGGTTATAAAAGTGAAAATTAAAGGAACAATAGAGGACTTAAATTTTTTTTTTTTTTAATTAAAAAAAAAAAAAAAAAGAAAGAATGATCGTAAAAATAATAAAAATATATCTAGGACTTTTTTTTTTTTTGGGTGTTGTGGGTTTAGTTCATTTTTGGCTAGTTCCTTGGTCAGATTTATATTTCTCAAGATCTATAGGCCCCTTCCTATGTAGTCCGTAGTAACCACAGGGTTTTGATCTATTGTCTGTAGCTTCCAAGGCGTTTCCCTCTGTTATATCTTCTTCTGTTTGCTAGTCTCTTCAGTATCTGGTTTCCGCCCTGACTCAAAGGGCACGGTGGAGGACACTTTTTTTTTTTTTCTTTAGGCTTACTTGTTCAGTCGCGCTGTGGGGAGGGAGGGAGGGATGCTGCAAACAAATAACACTGGCGTGGGCTCGCAGTGCCTCAGCCACCCTGGGTCTGCCCCTGCTCACGGCGCGTGTAGCCTCCCTGTCCACACTGCTCGGACTCTAGGTTGTTCCGCCGGGAACAATCCGAGGCTGGCCCTGGGCTGCATGCACCTCCCAGGTCCAAGCCGCTCAGGTTCAGGCACTCGGGTAGTCCTCAGAGGCGCAGACTCAGTTGGGCCTGCGTTTTGTGCTCTTCCCAGGTCCGAGCGCCAATTTGCTCTTCCCAGGCGAGCGCCAATGCTGCGACTTATCGCCTCCCCGCCACTCGGTTATCTGGATGTAAAACCGGCGCACCTTCTCAGGCAGATGTTGACCGTCCAGACCCCCAAGAAGTTTTAGTTAGCAAAGAAGCCTGCTTACAATTTTATAGATAATGTCTCTCTGGGGCTGCGATTGCCCCCTTCCGGCTCTGGCTGCCTGTCACCGGAGGGGGAAGGTCTGCAGCCGGCTATCTCTGTTCAGTCCTTTGTTCCGTGCGCGGGCCTGGCGGTCTTAGGTTAGGGCTGGCTTTTCGCGTGGTAGGTATCCCACAGTCTGGTTTGCTAGCCCTAATTATTTCGCTCAGATAGCGCTCAGGGTATTCAGGCCAGATTCTTACTCTCAGCGATGCAGCCCACGCCGCGCCTCCCTGCCCAGCCCCGGTTTGCTAATGGCGGATGCAGGCGTCTGCGCTGCTTCTCTGCTGGGGGAGTTACTGTAGGGCTCGCAATCTGCGAGTTTTAAATTGTTTATTTATTTTTTCTCCCTGTTATGTTGCCCTCTGTGCTTCCAAAGCTCGGCACAGATTCGGCAGTGAGAAGGTTTCCTGATGTTTGGAAACTTCTCTCTTTTTAAGATTCCCTTCCCGGGACGGAACTCCGTCCCTCCCTCTTTTGTCTCTTTTTTTTTTGTTTTTAATATTTTCTCCTACCTCCTTTCGAAGAGTTGGGTTGCTTTTCTGGGTGCCTGATGTCCTCTGCCGGCATTCAGAAGTTGTTTTGTGGAATTTACTCGACGTTTAAATGCTCTTTTGATGAATTTGTGGGGGAGAAAGTGTTCTCCCCGTCCTACTCCTCCGCCATCTTGGCTCCTCCCCCATGTTCAGAATTCTTACACATCACTTTAAAAGGGCATTAGTTTGTGTTAGAGAAAGCACTTAAAATTTTATTCAAGGTGGTGAAAATTCATCACTGTATTAAAGATATGGCATTAAACCAAAATAGTGTGGCTATGCTATACTAATTACCTGGACAGAGGCTCTTAATGACGAAAGTTGATTGGAATCCAGTAATGTAAAAATCTATTTATAAATACACTGTATCACTTAGCCATTGATGTATAATGAACCACTCCAAAATATTGTCGTTCAGTCACTCAGTCATGTCTGACTCCTTGCACCCCATGGACTGCAGCACACCAGGCTTCACTGTCTTTCATCATTTCCCAGAGCTTGCTCAAACTCGTGCTGGTGAGTTTGAGTCAGTGATGCCATCCAACCATCTCATCCTCTGCCGTCCCCTTCTCCTCCTGCCTTGAAACTTCCCCAGCATCAGAGTCTTTTCTAAGGAGTCAGTTCTTCACATCAGGTGGCCAGAGTATTGGAGCTTCAGCTTCAGCATGAGTCCTTCCAATGAATGTTCAGGACTGATTTCCTTTAGGATGAACTGGTTGGATCTCTTTGCAGTCCAGGGGACTCTCAAAACTCTTCTCCAACACCACAGTTCAAAAGCATCAGTTCTTCAGCGTTCAGCCATTTTTATGGTCCAACTCTCACATCCATACATAACTACTGGAAAAACCGTAGCTTTGACTAGACAGACCATTGTTGGTAAAGTAATGTCTCTGCTTTTTAATATGCTGTCTAGGTTGGTCATAGCTTTCCTTCCAAGGAGCAAGCATCGTTTAATTTCATGGCTGCATTCACCATCTGCAGCAATTTTGGAGCCCAAGAAAAAAAGTCTGTCACTGTTTGCACTGTTTCCCATCTATACGCCATGAAGTGATGGGACTGGATGCCATATCTTTGGTCTTTAAATGTTGAGTTTTAAGCCAGCTTTTACACTCTCCTCTTTCACTTTCATCAAGAGGCTCTTTAGTTCCTCTTTGCTTTCTTTCATAAGGGTTGTGTTATTTGTATGACAGGTTATTGATATTTCTCCTGGCAATCTTGATTCCAGCTTGTGCTTCATCCAGTCCAGTATTTTGCATGATGTAGTCTGCATATAAGTTAAATAAGCTGGGTGAAAATATATAGCCTTGAAATACTCCTTTTCCAATTTTGAACCAGTCCATTGTTCCCTGTCTGGTTTTAATTCCAAACTATAGTAGCTTAAATAGTTATCATCAATTAGCTCACAGTCTCTGGGTCAGTCAGTCTCTCAGTAATTCTGCTGATTTTGCAGGGGTTCGCTGATCACATGGGCTCAGTTGTGCAAGTACACTCCGTTCGAGTCTGAGGACCCCCTGGTCTAGCCAGCCTCAGCCTCATGGCTGATTTCTGCTTCACATGGTCTCTGACCTTCCACCAAGCCAATCAGGCCTCTCGCTCATGCAGGGTTCCTCGAGAGAGCAGAATCACACAAGGTCTCTCAAAGCCTAGGTGCAGAGTTTGCTTCATTGTCCCTGTGCCACATTCTATTGTCCAAACAAATAAGAAATCTGACTCTAATCCAAAAAGTGGGGACACAGACTCCTGCTGGTTGTAGGAGCTATAAAGTCATCTTGTAAAGTAGTGGAAGGGTAAAGAATGGTAGGTTCTCTGTTAATGATTCTCCCAAACATGTCCATATGCATGCATATATGTGTTGTATGTTGAAATATTTATATAAGTATTTTAAATAATAAAAGTTTTTCACACATGGTGCCACTGTCTATAATCATTCTCTCCAACGAGAAGGTTTCAAAGACACAAATTTCACTATCTCACAAGTTGAAGTTAGGGCCACATATCCAAAACTGGCTTCCCTGAAAGGAAATTAAAACTAAATGATTTTTACTTCCATTGCTAGCCAAGATGGAGTAATGAGAGCCAGATTTATGCTGCCACATGAAACCACCAGAAAACAGACAAAATATATGAAACATATGTCAAGAGCCTGAGTATTAGAAAATAAAGGACAGGGATCCACAAAAAATGAACTTCCCTGGTGGCTCAGCAGGTAAAGAATCCACCTGCAATGCAGGATACCTGGGTTTGATCCCTGGGTTGGGAAGATCTCCTGGAGAAAGGAACGGCTACCCACTCCAGTATTCTGGCCTGGAGAATTCTGTGTACAGAGGAGCCTGGCATGGGGTCACAAAGAGTTGGACATGACTAAGCAATTTTCACTTTCTTTCACTTTCTACAAAAAATAGGAAACAAATGTGTCCAGCACTACAATTTTCCTAGATAGCTACCTGGAGAATTTCCACTCCATGCTGTATGGAGGGGTATACAGGATGAGATTAGTAGACTCTCTGAGTTGTGATAGCAGAGATGGGAGCCTTGGGCAACAAATGTAATCAAATTTCGTTGGACAGAGGACCAGAGAGGAGAGAACTGAATATAGAGAGAACTCAAGAAATAAGTAGAAGGTTGAGTTTTTAGCTGAGTCTGGTCAATGCATATGTGTGAAGAAACATCTAGGGATGAAAGCTACAATTTCTCAGGAGAAGATTGATTACACTGGATGGAATTAAAGGCAAATCAGATATGTAGAACAGAATTAGTAAACTTAAACATGTAGACATAGAAGTGATGCAAAATGAAACATAATAAAAGAGAACAGTAATAAAGCAGACCATCAAGGAATGAGCCATAGGGCATCTTCAAATGGCCTAATACACATGCAAGGAACATGCCCAGAGAGAGGAGAAAGGAAGAGACAGAAAGAAATAGTTAAGCAGAAATAGCTGAAAAGTGTCCAAATTTAACAAAAACCTGCAGATGCAAGTAGTTTAAAGAACCCAAGCCCAATAAACAAGACATAAATGACTTTAAAGTGTATTATAATCAAAGTACACAAAATCAGTGATTAAAAGAAAATGTTAAAAGCATCTAGGAAGAAAAAGATTTATTGTGTATAGTGGAACAAAGATAAAGATGATATGAATACACAAAAAGGACCATACACCATAACATGTCAAAACATCAAATTTCAATAGGTATGGTTTATTGCATGTCAATCATACCTCAATAAAGCTATTTTTAGAAAAAGGAAATGATGTCCTCTTGACATAATTTCCATCTTCTCTTTGGGAATTTTGCCTTTAGACACATTGCCAAACAATGTCTATATGAATGAATGATTATACTGTGAATGGCAAAATATTGACCAAAATCTTTAATATTTTTATAATTCAGGGATGTACCAATGGCAATTTTCTATAAGGGAAATAATTGCTTGAGCATACTAAATGAAGAAGTCTTATTCTCTCATTGTGATTCCTAAGATGACTTTTCCTAAGATACCCTATGCAGAGTCATCCAATTCTACAGGTGTAGTATGTTCCCTAAAATGTTCATGTCACTACATCCAGCTACAGAGGGTGGGGACTGACCCAACATGGACTTCTACTCTGGGTGATGCTTGAGTTTGGAGTAGGTCAACCATAGACCTAGCATTTTATGAGACTGAATAGAAAAGCAAATTTTAAAATACAGATTCAAAGTGTCAGAGAACTGGATGTGTCCTCCAGGTCAACAGTTTTCTACTTACTTCTCTAAATATCTGAGAACCTGTAGAGGCATTTCTGGGCTTCCCAATTTTCTACTTCAAATCCTCCTTTTTAAATATTTGAATTCATTTTAAAATGGTTAAAGAAAACCACATATATTAAGATACACTAAATATACTAAGGATTATTGATATTATAATTTATGCTTATGGAAACACAGTTTTATGCAAGACGCCAAACAAAAGCCCTCCTTTTGTCTCAGTTTAATTAAAGTGTAGCCTGAATATGCAAAGGCTCCCTATATATTTGGCTTTGGTATAGAAGAGTTATGGATCTGAAAGCTTGCTGTTCTGCACTGACCTTTTGTAACTTCAGGCCTGTTCATGTCCATCTACTTAAAACTGAACAAGTAAGTTCAAATTCACAGAACGCGGACACCAGCTCCATTAAATACAAGTAAGACCCAGGGATGTCGGTTTAGCATAATGTGATCCATCAGAGTAGAAATATATTAATGCAGAATTTCATATTCATTATGTACTTAATGTAGTTCTTGCTGTGCTGTGTGTTCTTAGTCACTCAATCATGTCCGACTCTTTGTGACTGTAGCCTTCCAGGCTCCTCTGTCCATGGGGATTCTCCAGGCAACAATACTGGAGGTGGTGCCATGCCCCTTTTCAGGGGATCTTCCCAACCCAGGGATCAAAACCAGGTCTCCCACATAGCAAGCAGATTCTTTCCCATCTCAGCCACCAGGGAAACCCAATGTGGTTCTTACTTATTTTATTTTTAATACATTTTTTGTTGATGGGATTAAACAATTAAGCCATAAAGGGATCAATGATAAAAACAAAATTTGAAATGAAAATTTGATGATGCAAGTGGCAAGATAAAAAATGCTTAAGATGCAGGTACAAATCATGCTCTATTAGCACCAGGTGGATTCTTGAGCTGGTGCTAATCACACTGAACTGCTACTGCTGCTGCTAAGTCACTTCAGTCGTGTCCGATTCTGTGCGACCCCATAGACGGCAGCCCAGCAGGATCCCTGGTCTGTGGGATTCTCCAGGCAAGAACACTGGAGTGGACTGCCATTTCCTTCTCCAATGCATGAAAGTGAAAAGTGAAAGTGAAGTCGCTCAGTCATGTCCAACCCTCAGCAACCCCATGGACTGCAGCCTTCTAGGCTCCTCCATCCATGGGATTTTCCAGGCAAGAGTACTGGAGTGCGGTGCCATTGCCTTCTCCGAATCACACTGAAAACAGTATATAAAAGCAAATGTGCAGGGGAAAAAAAAAAAAAAAACCCTTACTCAGTCACTTTTAACTAATAATAATAATAATAATAATTGAAATTATAATTAGAGTATGAATTCACTGTCATTTTTTAAAATTACATTGAATCTGACTGTGAGCTGTGTCGATGAGTTTCACCATATTTCCTACAGCTTCCTTAGCTTCACTCTGCTGCCTCAGTGCTGGTCTCCATCCTGCCGAGGCATTCATGCCAAGGAGGAGAAGGGCTGTGTCCAGGCTCATCTGTATACACCCTTGACCATGGGGGACCCCTGGATTCCACCCCCCAGAGAGGGAGTCTTCGCAGTAATGATTTAAGCACATTTGTGGCAGTCTGAGAAGGCTCCAGCCTCAACCATCCAGCTCCTCTATCTTGGAATCTCTCATCTTTTAAGACAGTCTAGCTCTATGATCCATAAGCACCAAACTTCCCCAAACAGAGACTGTCCTTTCTCCCCTGGAGCCAGAGGAACTCAGACAACAGGAATCAAGGTCACCCTCGCTACTTTCAGAGTCTATGTTTTCAGAGTTCTCCGTGTGAAATGTGGGCTTGGTCAGGGGACTGGTGGGCGGTGGTGGTGGAAGGGGGCCTCCAGTGACCTGGATGCAAAGGGGGACTGTCTGGACCCCCCTGCTCCCCGCAAAGAGAGGGACTTTGCAGACATGCCTCTGGAAACCTGGCAAGTTTTCCTTCAAGTGTGAAAAGTTATTTCCTATTGTAAAATGACCTTATAGTCATTTTTGCAAACTAATTCTATAGCTAGTCCTATGAAGTAACAGTGCAATTTTTAATCAAAATAAGTTCAGCCTAAAAGTATTTCAGCTTCATTTTTTTCATAAATCAAACCAGTGTGCTGTGCTGTGCTAAGTCGCTAAAGTTGTGCCCGATTCTTTGCGACCCCATTGACTGTGGCCCGCCAGGCTCCTCTGTCCATGGGATTCTCTGGGCAAGAATTCTGGAGTGGGTTGCTGTGCCCTCCTCCTCTGCATCTGGATCTTTCTGACCCAGAGATTGAATCTGTATCTCTTATCTCTCCTGCATTGGCAGACAGGTTCTTTACCAATAGTGCCACCTGGGGAAGCCCAATCAAACCAATAAATGATGTTAAAAATTTTATGAAAAACAGTAAAATAAGCTTATAGCTTCATTCAGTGTAAGTTAATGCTTTCAATTCTCATACATTTATATATTTTAAAATATGTACAAATATTTTTAATATGTTAAAATAGAAAGGCAGTAACTTACATATGTATAAAATTTGCTTTATTACCTAGTGAATCTAAGTGTAAGACTGGTGTTTTCTTCACACATTGTACCTTTTACCTATTGCATACTATCTCTTTTTGTTCTCTTTCACCCCTTTATCTCTTATTTTATTTGCTAGTAATGCTTCTGCTCCCATTTTTTAATATCCTATAAGTAAAGACTATATTTTTTAAACAAATTTAATCATCTGTGTTTCAAAGAATTCACCCCATTATCACCTAAGGTAACAACTGAAATACTAATTTTATTCTGTTCATCTTTCTTTATATACATATATTTTTGTTTGTTTAACCAATGTATTGAAATATTTAAAAAGACACAGGCACCCCAATGTTCATTGTACCACTATATATAATAGCCAGGACATGGAAGCAACCTAAATGTCCATTGACAGATTAATGGATAAAGAAAATATAGTATATATATGTGTATATGTGTATATATATATATATATATGTATATGTATATATATATACATACACACAATGGAATATTACTCAGTCATAAAAACGAGTGAAATTGGGTCATTTCTAGGGATGTGGATGAACCTAGAGGCTGTCATACAGAGTAAAGTAAGTCAGAAAGAGAAAAACAAATATCAATATTAATACATATATATGGAATCTAGAAAAATGGTAGAAATGAACCTATGTGTGAGGCAGGAATAGAGACCCAGAAGTAGAGAACAGACTTGTGAAACTGTCTTTATTTTTGCCAATTTTTTTTTTTTTTTTTTTTTTTGCCTTCTGATTTTTCTGTCCTGTTTCTTTGGAGGAGACTACATTAAAGCATAGTTTCTGATTCCTATGATGATTATTTTAAAAATGCAGCACTCATTATCAAACACTAATTTCTCTAATATATGAAGGCAAGTTGCCATTTATTTCCCCTCATAAAGAAATTCTTTTCCCCTACAAGTCACATTTAAATAAAATGAGAGCTTTAGATATTTTGTTATTTTAAAATTTATATTATTAAGGAATGATTCATATATAGCAAAAGACAAATCCTAAGCAATTACAGGAATTTGACTTATTCATGCAACCTGGTAACCACCACTCAGGTTGAGATACAGAATATTTCCAGCAGCCATGAAAGCTCCCTAAGGCCTTTGCTTATTCAACACTCTCCACACTCCAACATAGTCACTGTCTTGATGATTCTTAAACTTTTAATAAAAGGAATCATACGTTATATGTTCCTCTGTACCTGCCTTCTTTTATTCAGCATTATGTTCCTGAGATTCATAAAAATACATGTCAGTAAATTATTCCTTTTACTATGACTGTATTTTATTACATAAGTAAACCCCAATTGAGTTATCCATCTCCCACTGATGGACATTTGGGTTGTTTTAGGTTTGGAGCTGTTATTAATCACCTGTCATGAACATTTGTGTATATAGTTTAGACACATGCCCTTATTCTTCTTGGGCATAAATCTAGGAGTAGAATTGCTAGATCAATGAGTAAGTGCATGTTTTACTTTAATTAAAATTTTCAAATGATTGTCCAAAGTAGTTTTATCAATTTGCATTCTGATTAGAGATATACGAGAATTTCTGTGGTTCTTAATGTGTTCCAACACTTGATATTGGTAGTCTTTTTAATTTTAGGTATCCTCATAGGTTTATAGTTGTCTCCATGTGCTCTAACTTCCCTGATGACTAATGATGATGAACTATGCATTGTAGTTCTACATATTACATAGATGTGTTATTTACTGAAAATACAATATAGATAACTGTAACAATACAAAGAAATTTACTGACAGTGGTTGCTTTTGGAGTTGGAGCTCAACAAAAGACTTCAAATATCTGTCATGCTGTGTGTGTAAGTATTAAGACAGATCTTAAGAAAGAAAGATGAAATATTAATATGTGTTAATTCATAATGATGGACATGACAGTCTTTTATATTGCTCACTGCATCCTTCTAGATATTTTAAACTTTCCAAAACTGAAAAAAAAAAAAAAAAATAGAGCTTCAGAGAGTAGTTGAAGAGTGTAGGGATTTAATGTGGTACCCAAAACAACTTTCTCAAATCTCCAAGTTCAATTAAGAATATCTCAAGGTTGCAAGACAAGCTCTTAGAAAACAAAATAACAGAGCCTATGATGTTGTAATTATTTGCAATGGTTAAATTTACTGAATTAAGCTCTTCATGATTTTGTATCACAAAAAATATAGAGAAACAAATCAGAGAGCAGAGTTCATGTTAAACCATAACTGACATCTATAATCTCAATTCTAGCTGTTTAATTTGATCAGAATGCTGATATCATTGCTAGTAAGAGAAATTAAAATTAGAAAATATACTTAATTGAACAAAATGTTACTTGTATTCATTTATATATTGGGATTGTGTAATTAAACAAAAGAGCTCACTGCTTTACAAATGATTTGCTCTGTAAGGGAATGTTTTACTTCACTCCCTTCTTGGAATGGCTTTGCTTTAACCCTCAGATAGAGATATTATTTTGAGCAACGTCAGATTTCCTAGCTATTCTTAGTATGGATGTATTAAGTCTCACAATTCAGATCTTAGGACATCTTTCCTGATATTGCTTTCTGCCACATGACAGCTCTGAAAAGACAATAGCCATTTCCTGTCACTTAGAAAATATTCCCCTCAAATAACTAAGCTCAGGATGAAGTCTCCTTCATTTTGCATGGCGTATTCTGCACATAATTTAAATAAGCAGGGTGACAATATACAGCCTTAATGTTCTCCTTTCCCAATTTGGAACTAGTCTGCTGTTCCATGTCTGGTTCTAGCTGTTGCTTCTTGAACTGCACGCAGATTTCTCAGGAGGCAAGTCAGGTGCTCAGGTATTCCCATCTCTTCAGGAACTTTCCACAGTTTGTTGTGATCCACACAGTCAAAGGCTTTGGTGTAATCAACAAAGCAGAAGTAGATGCTTTTCTGGAATTCTCTTGCTTTTTCAAGGATCCAACAGATGTTGCCAATTTGATCTCTGGTTTCTCTGCCTTTTCTAAATCCAGCTTGAACATCTGGAAGTTCAGAGTTCACATACTGTGGAAGCCTAGCTTGGAGAATTGTGGGTATTACATTGCTAGCATGTGATTTGAGTGCAATTGTGTAGTAGTTTGAGCATTCTTTGACATTGCCTTTCTTTGGGATTGGAATGCACACTGACCTTTTCCAGTCCTGTGGCCACTGCTGAGTTTTCCAAATTCGCTGGCATATTGAGTGTAGCACCTTAACAGCATCATCTTTTATGATTTGAAATAGCTCAACTGGAATTCCATCAACTCCACTAGCTTTGTTCATAGTGATGCTTCCTAAGGCCCACTTGACTTTGGATTCCAGGATGTCTGGCTCCAGGTGAGTTATCACACTATCAAGGTTATCTGGGTCATGAAGGTCTTTTTTGTATAGTTCTTCTGTATATTCTTGCCACCTCTTCTTAATATCTTCTGCTTCTGTTAGGTCCATATCATTTCTGTCCTGGATGAAGCACAAGCTGGAATTAAGATTGCTGGGAGAAACATCAATAACCTCAGATATGCAGATGACACCTTCTTTATGGCAGAAAACAAAGAAGAACTAAAGAGCCTCTTGATAAAAGTCAAAGAGGAGAGTGAAAAAGCTGGTTTAAAACTCAACATTCAAAAAGCTAAGATCATGTCATCTGGTCCCATTATTTCATGGCATATAGATGGGAAAACAATGGAAATAGTGACAGACTTTATTTTCTTGAGCTCCAAAATCACTGCAGATGGTAACTGCAGCCATGAAATTAAAAGATGCTTGCTCTTTGGAAGAAAAATTATGACCAACCTAGACAGCATATTAAAAAGCAGAGTCATTACTTTTCCAATAAAGGTCCATCTAGTCGAGGCTATGGTTTTTCCAGTGGTCATGTATAGATATGAGAGTTGGACTATAAAGAAAATTGAACACCAAAGAATTGGTACTTTTGAACTGTGATGTTTGAGAAGACTCTTGTGAGTCTCTTAGACTGCAAGGAGATCCAACCAGTCAATCCTAAAGGAAATAAATCCTGAATATTCATGGAAGGGCTGATGCTGAAGCTGAAACTCCAATACTTTGACCATCTGATGCGAACAACTGACTCCTTAGACTAGACTCTGATGCTGGGAAAGATTGAAGGAGGAGGGAGAAGGGGATGACAGAGGATGAGATGGTTGGATGGCATCACTGACTTGAAGGTTATGAGTTTGAGCAAGCTCCAGAGTTGATTATGGACAGGGAAGCCCGGTGTGCTGCAGCCCATGGGGTCACAAAGAGTTGGACATGACTGAGTGACTGAACTGAACTGAACCGAAGTCTCCTTCATTTGTCAGTCACTCAGTTCAGTCAGTTCAGTTGCTCAGTTGTGTCCGACTCTTTGCGACCCCATGAATCGCAGTACGCCAGGCCTCCCTGTCCATCACCAACTCCCGGAGTTCACTCAAACTCACGTCCATCGAATCGGTGATGCCATCCAGCCATCTCATCCTCTGTCGTCCCCTTCTCCTCCTGCCCCCAATCCCTCCCAGCATCAGAGTCTTTTCCAATGAGTCAACTATTTGCATGAGGTGGCCAAAGTACTGGAGTTTCAGCTTTATCATCAGTTCTTCAAAAGAACACCCAGGACTGATCTCCTTCACAATGGACTGGTTGGATCGCCTTGCAGTCCAAGGGACTCTCAAGAGTCTTCTCCAAAACCACAGCTCAAAAGCATCAATTCTTTGGCACTCAGCTCTCTTCACAGTCCAACTCTCACATCCATATATGACCACTGGAAAAACCACAGCCTTAACTAGACAGACCTTTGTTGGCAAGTAATGTCTCTGCTTTTGAATATATTATCTAGGTTGGTCATAACTTTCCTTCCAAGGAGTAAGCGTCTTTTAATTTCATGGCTGCAGTCACCATCTGCAGTGATTTTGGAGCCCAGAAAAATAAAGTCTGACACTGTTTCCATTGTTTCCCCATCTATTTCCCATGAAGTGATGGGAAAGGATGCCATGATCTTCGTTTTCTGAATATTGAGCTTTAAGCCAACTTTTTCACTCTCCTCTTTCACTTTCATCAAGAGGCTTTTGAGTTCCTCTTCACTTTCTGCCATAAGGGTGGTGTCATCTGCATATCTGAGGTTATTAATATTTCTCCCGGCAATCTTGATTCCAGCTTGTGTTTCTTCCAGCCCAGCATTTCTCATGATGTACTCTGCATATAAGTTAAATAAGCAGGGTGACAATATACAGCCTTGACGTACTCCTTTTCCTATTTGGAACCAGTCTGTTGTTCCATGTCCAGTTCTAACTGTTGCTTCCTGACCTGCATATAGGTTTCTCAAGAGGCAGGTCAGGTGGTCTGGTACTCCCATCTCCTTCAGAATTGTGTCAGTAGTAGATGGTAATCCCATACAGCCAGTCTACCCTTACTTTCTCCCATTCAACAATGACCCTCTATGTATACCATGAAAGTAGTATAAAAACAGCCCTTGACCACAAAAGAAAACCTGGAGATTTTCATGCTGCTAAAATATTTCCAGAATTTACCCAAATATGATAATTGAACCATTCCTAATATATAAGCAACTTGATATTTTTTTCTAACTCAGAATCATATTTCTGATTAACTGCTGGGAGCAGGAGCTCCGCCCCTGGCAAAGGTCATGAGGAAGGAGGCTCGGCATACGCAAAGGCGGGATGGAGCCTCAGGAGTCCCCTGGAAATTCTCGAGCATCTACCCCCAAAACCAGAGTCTGCCTACTTTCTGCTTTGTGCTTTCACCGACACCTCTGACTTTACGGGGGGCTCTCCCCCACTACCTCTCTCTGAAAAAAGAGTTAGCTTACAGTCCCAGTTAATAATTCCTGGGTGTGACAGTGTTTAACCTACAAACTCCTTTGGAAATCCTCTAGCCTGCCTGAATAGGTTTTTCCGGCCACATGTGATTGTTCAGAGCCTCCCAACTGTGAGAGGCAGGAGATGTTCTAAACTGTCTAAACACAGATTCTTTTGAGTAGTTAAAAGATTGATTAGAAATTGTATTGGTGAAGGTTTTTTCACTTATTGGGCCAATGTTTGCTGCTAAGTCTCCATACTCCTTACCTACTGTGTCCTTGGCAGTGTATTGATTGATATAATGGGTGTATAGAAATGTAAGTAGTAGCCTCAATGTTTGTAACCTTGGACCCTTGAGTTAAGTCTTTTCTTGATTGAGCCCACCTCACCTTTGCCCTGTAGGAATGCAGCTTTGTCCAATGCTTTTTTGGAGGCTGGCGCCTGACTTTGGAATAATCACCTTTAGAGAAAAATAAGTTTCTTAAAATGTTAACAGGCCTCCTGGCCAGAAGATGATGTAAATCACCTGAACTTTTGTATATGATAAGTTTGAAAGCCTGGCTTTGATTAGGACCAGGAACTGCTGTCCTTGCATGACTCCATCCCTTCCCCCATTATCCTCTATGTGTAACTTAAGGTATAAAAACTACTTTGGAAAATAAAGTGCAGGCCTTGTTCACCGAAACTTGGTCTCCCCATGTCCCTCTCTCTATCAAATTCTGGCTGAGTCTCCATCTGGAGCGCGGAACCCACCATGCTTACTAATTATGCCTGGGCTTCTAAGATCTGACCGGGGTGGCCTCAGTGTCTCCTCTCCTTTGGGAGAACGGAAGAACGCCTGCGGCCTATGTAAGCGGTGCAAACTTCTTGTCTTGAAGTTTTATTGGTCTCCCATGTAAACCAAGCTACTCAGCCTCTTTTCTCCACTGAATTTCCTCACTGAGCTATCCTCATTCTATTACTCTTTATATCTTTGATAAATATTTAAATAAATAGGTCGCCTATGCCGTCTCTCCTTCGAATACCCTGGATCAGCTGGGGCTTTTTTATTTTAAGGTAATTACAGATTCATGTACAATTGTAAGAAATAATCCCATGAACATGTTACCCAATTTACCCCAATTTTGCAATGAACTTGCAAACTTTTAGCCAAGTATCACAATCAGGACATTGACATCGATACAAACAAGCTACAGAATGTTTCTATCACACGGACTCCTTGTACTGCTCTTTTACAGCCACACATATCTTCCTCCTGTCCCAGCCCACTCCTATTTCCAGGCAACCACTAACCTGCTCACCATTTCTATACTTTGTCATTTCAAGAATGTTATGTATGTGAAATCATACAGTGTGTAACATTTTACATTTTCCTTTTTCCCATGAGTATAACTAAGAAAATCACCCAGTTTTTTGCTTTGTTCCTGTGTATTGCTGAGTAAGGATCCGTGGTAATAATGTAGCACAGTTTGGTTTAACCATTCACTTGCTGAAGGACATTTGGGTTGTTTTTCCATTTGGGGCTATCATAAATAAAGCTACTGAGAACATCTCTGTTCATGTTTTTGTGTGAACATAACACTTTCATTGCTCTGAGATAAATGTCCCTAAGAGTGCTATTTCTGGGTCAGATGACAGTTATATATTTATTTTTATGAGAAAGTGCCAAACTATTTTACAGAGTGGCTGTACCATTTTACATGTTCATCAACAGTGTATGAGTGATCCAGTTTCTCCTCATCCTCACCAACATTTTTAATTTAATTTTATTTTAGTGGATTTTTTAGTCATTCTGATAGGTATGTCATTATGGTTTTAATGAATCATGTTATTTTTAATCTTTACCAACTTAGTACGAGTTAATGCTTTTTAACTTAATACAAAAATGCTTTTTCATTTTAATTTGTTCTTATTTGCATCTTCTCAATCTTTTGACATTTGTGTTTCTGCTACAAATTATAACTCATGTGGTTTACTGATTTCTTATAAATATTATAGTGCTTTTTAAATATCATATATCTCATGTATTTATAGATTAATCCTCTACTTTTTCATTTCTTTCTTTTCTTGATTTTACTGGAATTATTTGAGCAAGTAAATGTTTTCATTTTCTTCTAAGGCTTTGTTCTCGAATCTTGAATGGCCACTACACTCTAATAGATGATTTTGATGTCTATTTCAACTCTTCATTAGGTTTTTCTGGTTGAATTGAACTGAACTAAAGGCTCTTAAAGTTCTGAATAGAATCTTCCCCTGCCTTGTACATAAACTACTCTATTTCTATTAAGATTGCCCGTGGTTCATTATTCATTTGTAGAACCATGTTATTTGCTACCATGGGTTATCAGTTCTCTCTGAAACCAGATATTATTTTTTTCCTGGTTAGTATTTTGTGATCTTCAGCCCATTTCACAGTTCTGGTATGCAAGTACTTTACCTGCAAACACAGGCATTTAAATCCATAGCATATGTATAGATACGTGTAGAAAATAGAGATTACATATGTAGTCAAAGGACTGATGGAGCTTCAGAATTTTGCACCTGGGAATCTCATTCAAACTCAGCCATGAACTACTCTGTCACCTCAGAAAAATTATTCAGCCTTTTGCCCTTCCCATTTTTTTCTGTCCTAGTCAGGGATCAATCATTTTCTGTCCCCTTGGCCTGATCCAAGAACTTCACTGATGAGATGAAAGCCGTGAAAAGTTTATGACAAAAGACAGCCTTTAGCGGGGAACAGATTCATTTTAATTATCCACCCAGGGAATATTTGTGTTTGCAGTAACCCCTAATATTGATTATCAGATGGGGATAGGGGGCATATTGATGTCTGCCACAGAAAGCTCAGGGAGAGGGGGCATTGGTGTTTCAGGATGCTCGCCCAAGGATGTCCACAGTAGCAGCCAATCACAGTAATTTAAAACACCATGGAGGTCAGCCTCAGAAAGTCTTAACTAAGCCAAAGATTATTCCTAAGGGTTGCTGTCCACAGGCACAAGCATCCTGCTCTCTAGATGAAACCAGATGAAAGGAGTCAAAGCAACACACAAAGGTGGAGCCATCTGAGCTATGAATGAGGGCTGTGGGCTGAACCTACTGCCTGGAGTCTGGGAAAAGCAACCCTTGTCAGAAGAGGCTCTAATTCCTGAAGGAAGAAGCAACCACTTCCAGCAGGGTGGCGTTCGGCAAAACCTCCATCTGTCTGTGAGACACATGTACCTCTGGAAGGCACAGATTTACCTGCAGAAGGCAAGCCCTTTTCTCTTGGCTGAAGGAAGCCACCTGCAGAGAATTCCGAGCAGGGCCAGAGTCCTCACGCCCTAGACCCCCGACATTCTGAGGCTCATCTAGGCCGGAGATTGGCAAACTAAGAGTCCCACGCCAAAGCAGCCTCCACCGTGTTGCTGTCTGTGGGCTGAGAATGATTTCCACATTTTTAAATTATAGAAAAATAAAATAAAATAATGAACAATATTTCATGATACCTGAAAACTGTATGAAAATCTAATTTTGTTGTTCACAAATAATGTTTTAGTGTAATACAGGTAGTGCTTATTCATTTATGGGTGGTCTATGGCTGCTGTAGAGATAACAACAGCAGAGCTGAGTAGCTGTGACAGGGACTGTATGGCCCCAAAGCCTAAAATACATACTCTCTGGCCCTTTACAGAAAAGAACCGACAGACCCCTGACCTAGGCCATGCTTCCAAGCATCATATTGCTTTGTGCCTCATGCCTGTCCCAGAAGGGAGTTTATCTAGTCCATTCCTCACTGAAAACTCACCCCTCAGGGTCATTCAGGAGAGTCAGCATGTGCAAGAGCTGGGAACCACAGAGACCCACCTCATCCTACCAAACATGTTCATGGGTGTGACTGGTGATGGGGCCGAAGCTGTAGTCCTGGAGGAGCTACATGTGGTCGTATGAATAAATGAGCAAATCAACAAACAGAATTTTATCCCAATAGGAGTGAGAAAAGTAGGTCCCTTTCAATTGAGAAAAGTGTTTTCTCTATTTTTGTATTGCCAAATGCTACTGAGATTTCATCAGTTACAAATCTGTCCTTTGTGTTGGCTGGTTCTAAGTAGACATAGCATTGCTGGCATTTGGGGACTGAAGGGACATTTTCAGGGTTCTGATAAGTGTATCTAAGATCTAAGTATGTAATAAATAAATACATCACAAATCTAGAAACCCTTAAGGGAAAATCTTTGTCTTTCTGTAAAGCCAGAAAAATACATCATATCTAATGCATAATACTTTCATCTAAGATACCTATTTGGAGGTAAAAGAATAAAAAACACATTCGTGGGACTTTGAAATCCAGATCTAAGTATATAGGCCCTGACCCCACCTCCTGAATCTCGAGTCTTTTTCTTAACAGCCGTCTTAAGTGAAATGGAAATGGACTCTGCATTTTAATATAATAGACACTTTTGCCCTTGCACATGTAATTGCTTGAATTTTAGTTTAATTCCCATCTCTCTTCCTGTAATTATGAGAACAATTAAGTGCCAGAGTTCAGAGCGTCTCAATTTTAAGAAAAAAGGGACAGCCAAATGAACTCCCTTTTCTGGTCTTGAAATTCCAATTGCTAAGAGAGCTACAACTAACATCTCAGTGCTTTGCAACTGATAACATACATTCACTTGGAAATCTCCATTTAGAGGTCATTTCAGACAACAGAGAAGGAAATGGTAACCCACTCCAGTATTCTTGCCTGGAGAATCCCATGGATGGAGAAGCCTGGTAGGCTACAGTCCATGGGGTCGCAACGAGTAGGACACGACTGAGCGACTTCACTTTCACTTTTCACTTCACTTTCAGACAGTATGGAAATGGTATTAAGAGCTATTAAACAAGAAACAGAGAATTGCATGGACATTTTCCAATCAATCAGCAAAACATCATCTAGGTCCAGTTGAGTCCACTGACACCAAAGAAAACTGGAACCCTCTCTGCCCCTCAAAAAAACCTCTCATTCTGATTTTTTTGGAATCCTGATTATGACTGCCATGATTCTCCAAGAGAAACTGAAAGTGTCCTGAGCTTGGGGGAAGGGAAAAAAGTTAAAGGTATGAACCAGGACTTGAATTTACCAAACATTGGTTAAAAGATAATGACTCAAATTTGAGTGAGCTGGAGTCCACTTATTGGGTGAATGTCTCCCTCTAATTTGTTGTGAAATTTCCTGTGATCCAGATTCTTGGTTCTTTGTGACTCCAGGAGTCACACCTGAGTGTGTATGGAAAGCAAACAGGCCAGTCATTCCCATGGGCTCCAGAACACATATGCATTGAATCCTCAATAGGTTTGTGCTTTAGGAAACCAACTCTCACTCAAGGCTTCAGGGAATATTAGCACAAACCCAAACTAGAAACGAAATATGAAAGTTCAAAAAGGACAAATGGTCACTACAATAGAAGGGGGAAGAAGCAGGAAAAAGCAAGAGTAGATACAAAGCATGGAATTCAAGTTAGAGGGTGAAGTGTGTCTATGAGGAATGGTTGGGCATTACCTAGGGCAGACAGTATTTTCTGCAACTGTCTCACGGACCAGGCAGAATGTAGGCAAGCTGGCTGAGCTGAAAAGATCAGAAGGGGGATGGACCGAAGAGATGCAAACAGAAGAGGGGTATAGAAGGGGATAAGATACACTTATTTTCCAAAGGTACAGAGGAGAAGTGAAATGCATTCATAGGTAATAAAAAGACAAGCAGAAAGTGACTTGCTAAAGAAACAAATAAAGGTCTGAAGGACTGCAGGAGAAAGAGACATTGCTTTTGATTCAGGAAATCTTGGAAAGCCTCATGGAAGAAGAAGCATTTTAACTGGATCTTCATAGCATTGCAATAAGCAGAGATGGTAAGGATAAAATGCTCTGAGTGCAAGAAATGCAAGTTCAAAAGCAAGAAAGGTGAGACTATACCGAGATCCTTAGCATGCACTTCTGAAATATATGACTATAGAGAGGGCAACTGGTGCCTGGTCAACCAGTGGGCCTGGAAAGAAAATGGAATACCAACTTAGACCAGGGTAACCTGTGTCATGAATATCATCGAGAGTGGAGACGGGGAGGTAGGGAGGCCAAAACATCAGTGGAAAGAACATGTCAGGGAGCATTTGTGAAGTTCTTGACTGGCAGTGTTGAGGGGGCTGGAGAAGCTAGAAATTCTGCAACCAGAGGATGACATCTCATTAAAGGCAGGTCAGAGGGGAAAGAATCAAAGATGACTTTGAGACTATCAATCAGTATTTCTGGGGGATGGTGATGCATGTTAAAATAGTATATTATTGCTAGGATGCTGTGAGATGGTTTTAATTTTTTTTCCATTTTTTCAAATGATTTAGGTCAAATATATACATTTCTGTCTGCTTTCAAAATCATCTACATATGAGATGATTTAGAACTCAAAATGGTCCCCATATTAATTTGGTTGGGTTATTTAGGTCAAGTTGCCCAGATGCAGTGTCTGGGACAGGAATTTGCATCCCAGGACATGTGATTTATTGAGAGTTGTTTTGAGAGAGAAGGAAACAGATGTGAAAAGAGAACTTCCTGAGCAAGACCATGGGCTCCTCTAGAGTCCAGCCCCGCCCAGTCCCACAGGCCTCTTTGGAACAGGAATTGTACCATAGAGTTGGTCTGAATTTAGCACAGATGGATCAGCCTTCTGTACCCCTGAATCCATCAGTCATTGGCTTTGGACTATCCTGAGTTCAAGGAGGTGAGCCTCAGGTCCTGGACATGGAAGCTCCCACTGACTTAGGGCATTTTCTAGAGAAGGGAGCAGCTGTGAGCCTTTGGTTTCCAAAACTCATGGCAGCTGGGCATGGACGTACCATCCTAGTGCAAGGGATTGAGGTGAGACTTCAACAGTGCCCACTGCCTACAAGTTTGGATGTCTGTCTTCCATAACCATATCCTGTGCTAAGTTGCTTCAGTCATATCTAACTACGGACTGTAGCCAGGCTCCTCGCTCCATGGGATTCTCCAGGGAAGAATACTGGAGTGAATTGCCATGCCCTCCTCCAGGGGATCTTCCCAACCCAGGGATTGAACCCACATTTCTTACGTCTCCCTGCATTGGCAAGTAGGTTCTTTACCCCTAGCACCACCTGGAAAGCCCCATCCATATCCTAGTGTTTTGCAAATAAAAGGTATTTTGGTGACTCATAATTTCTTTAATTGTTTCTCATTTCCTCTACGGAGGATGAGCTGGTAGAGCATATGTTCCAACTCATCTCCAAGAGGACACTTTGAACCAAGGTCTTAGAGAAAACAAGAGACTGCCAGGCACTCTGAAACTTCTTTCACTTCTAACCCCAGCTTCTCTTTTCCCCAAAGAGCATCATGGTCAGGATATATTCTTATCTGAGTTTGTGAGTCATGCTCTCTGTTGCCTGGTAACATTTCAGCTTAATCATCCATTGATCTCAAATCAACAGAAAGACAGGGCCCAGACACAGAGCAAGCACTGCATAAGAATCCAAACAGTCTGGCCAAAGTGGCCAGACATTGGTGCTGAAATTCCGAATCAACCAAGGCCATTCCTAAAGTGAAGAACTTTTAAATAAGTTCCGTATGATTGAGAAGCTAAAGTGAATAATTTTCAGGAAAAATCAGAATCATAATTTAGTTGCTGCAACAAAGGATTCATGAAGGCAGTATATCTGGATATGATCCCTTAATGAGCATGTGAGTTTCTGGAATGTGGTTATAGAAAATAGTCTATCCAAGGGTTGTTAGTTAAAGCTGACATGTTTTTAACAATTCAAAAGAAAAAAACCACTTTGGGGTTATACCATAAAGACACAGGAGTGATTTGAAGGCACATCAGAATATTTAAGGAAGGTAATCCCTGAGTCCATACCAAAAATAGCTAGGCAAACCAAGAAATAAACGGGCAAGAAGGAAGGCTCTTGCTTAAACGTGTGATTACAGGCTGGAAGATGAACTGGAGTTGGGAAATCACTATTTTGCAGCCATTACAGCAAAGATAGAATCGGGCAAGAGTCATCAAAGGGTGTTAAATTCATGGAGAAATTTTGATGAGGGGCAACACATAGTCTTAAATGTCTTTGGCAAACTGTGAAGCATATTAACTGTACTGTAAAGAAACTGGACAACCCCTAGAAGGAAAACCTTGGATGATACTTTGGGTGATTGAAATCACCATCACCAGTGAGCAGCCAGTGGACATACTATGGCTCTGATGTGAATCTTGACAAGGGTGCAACATTCACCATGTGATATCCCAGCTAAGAATACAGAACTCAATCTGGGCGTGAGGAACTCTGGGAAATTCCCAAATGAGGAACATTCAACTAAAAAGAGGAATTTGTACTATTCAATGTCATACTTGAAAGACAGGCTGAGAGAGTTCCAGATGAAAAAAAAAACTAAAGAGATATGACAACTAAGTGAAATGTGTGATCCTAGACTGGATCTTGCACTAGAAGAAAAATAGTGCCATACATATCCTGAGATTTACAGGTGACTGTGATTATTTAAAAACTATCCGATCCTTAGGAAATATACACTGAAGAACCTCAGGGTGAAAATCCATAATGTATGCTGTGTGCATGCTCAATCATGTCTGACTCTTTGAGACACCATAGACTGTAGCCTGACAGGCTCCTCTGTCCGTGGGATATCCCAGGCAAGAATACAGGAGTGGTTTGTCATTTCTTTCTCCAGGGTATTTTCCTGACCCAGGGACCGAATCCCCATTTCCTGCTTGGCAGGTGGATTCTTTACCACTGAGTCGCTTGGGAAGCCCAATAATATATGCTGCTGCTGCTGCTGAGTCGATTCAATTGTGTCCAACTCTGTGCGACCCCATAGACGGCAGCTCACCAGGCTCCCCCACCCTTCGGATTCTCCAGGCAAGAACACTGGAGTGGGTTGCCATTTCCTTCTCCAATGCATGAAAGCGAAAAGTGAAAATGAAGTCCCTCAGTTGTGTCCGACTCTTCATGACCCCATGGACTGCAGCCTACCAGGCTCCTCCGCCCATGGGATTTTCCAGGCAAGAGTACTGGAGTGGGGTGCCATTGCCTTCTCCGAATAATGTATGCTACCTACTCCTTAATGGTTTACAAAAAATATATTTATGTATATGTGTATGTATGTATGTCTATATTTAGAGAGAGAAAATGCAAATAAATAATTCAAATGTTAAGAATAGGTAAATCTGGGTGTTAGTTGCACTATTGTTGCAGATTTTTATAAGTTTCCAAATAAAAAGTCATTAAAAACTATGATGTTAAAAAAAGTAGGGGTTATTCTCTCATATCATCCCACCCTCACCTTCTCCCACATAGTCCAAAAGTCTGTTCTTTACATCTGTATCTCTTTTACTATCTTGCATATAGGGTTGTCATCATCTTTCTATAGTGTTGAAACACGTATATTACCATATGTAAAATAGATGACCAGTGACAATTCGATGCATGAAGCAGGCCACCCACAGCTGGTGCTCTGGGATGGGGTTGGGGAAGGGGGTTCAGGATGGTAGGACACATGTACACCCATGACTCATGTTAATGTATGGCAAAAACCACCACAATATTGTACAGTAATTAGCCTCCAATTAAAATAGATAAATTAATTTTTTTAAGTAGGGGCAATTCAGAACAAATACATTAATAGCATTATCCAAAAATTATTCCCAGTCAGCTGAATAAAATAGGATCCATTCTTCCTACCTTGACTCCCATATATAACCAGTGACCTGGCACCTAGACCAATGCTGATGCTTCTGAAGTGGCTTCTCCAACCACTTGCCCCACCACACATAAAATGAGTTATTCTATTGAAGGAAGCACAGTTAGGGTGCTGTCTCTCCTCTACAAAAAATCTTTTAGGGCCCCAAGTCAACTACCAAATATTGATCAAACGTATTTCCTTGACCTTCAAAATCCTCCAAATGTGACCCCAAATTGAAATTCCTTCTCTACCCTCTATTGATATCCTCAACAAAAGATTATGTAATAAAACACGAACTTTGGAATCAGAAAGACTTTGAGTGCCCACCCAACTCCAAAATGCATTGTGTGAGATTTACTATGTTCTTCCCCCTCTCTGAAATGTAATTCTTTCACTTATCAAAAAGGAAATTACAGCACAGAATAAAATAAGATGATGACAAGGATGATTATATTATACTTTATCAGCTCCCCTGGTCTGAAATAATTGCATTCCCTAATTTTCTACAAAAGTTTCTTCTGACTGGAATTCAATTAATTCAAATGTTAAGAATAGATAAATCTGGGTGTTAGTTGCACTCTTGTTGCAGCTTTTTTATAAGTTTCCAAATAAAAAGTTATTAAAAACTATGATGTTAAAAAAAGTAGGGGTTATTCTCTCATTTCATCCCACCCTCGCCTTCTCCCACATAGTCCAAAAGTCTGTTCTTTACATCTGTATCTCTTTTACTATCTTGCATATAGGGTCGTCATCATCTTTTTATAGATTTTCTTTCTCTGTGAGGGCATCCTTTGATCTAACCTCAATATCACTTCTTCTGTAGAAAGTCTTCCATCTTCTCCACACATCTGTAATTCTCTCCATTTTACATTCACATTTATTAGAATATTTGTTTATGTCTCTATTACAAACATATTTTATTCCCTCAGGACGAGATGAAATGAGATTTCAGTGTGGACACATGCATGTGGGTGTTCCTCTCACGGAGCACTGGGTGCCCCAGTAAGTGAGCACTTGTTGAGTATTAGCACCCATTTCAGACTCACACTTGTATCGGGCAGTCACCTTGTCTTACATTCACTTGAGTTCCCCACAGGATACTCAGCAAGCTGCAGTGGGCTTTCTGTGCCCTCAGTGTCGGTGAAACAATAACAATGACAATCATAGCTAACACTTACTGAGTCCTTACTAAACTCTTGGTCCTCTTCTAGGTACTTTATACACATTAAAACATTTAATCTTCACAGCGATTTTATGAGGAAGACACTATTACTAGTCCATTTCTCAGATAAGAAAACTGAGACATAAAGAGGCCAAATAACTCTCCAAAGTCAGCAGAGTGGCAGAGCCAAGAATAGAGCCCAGAGAGCTGGGCTCCAAAATCCACCCTCTTAGCCATCACACTGCATCCTTAGACCACATTAGGGCGTATGAAGAACTGCACAGTTCACCACTGTGACAGCCAGCGAGGGTCTGCAAACATGGAAGGCATGTCACCTGATGAGCCAATGCCACAGGGCATGCCACCCACCTGGTCACTCTCAGGGCCCACGTTCTGTCTGTCATTGTCTGGGTTCCCTCCAGTGAGGACCCTGCTTTCTTCTGGTATCTTCCCTATTCCTTCCCCTAAGCCAGCAACTACACCTTTTCTACCAGTTATCTGTGCAGACTCTGGACGCTGGAGGTCTCACCACCCAGTCTATGCTTTTATAAGACTGTCACTGTGAGAATGCTGTGTAACAACCCCCACCAGCATCTCAGTGGCTTAAAACAACAGATGCTTATTTCTCTTCTCTAAAGACTAGCTGTTGTTTCGTGAATCTTGATTGGGCTTACCTGATTCAGGTGGGCTAGATTGGACCCTTAGATTCAGATCACATTCAAGTCTGTTGCATGTGTTTTCATTATTTTGAGACCAGATAACCATCAGAGACAAGTTCTTCATAAAACAAACAGTGATGCAAAAGCAGCTAAACTAACTGCAAAGAATATTAAGTCTTCCACACATGTGTGTCTGCTAATGCTTTATTGACCAAAGCAAATCCTATGAACGCAAAATGAACAAGACAGGGGTACTTTCCGCCTGCTCTACTGGGAGAGAAAATCACGTGGCAAGAGAGCATGGAAATATAACTCTATTTTAAGAAGGACTGAAAACCTGAGAATGGTAATCCAGCTTACGGACCTCTCCCATGCCTCAGAGACAGCAGTGCAGTGGGGCCCCAACACAAACAGGGACAAGAACAGCATAAGGCGTGTTTTGCCCATGACCTCCGATGTGGACTTAGCCACGTCATTTGGAAATGGATGGATAGGACCACACCATCACAGATGGCTTGAGAGCATTTCATATATAACACACAAGCCTCAGAAATGTCACACTGCCCAGTTTGAAGAGTGGAGGTATTGTTATGCAACCAACCAACAAAAGCTATTGAACACTTCAACCCCAACATCAACTTAGTATTATTGAGTCCAAAAGAGAAATGGTGTGTCAAGGACCAATTGACCTCCTGGGAAGATGTGACTAACACACGTGGCAATACTGATTGAACGAGCCAGCATGTGATTAAGTTCTCAGCCGCATAGAGGAGCTCCTAGAGAAAAGGATGGTATTTTACAGTGTGGTAATTGCACAGCACAGAGCAGATACAGAGAAAGCCTTGGGGAGCAGGGAGCTTTGAAAGAGGACCTTGAATGTCCTATAGATAGAAAAAGCAGATAGAAAGTGTTAGATATGCCTTTCCAGAGACGATAATCAGATGAGTCAGGAGAGACAGGGGACAATAATAGTGTAGGATATTATAGGATTGTCATTTAATAGAGTTTTAGAAAATGATATTCCAGGACCAAGGGGGAGATAAAGGAAAATGGCCTGGGCTGACAAACACCATGGCTGCCCTGATCTGGGAGAAATTCCTAACCTGTCTTTTTGAGTTAAAGTTTCATTTTCTGAGGTTTTTTTTTTTTTTTTTTTTTCTCTCACTGCTTCAAACCCATGGACTTTCTGACTAAACTGTAGAGACAGAAAAAAATTTTTAAATGATTAAACATATGTCAACCAGAACCACTGGGCTCTGCCATTCTTTTTTAAAGACAAGCCCCATGAGAGTTCTATTTTTGCTTTGAGCAGATTTCCATTTCAACCGGGGGTACAGGGATGATACGTTCCCCACTCTCTCCTATTCAGCGTGGGAGCCAGTTGGGATTCTTTCAAAGGCCTGCTGAGCCTCTGAGTGTTCTGGAAGGATGCGCTGCTGCAGTAGCTGTGGCTGAACTAATAAATCAGGACCTGGAAGCACCAGCCATTGTGGCCTCCTGTTTGTTATAAACAAAAGGAAATGCTGTACTTTCTCCTTCTTCCTTTGGGGCAGTGTAGCACCCAAAGGGTGGCTTAAAATGAGGAAAAGAAATTAAAAGCTGAAAGGGAGATGGCTTTCTACCTTGACTTCAAATGTACGTTGGGATTATAAGCGTCATGACAGTAATTTCTAGCTCTCACCCAAATCTGGCTCCAGGAGCTTGGGAAAATGAAACATCCCTACCTTTTAGCCGTGGGATGGAGGTTTGGGACTGGTTCCAGCCAATGGACAGAGATGTGAGAGAAGCAGTGAAAAGTTTGAGCATGTTTTTCTTCTTCTGTCTGTTGAACAAGGAAGCTGCTTATTCTTGATGTTGTGGCTGAAAGTAACACCCCCATCTGCCCGCAGCACCAAGTTACTGTCTGGAGGACAGCTGTCCTGGGAGG
The DNA here is from genome assembly GCF_029378745.1 of Bos indicus. Taxonomy (NCBI): domain Eukaryota; kingdom Metazoa; phylum Chordata; class Mammalia; order Artiodactyla; family Bovidae; genus Bos; species Bos indicus. The sequence continues at coordinate 5,768,819 of NC_091772.1, read as the reverse complement.
TTTTGTGGACACTCAGTGGATGTTATCAAAGCAAGAAATACACCTTCCTTGGGTTCAGGTACTGAGATTCCAGGACCATTTATTAGTCATAGTTTTAGGCTACCTTTCATGACTAATATATATTCTACCCAGTGTTTAAAGGGACCAATGCCTCCCTGGTGGCTCAGACGGTAAAGAATCTGCCTGCAGTGCAGGAGACTCAGGTTCGATCTCTGGGCCGGGAAGCTCCCCTGGAGAAGGAAATGGAAACCCACTCCTGTATTCTTGCCTGGAGAATTCCATGGACAGAGGAGCCTGTAGGACTACAGTCTAGGGAATCACAGAGTCGGACACAACTTGACATAACTTAAATTTAGTCTAGAATAATTATGACTAGACAAAGTAGAACCTGAATAGCAGAGGGTTTGAACAGCATGAATTGATCCTCCCAGCTCCTCTGTGGGTTATACTCAGAGATGAATCCTCCAGAATATTATTTAGAAGCTGATTGTTTTCACTTTAAATACAATTCAAGCAGGGTTTCTTCTTTATAGATTAAAGCAGAAAACTGGAAGTTATGTGTTCAGAGGCATCTGTGCAGCAAGATACAGAGACAGCTGACAACAACTTATCCACTTGCCTGTTTTGCCTGAATTCTTGGTCCTGAATTAGGTGAATTAGCAAGTTCTCCTTTGTAATGTCTGATTTTCTGAAATGTTGTTTTGAGTGCATCTTGATAATGATTGTTCAACGTCTCCTCCTCTGTAACTTAAATCACCCTGTAATATCAAGCATTTCCTAGGAAGGATACAGTTTAAAGACTATCAGCAGCATGGTGTAATTGACAGGAAGAGAGTGTGAATGAATTAGCTTGAATATATGCCATAGCTTCTTACCATTGGCCCAGAGCATGGCTCTGAGTGGAGAAATAAAATGCCCAAGGGGTGTAAGGAATGAGCATCTTATTACCAAAGAACAGTGTGGTTTACAGTAGGAGTTTCATTATACACATGCAGACATACAGTGGCCCTGTCTAGGGCTTCAAGCTTCACCTGCATGGTCACAATCTCCTGGGGACTCTTTTCTGAGGCCATGTCCACCTACAAATCAGGATCCCCAGTAAACAGAACAATAGATCTTTGATTGTCATTTTCTCCTGCACACTTGACTACTGTTCATGGAGAACAAAGGGGACAGTTGGTGCCAGAGGAAAATTTCATAGATACACACTAGCAAAGTAATGAACAAAATTCTCCAAGCCAGGCTTCAACAGTACACATGAACCGTGAACTTCCAGATGTTCAAGCTGGATTTAGAAAAGGCAGAGGAACCAGAGATCAAATTGCCAAATTCACTGGATCATCAAAAAAGCAAGAGAATATCAGAAAAACATCTACTTCTGCTTTATTGACTATGCCAAAGCCTTTGACAGTGTGGATCACAACAAACTGTGGAAAATTCCTGAAGAGATGGGGATACCAGACCACCTTACCTGCCTCCTGAGAAATCTGTGTGCAGGTCAAGAAGCAAGAGTTAGAACCAGATATGGAACAATGGACTGGTTCCAAATTGGGAAAGGAGTATGTCAAGACTGTATATTGTCGCCCTGCTTATTTAACTTATATGCATAGTACATCATGAGAAATGTTGAGGTGGATGAAACACAAGCTGGAATCAAGATTACTAGGAGAAACATCGATAACCTCAGATATGCAGATGACACCACCCTTATGGCAGAAAGCAAAGAACTAAAGAGCCTCTTGATGAAAGTGAAAGAGAAGAGTGAAAGAGTTGGATTAAAGCTCAACATTCAGAAAAATAAGATCATAGCATCTGGTCCCATCACTTCATGGAAAATAGATGGGGAAAAAAGGGGAAAAATGGGAAAGAGTGACTTTATTTTTGGGGGGCTCCAAAATCACTGCAGATGGTGACTGCAGCCATGAAATTAAAAGATGTTTGTCCCTTGAATGAAAAGCCGTGGCCAGGCTAAACAGCATATTAAAAGGCAGAGATAGTACTTTGCCAAAAAAAGGTCTGATTAGTCAAAGCTATGGTTTTTCCAGTAGTCATGTATGGATATGAGAGTTGGACTATAAAGAAAGCTGAGCACTGAAGAATTGATGCTTTTGCACTGTGGTGTTGGAGAAGACTCTTGAGAGTCCCTTGGACTGCAAGGAGATCCAACCAGTCCATCCTAAAGGAAATCAGTCCTGAATATTCATTGGAAGGACTGATGCTGAAGCTGAAGCTCCAATACTTTGGCCACCAGATGCGAAGAACTGACTCATTTGAAAAGATCCTGATGATGGGAAAGATTGAGGGCAGGAGGAGAAAGGGACAACAGAGGATGAGATGTTTGGATGGCATCACTAACTCAATGGACATAGGTTCGGGTGGACTCCGGGAGTTGGTGATGGACAGGGAAGCCTGGCATGCTGCAGTCCATGGCGTCGCAAAAAGTCTGACATGACTGAGCAATTGAACTGAACTGAAGAGATCACATTGTGCTAGAATCATTAGATTCTATCCCACCTCAAGGTTTTCATAACCCAGCTTTACAAGTTAATAATATCTTAGGGCTTCCTAAGCATTATTCATCACTTCTCCACATTGGGGGTCAAGAAAGGAGGGAGTGATTTATAGAAAATTATGGTGAATTTAATTTCTTGCCAGGTAACCCCCCAAATGGATGCCTTGACTTTCTTTTGAAAGTGCCCTGGTACCCTGGTGGCTCAGATGGGAAAGCATCTGCCTGCAATGTGGGAGAGCTGAGTTTGATCCCTGGGTCAGGAAAATCCCCTGGAGAAGGAAATGCCAACCCACTCCAATATTCTTGCCTGAAGAATTCCATGGACAGAGGAGCCTGGCAGGCTAAAGTCCATGGAGTCACAAAGACTTGGATACAACTGAGTGACTAACACTTTCACTTTGGAATTTAAAGATGGATAGCCTGTTTTCTGGGCCAGCCTATCTTCCAGAATGGCCTCCAGAAAGTCTTTGCCTGTGAGACCTGGCTTTTCTGCTTTACAACAATGAGTCTGGAGTGATGCTGAAAAAAAGGATGAATAAGGCTGAGTCATTCTAGGTAACTCAGTAAAACCTCCAGGAGGTTCCTGTATCTCCAGGACACATAATTATGTGTCTCTGGAAAAGAGTCTATATTGAATTGGGAAACTTTTACAAAGAAAGTATTCAATGGTGACTAATTATTTCACAGATTGGAAGCAGTGAGGGGCCCCTCATTCTACCCTTCATAGCCACAGGAATAATCAGGCCTCTGCACCTGTCATTTATTAAGTGGGTAGTCAGACGCCATCATTTGTAAGCACAGTTAAGAATAACAAATTTATGGTCAGGGCTCTGACCTTCTCTATCACTTAGAGTAAATGGTCAGGCTGAAATAAGGGATTAAATTGTAAGAGGACTTTAAAGTGGACCTGTGGGTGACACTAGTAACTATGCTCGGATTTTTAAGAGCACAATTCATCTGGGTTAAGAACAAATATGCTATAATTCAGGGCTAGTCTTGATTGAGACTCAAACAGTGACTTGCAAAAAATATTTTTAAAAAAAATTCAGTTAAGTGATCCTGTCTGATCTAACATGGAGCTAAAATAAGGCAAGTTTCTACTATAATAATTGCGGTCACAATCCTCTATATCTTGCAAACTCAAGAATGCATATATTAGATCGAGGAATTAGCACTTGCTCACTTTTGAAGAACTTCTGCCTAATATGTAATAGTTAGCAAACTATTCAAAGTAACCACTTTAGTTTCACATGGCAGAGATATTGCATATTTCTGAGGGGTCATGAAATGAAGCATTGAATCATTGTCTTTTTGCTCTCTCAAAGTGTTAAAGGTAGATAAATATCATATTCTTGACCTAAATCAAATCCCTTATGATTATACAGTGGAAGTGAGAAATAGATTTAAGGGCCTAGATCTGATAGACAGAGTGCCTGATGAACTATGGAACGAGGTTCGTGACATTGTACAAGAGACAATGATCGAGACCATCCCCATGGAAAAGAAATGCAAAAAGCAAAATGGCTGTCTGGGGAGGCCTTACAAATAGCTGTGAAAAGAAGAGAAGCAAAAAGCAAAGGAGAAAAGGAAAGATATAAGCATCTGAATGCAGAGTTCCAAAGAATAGCAAGAAGAGAAAAGAAAGCCTTCCTCAGTGATCAATGCAAAGAAATAGAGTAAAACAACAGAATGGGAAAGACTAGAGATCTCTTCAAGAAAATTAGAGATACCAAGGGGACATTTCATGCAAAGATGGGCTTGATAAAGGACAGAAATGGTATGGACCTAGAAGAAGCAGAAGATATGAAGAAGAGATGGCAAGAATACACAGAAGAACTGTACAAAAAAGATCTTCACGACCCAGATAATCACAATGGTGTGATCACTGACCTAGAGCCAGACAACCTGGAATGTGAAGTCAAGTGGGCTTTAGAAAGCATCACTACAAACAAAGCTAGTGGAGGTGATGGAATTCCAGTTGAGCGCTTTCAAATCCTGAAAGATGATGCTGTGAAAGTGCTGCACTCAATATGCCAGCAAATTTGGAAAATTCAGCAGTGGTCACAGGACTGGAAATGTCAGTTTTCATTCCAATCCCAAAGAAAGGCAATGCCAAAGAATGCTCAAACTACTGCACAATTGTACTATCTCACATGCTAGTAAAGTAATGCTCAAAATTCTCCAAGCCAGGCTTCAGAAATACGTGAACTGTGAACTTCCTGATGTTCAAGCTGGTTTTAGAAAAGGCAGAGGAACCAGAGATCAAATTGCCAATATCTGCTGGATCATGGAAAAAGCAAGAGAGTTCCAGAAAAACATCTATTTCTGCTTTATTAACTATGGCAAAGCCTTTGACTGTGTGGATCACAATAAACTGTGGAAAATTCTTCAAGAGATGGGAATACCAGACCACCTGACCTGCCTCTTGAGAAATCTGTATGCAGGTCAGGAAGCAACAGTTAGAACCAGACATGGAACAACAGACTGGTTCCAAATAGGAAAAGGAGTACATCAAGGCTGTATATTATCACCCTGCTTATTTAATTTATATGCAGAGTACATCATGAGAAACGCTGGGCTGGAAGAAACGCAAGCTGGAATCAAGATTGCTGGGAGAAATATCAATAACCTCAGATATGCAGATGACACCACCCTTATGGCAGAAAGTGAAGAGGAACTAAAAAGCCTCTTGATGAAAGTGAAAGTGGAGAGTGAAAAAGTTGGCTTAAAGCTCAACATTCAGAAAACGAAGATCATGGCATCTGGTCCCATCACTTCATGGGAAATAGATGGGGAAACAATGGAAACAGTGTCAGATTTATTTTTCTGGGCTCCAAAATCACTGCAGATGGTGACTGCAGCCATGAAATTAAAAGACGCTTACTCCTTGGAAGGAAAGTTATGACCAACCTAGATAGCATATTCAAAAGCAGAGACATTACTTTGCCAACAAAGGTCCGTCTAGTCAAGGCTATAGTTTTTCCAGTGGTCATATATGGATGTGAGAGTTGGACTGTGAAGAAGGCTGAGCGCCAAAGAATTGATGCTTTTGAACTGTGGTGTTGGAGAAGACTCTTGAGAGTCCCTTGGACTACAAGGAGATCCAACCAATTCATTCTGAAGGAGATCAGCCCTGGGATTTCTCGGAGGGAATGATGCCAAAGTGGAAACTCCAGTACTTTGGCCACCTCATGTGAAGAGTTGACTCATTGGAAAAGACTCTGATGCTGGGAGGGATTGGGGGCAGGAGGAGAAGGGGATGACAGAGGATGAGATGGCTGGATGGCATCACTGACTCGATGGACCTGAGTCTGAGTGAACTCCAGGAGTTGGTGATGGACAGGGAGGCCTGGCATGCTGCGATTCATGGGATCGTGAAGAGTCAGACGCGACTGAACGACTGAACTGAACTGAATGCATATATACGGAATCTAGAAAAATGATACTGAAGAATTTACTTACAGGGCCAGCAATGGAGAAACAGACACAGAGAACAGACTTATGGACAAGGGGAGAGGGGAGGAGAAGGTGAGATGTATGAAAAGAGTAACATGGAAACTTGCGTTACCATATGTAAACTAGATAGCCAATGGGAATTTGTTGTATGTGTCAGAAAACTCAAACAGGGGCTCTGCATCAATCTGGAGAAGTGAAATGGGGAGGGAGCTGGGAGGGAGGTTCAAAAGGGAGGGGATATATGTATACCTATGGCTGATTCATGTTGAGATTTGACAGAAAACAGCAAAATTCTGTAAAAGATTTTTAAATTAAAATTCTGTAATTAAAAAAGTATCCTTCAATTAAAATAAATAAATAAACAAAGTCCTAAAAAATGTAGAGGATTCTGCCCCTACAGTTGTATTATTGAGGCCAGCCATTTTGTTGATGGGAAGATTGAAACAAGAATGGTATAACATCAGAGGGTACTATTTCAATTATTTTTAGGAAACCAGACCAATTGGAAGGCTGGTAAGCATGCAGAAATAGGTGATGTTTCAACAATGGAATGTTGTTAAAGGCCTGTTGATTCTTTCCTGTTTAAGTGATTCTGAAATAACAGTCATGGAAGAAGGCTGACTGATTGAGTGTGAGTGTGTATGCTCACACAGGGCATGCACCTATACCCACACACACATGCATATGCACATGTATAAAGGAGGGGGATGGCAGGATTGGGAAACTTCCCCCAAGTCATTCTGTATAACTATATAGGGCTTTTAACTTAAAACTCATCCTTTAACCCACACCTGGAGATGTAACCTTTTCCAAAAGTAACACTATAACAGAGTATTTTAGTATTTCCACCTGTCTCAATATGTCCATTTAAAGCATGTTTGCTCCCAAATCTAACATTAGTAATTAGAGACACATGACTTAATGTCCCCAGTCATGATGGAATTCTGATTTTGAACTCCTCTAAGAAGAACTGAGGAGAAGGGGACGACAGAGGATGAGATGGTTGGATGGCATCACCGACTCAATGGACATGAGTTTGAGTAAACTCTGGGAGTTGGTGATGGACAGGGAGGCCTGCAGTCCATGGGGTCGCAAAGAGTCAGACACAATGGAGCCACTGGGAAGAACGTCTGCAGTGCGTATCCAACTCAACAGTACATGTGCTCCTTCCACCCGCCCAAGATCTCTAAGGAGAGTGTAGGCAAAGCTCAGCATGGTCCCTTTCTACATCTCCCTCCTGTTTCTTCTATGCCTTTCATTTTCTCCTCCCCAGGAAGCATCCTTGGTTCTCTATGTATCACATCCAGTGCCCTCATGGGTGTTAATTACATACCCCCTCATGGGTGTTAATTATAGAATGCATTAGTTCTCCCAGCACTATTTTACACTATATTTAAAAAATAAACAAACAAAAAAACAAAAGTCAGAGAATGTATACCAAAGGACTAAATCTGATAGAATTTCCAACACTGTGGTCTTTAGACTGAAATGACTTCAAGGTTTCTTTGAGCACCTTTTTGCTGTCACCCATGAGTGACAATACTATGCTGCTTACAGATGTGACTGATTCTAAACAAACCATTTTTTTAAACTGCAGCAAGCTACCAAAAGGACACAGTGCTAGTTCACTGGGAGAAAACCAATCAGCCCAACTTGTTAAGAGAGCAACAAAGTGAAGTGAAGTGAAAGTTGCCCAGTCATGTCCGATCTTTGCAACCACATGGACTGTAGCTTGCCAGGCTCCTCTGTCCATGGAATTTTCCAGGCAAGAATACTGGAGTGGGTTGCCATTTCCTTCTGCAAAGAGAGCAACAAAGTATTGGTTGAATTTCACATTAATTTGTAGTCTGATCACACAGTCTTATCTCTAAACAGCATAATTATGTCTCTTTCATAACCTTAGCCCATACAGGAATCCATATTGGTGTCTTCTCTATGAAAAGAAAAAAGTAGGATACAGTCCGAATTGCTTATGCTGCTTTTCCTAAAACACTGAAGAGCGTCTTACAGGAGAAAGTGCAGGCAGGGGAGTGGTGGGCATTTTCTTAGCTTGCACTGCACTCCTCCATCCCAGAGCAGTCTTTAGAGTCTGGGTCAGCATGTGTAGGGATGTCACCTTCTCTTGAAGAGGACAGTGTAGCCAATTATCTGTTGATGGTTCTAAGAAACATGTCTGTGTCTAATGAAAATGCTTAAATAAGTCTGGAAAAAGGGACTATTTGATTTTTAAATTGGAATATAATTGCTTTGCAATGTGATAATTTTGAAGTGAATCAGCCATATGTGCACATATATCCCTTCCCTCTTGGACCTCTCCCTCCCCCCAAGTCATTACAAAGCACCAAGGTGAGCTCCCTGTGCTGGACAGCAGGTGCCCACTAGCTATCTGTTTTACAGGTGATGGTGTGTATATGTTGGCCCTACTCTCTCAATTCATCCTGCTCTCCTCTTCCCCCACCATGCCTGTGTCTCCATGTCCATTCTCTATGTCTGCATCTCTATTCCTGCCTTGGAAATAGCTTCATCTGTACTCTTTTTTCTACGTTCCACATATAGGCATTAACATGTGATATTTGCTTTTCTCTCTCTGACTTACTTACTCTGTAAGACAGACTCTAGGTCCACCTACATCTCTACAAATGATGAAAGAGGGGCCATTTCAGATTATGCTTGCAGTTCCTAAGGGTTTCCACTGACACTCCCCAAACCTAATCATCTTTCACTTTTGCCCCCCACTGTTGAGCAATGATGGGTATATTTCTTTCTGTTCCATTATCATTAATGGGAATTGGGAGCACTTAAGAGGAGGCAAACCTTTCCCTAGAGATGCAATTTCGTGCATTAAGATATCAGAACACAAGAGGACACACATTGCTACGTGGTGGATTCACGTGATTGCCTCCATTAACACTAATGGGAAAGAGGCCCCATCTCCTCCCTGCGCTGACGGGGCAAATAGAAAAGCCCTAGAGCCTCAGGAGGCCCTGGCTGGCTGACCGACCTCACCTGCGTGTGTATTTTCCTTTGTTTTCAAATCCAGCTGGATAAATATAGCAGAGCAGCCCCTGATTGAATATAGATATCGGGTCTTCACCCTGCCAGTTGGTAGTCTGTGAGGGGTGGCTTTAAATGAATGCATGAGAGTGAGCCCATAAGTCACATATAAACATCAGTCTAATCAATATATGGTCACACATTTCAAAAACTAGAGAAGCAAATTAGGAATATTAGCATTCCCAGAAAGGATGAAAACCCTGAAACTCAGATTTCTGTATGCTGCAGGCTCACACTGTGCACGCTACCCAGGGGACAAGCCATGCCCTGACAGGCCTGCCATCCACATCATTCCATCCCAGGCTTCGCCTGCCCTCCCTCTGTCAGGGTAAAATGTGTACATAACTGCCTTTCCTTTGATGTCTTTTCTCTATTGCACTTTCTGATATTCTCTTTCCTCTGAATGTTTTCACATATTTCATAACTACTGAATTACAAAATCTCAGCCCCTTCAAGCATAAAATTAAGAGGAGGTATAGAACTCTGGGAGTTGGTGATGGACAGGGAGGCCTGATGTGCTGCGATTCATGGGGTCACAAAGAGTCGGACACAATTGAGCGACTGAAATGAACTGAACTGAACTGAACTGAATTGATAGGAGTATAGGACTTCCCAGGTGGCACAGTGGTAAAGAATCCACCTGCCAATGCAGGAGATGCAAGAGATGAGGGTTTGATCCCTGGGTCAGGAAGAGCCCCTGGTGGAGGATATGGCAACCCACTCCACTATTCTTGCTTGGGAAATCTCATCAACAAAGGAGCCTGGCGGGCTACAATCCTTGGGGCGGCAAAGAGTCGGACACGATTGAGCACCCACACACATACACACACATACATAGCTTTATCAGGAAAAAGACACATGGTCAAATAATTCACCAAGAGTCATTAGTCACCAAGGAATACAGATCAAGGATCCAGGGAAAAGTAAGAGTAACATGTAGCAACTAAAGCTATGGAGTTGGATATTCCTGGGTTCCAATCAAATGTTTGATATGTGATCATGATCAAGTCATTTAACCTGTCCTGTTTCCACATTAATTAAAATTAAACAATCAATTCCCCTGGATCATTGAAAAAACAAGAGAGTTCCAGAAGAACATCTACTTCTGCTTTATTGACTATGCCAAAGCCTTTGACTGTGTGGATCACAACAAACTCTGGAAAATTCTTAAAGAGATGGGAATACCAGACCAACCTGCCTCCTGAGAAATCGGTACACAAGTCAAGAAGCAACAGTTAGAACTGGGCATGGAACAACAGAATGGTTTCAAAAAGTGAAAGGAGTATGTTAAGGCTGTACATTGTCACCCTGCTTATATAACTTATATGCAGAGTACACCATGTGAAATTCTGGGATGGATGAAGCACAAGCTGGAATCAAGATTGCTGGGAGAAATATCAATAATATCAGATATGTAGATGACACCACCCTTATGGCAGAAAGTGAAGGAAGAAGAGCCTCTTGATGAAAGTGAAAGAGGAGAGTTAAAAAGTTGGCTTAAAAGTCAACATTCAGAAAACTAAGATCATGGTATCTGGTCCCATCCCTTCATGGGAAATAGATGGGGAAACAATGGAAATAGTGACAGACTTTATTTGGGGGGGCTCCAAAATCACTGCATGATTTTGTCGTGAAATTAAAAGATAATTGCTCCTTGGAAGAAAAGCTATGACCAACTTAGACAGCATATTAAAAAGCAGAGACATTACTTTGCCAACAAAGGTCCATCTAGTCAAAGCTATGGTTTTTCCAGTAGTCGTATATGGATGTGAGAGTTGGACTATAAAGAAAGCTAAGCACTGAAGAATTGATGCTTTTGAACTGTGATATTGGAGAAGACTCTTCAGAGTCCCTTGAACTGCAAGGAGATCCAACCAGTCAATCCTAAAGGAAATCAGTCCTGAATATTCATTGGAAAGACTGATGCTGAAGCTGAAACTCCAATACTTTGGCCTGATGCGATGAATTGACTCTTTGGAAAAGACCCTGAGGCTTGGAAAGATTGAAGGCAGGAGGAGAAGGGAATGACAAAGGTTGAGATGGTTGGATGGCATCACAGACTCAATGGACATGAGTTTGAGCAAGCTTCGGGAGTTGGTGATGGACAGGGAAGCCTGCCATGCTGCAGTCCATGGGGCCGCAAAGAGTCAGACATGACTGAGTGACTAAACTGAACTGAACTGAAACCTCAGTGACTTACAACAATAAACAGGTATTTCTGCTTGTGAATCTGGAGATTGGCTGGGTGGATCTGAAGATCTGGAATGGCTGATGTCAGCCAGCTTGCTTATCCATCTTTAACAGTTGGTAAGTCGGGTCTGGCTGGTCTAGGATGGCCCCAGTAAGATAGCTCATCAAGGCTCCATGTGGCCTCTTCTTATCCACCTATGCCCTCCCCTTCCCCCCACCCAACTGTTCTAGGGGCAGAGGTCTGAGAGAGAGAGAGAGAGGGTGGACACAGGGCCCCTAAGGATTGGAGAGATTACCTAATCACTTACATTGCATTGTATCTGTTAAACAAGCCACACAGCCAAATTCGAAGTTGAAAGCTGTGGAAATACACTCTTTTTCATGACAGACAAGCATTGCAACAGGGTCATACTACAAAGAGTGTATCATGGGTGGGGCAGGGCCTTTTTTTTGTTGGCAATTTATTGTTTTATTAGATTTTTACAACATCTTATTGAGTTGGGTACATTATCTGCAATTTACAAACAAGGAAACTGAGGCTCAGAGAAATAGAATAATTTACCCAAGGTCTTACAGCTAGTAAGTGGAATTAGTAGAATTTAAACCAAAACTGTCTCCCACAAAGCCAAATAAATCATTTGTTAAAGGGCTTAACAGGGCCCAGCCCATAGCAAATTGCTTGATAGAATACATCGATTGTTAAAACCATGACAAGTATGTCAACCCTACTTATCAATTATGAATTATATGAATTGTATCTGGCACATGTTATGTGTTTCTTTAGATTCCCCTAGTGTTGACCTCTCTCAGATTCCTAGGCACTTGCTCTGTCTTGATTTATTGTACAAATGATTGACTCTGCTCAGACCTCTGTAGTCTGATCATAAGTCACTTTGCCCAGGAATGTCAGGCCCTCCATCCTGCTGAGCTTTTGGTTTGTCCATGACCTCTGGACTGACGAGAAAGTCCACATTGTGAGGTGTGAGGTCTTGTCAACCTGAGGGTCTAAAAAGCCATTGAATAAATAAGCCTGGACATACGTAGGGAAGTTAATCTGCTAAGGAGTCACCTTTGACAAGTAGAAAATAAAAAGGGAGCAGGCCAGTAAATGTCCTCTCCATAATCCCTTGCATGGTCTGCTCCATGACACTGCCTAGGGCTGAGCAAGAGTGTCGGCCGGCAGCATACGAGTCTGTTCATCAGGAAGCAGGGCCTAGTGCTTAATACAGTTTGTCATCTGTTCTCCTTCTTTCCCCCCTCACTTTCTTTTGTCTTCAGCTTTATGCCCTTGGTTTATGTCTCTCAATTAAAGCTTTGGAACCTAATCCTTGCCTCAGGCTCTGCTTCTAGGCAACTCTGGCTAAGAAAAGTATGTTTTTGTTTTTTTTTTTTTCAAAATTATGTATCTAAGTTATATATGAATCCATTTAAGATTAAAATGTGCCAATGTTCTTCTAATCACTGGTGTTTATGGCTGTAATATCTGCACAATTTATATGTGGTTTCAGTGCACCGATGAGGCAAATTCATATCCTTTTTATGATAAAGTGATAAGACTGTTTCTGGAACAGCCTGGAAAGTGTGCATGGAGGCAGACATTGGGATGAAAAAGCAATCTCAGTTATTTCTGGTTTCAAGTTGAATCTGGGTCTTGGTGGCAAGAACACACAGAATTGTACCAAAAAAAATGTCTTAATGACCTGGATAATCATGATGGTGTGGTCACTCACATAGAGCCAGGTATCTGGAATGCAAAGTCAAGTGGGCCTGAGGAAGCATTATTATGAACAAAGCTAGTGAAGGTCATAGAATTCCAGTTGAGCTATTTCAAATCATAAAAGATGATGCTGTTAAAGTGCTGCACTCAGTAAGCCAGCAAATTTGGAAAACTCAGCAGTGGCCACAGGAATGGAAAAGGTCAGTGTTCATTCCAATCCCAAAGAAACGCAATGCCAAAGAATGTTCAAGCTACCACACAATTGCAATCATTTCACATGCTAGCAAGGTAATGCTCAAAATCCCTCAAGCTAGGCTTCAACAGTATGTGAACCAAGAACTTCCAGTTGTACAAAATGGATTCAGAAAAGGCAGAGGAACCAGAAACCAAATTGCCAACATCCATTGGATTATAGAAAAAGCGAAGGAATTCCAGAAAAAACATCTTTTTCAGTTTCATTCACTACATAAAGCCTTTGACTGTATGGATCACAACAAACTTGGAAAACTCTTAAAGAGATGGGAATATCAGACACCTTATCTGCCTCTTGAGAAACCTGTATGTAGGTAAAGAAGCAACGGCTAGAACAAGACATGGAACAATGGACTGATTCAAAACTGGGAAAGGAGAACATCAAGGCTGTATATTGTCACTCTGCTTATTTAACTTATATGCAGAGTACATGATAAGAAAATGATGGGCTGGATAGAGCACAAGCTGGAATCAAAATTGCGGAAAGAAATATCAATAACCTCGGATATGCAGATGACACCACTCTAATGGCAGAAAGCAAAAAGGAACTAAAAATCTTCTTGATGAGGGTGAAAGAGGAGAGTGAAAAAGCTGGCTTAGGTTCGATGCACAATACTGGATTCTTGGGCCTGGTGCACTGGGATGACCCAGAGGGATGGTATGGGGAGGGAGGAGGGAGGAGGGTTCGGGATGGGGAACACATGTATACCTGTGGCAGATTCATTTTGATATGTGGCAAAACCAATACAATATTGTAAAGTTAAAAAATAAAATAAAAATTAAAAAAATAATAAATAAATAAAGATGATTGAAATATTAAAAAAAAAAAAAAAAAACTCAACATTCAGAAAACTAAGATCATGTCATCTGGTCCCATCACTTCATGGCAAATATGTGGGGGAAAAATGGAAACAGTGAGAGACCTTATTTTCTTGGGTGACAAAATCACTACAGATGGTGATTAGAGCAATAAAATTAAAAGATATTTCCTCCTCGGAAGAAAAGCTATGACAAACTTAGCATATAAAAAAGCAGAGACATTACTTTGCTGACAAAGGTCCATATTGTCAAATCTATGGCTTTTCCAGTAGGCATGTAGGGATGTGAGAGTTGGACCATAAATAAGATTGAGCACTGAAGAATTGATACTTTTGAACTATGATGCTGGAGGAGACTTTTCAGAGTCCGTTGGACAGCAAGGAGATCAAACCAGTCAATCCTAAAGAAAATCAATCCTGAATATTCATGGAAGGACTGTTTTTGAAGCTGAAGCTCCAATACTTTGGCCACCTGATGTGAAAAGCCAACTCATTAGATAAGTTGGCTTATAGATAAAGAGCCGAACTTTATCGTTAGATAAAGAGCCGACCCTGATGCTGAGAAAGATTGAGGGTAGGAGGAGAAGGGGGCAACAGAAGATGAGATGGTTGGACGGCATCACTGATTCAATGGACATGATTTTGAGCAAACTCTGGGAGATGAAGGACGGGGAAGCCTGGCCTGCCGCAGTCTGTAGGGTTGCAAAGAGTCAGACAGGATTAGTGACTGAACAACAAAAACACACACTTGGAGATGTTTCAAAGAGCTAGTTGAATGGGTGCAGGGGCTTCCTTCCTTGTTCTCCAATGTAGATAAGCTGATACAGATTCTAAAGGTGGCTCTGGGCTGGCGGAGTGCAGTGTGAGCCTAAAAAATGCCCCCCACCCCACTGCCTGCACTTTCTTCTGGAAGATGCTTGTCTACATTTTTGGAAAAGTAAGTTAAGCAATTCTGGCTGCAATCTCCCCTTTCCTCTGTCAAAAGGACACTGATATAGACTCCTGTATGGTCTGAGTTGAGAGATATAATTACACAATTTAGAGATAAGGATGTGCGATCAGAATAAAAATTAATGTGAGATCAGCCAACCCTTATTTGCTCTCTCAACGTTTGTCTGATTTTTCTCCTGTTGTAGTAGACTTGTGTCCTTTTGGCAACTTCCTTTAGTTTAAAAAAAAAAAATGTTTGCCTAGAATCCGCCACAGCTATAAGCAGTGTAGTATTATCACTTACAAAAAGTGCTGGGAGGGACCCTGAAGTTTTTTCAATCTAAAACCTACAGCATCTGAAATTCTATCAGATTTATTTCTTTGGTGTAAAATCACATTCTTTCTTTTTAGCGCAAGATAAGCCTGGCCACGCTGTGTACATCCTGTAGACAAAGTCCAGAGCGCAGGGAACTAAAGGTTTTATCTCATAGAGTCTGCATTTCCCAAGTAGAACACAACTGTCCTCCTATACCTGCCTTTAATGGTACTATTTCTATATCCCTTTCTCCCCTACATTGTGACACAATATTTAAAACATTTCCCTAAATGTAGAAATAAAAATTAAGAAAAACAAAACTGAGATACCATAAATGGACTAACAGGGGAGGAAGATTTACTCCCTCCTCCCATGATTCCCAGATCCTGCTGACTCTTAAAAGAGATGTTCAGAGAGCCTCAACGTCTTAAATATCTGATAACGGAGTTGTTCTGGAGTTGAAGGCAGTGGGGGTGGGGTGGGCATTATCAGAGTCATGATACAGTAACGTTATCTGTCAAGTTATACCTCAGTTGCTGTGACCTCAGTTTATTAGCCTTCAGAAAAGGACTTTGAAAGGAGCCAGACTTGAGCTAATATGTGAGTTGTCACGCTAACTAAACTTGTGACCTTGAATAAGTTGTATCATCACCTTCTCTGGATCTTGCAGTTGGTAATTATATCCTCTTGGGCTAATGTCTTAGGTCATCTCCTCCTAAGATGAGCTTTCATGTGCAAGTAATTTACTGATACCAAGCAGGACCCTGTGGGGCTCCTAAGCACAAAGATTTTCTGTGTCCCACATTTCTTTGATTATAGGAAACAGCCTTTGTCCAAGCCTCCATGACCTTCCCTGAGTTTCAGTGAGCAGATTCGAGCAGTTGTTAATTAGGAAAAGGAGGGGATGCAAGGGGCTTCCCCAAGGCTCAGTGGGTAAAGAATCCACCTGCAATACCAGATACACAGGAGATGTAGGTTTGATCCCTGGGCCAGGAAGATCTCTTGGAGGAGGAAATGGCAATCCACCCCAGTACTCTTGCCTAAAAAATCCCATGGACAGAGAAGCCTGTGGGCTACAAAGGTTACAAACAGTTTGACACAACTGAGAAACTAAACATGCGTGCAAGACCAGGGAGAAACAAACAGTCAAAAGCAGACTTGAGGCAAGGTCCAGCTTCTGCTTCAGTGGATACACACAGCGATTATCTTTGAGCTATTCGGCAGTTACTGAAACCCCCTCCAGGTGGTTAGAAGTTAACAGTTAACGATTGTATGCAGCCCACAAGCATGTAGACCCCAGATCAGATGAACTTGAAGTTTGATGCCGACTCCTGCTTCCCACCACCAAACCATAAGAAGAATGTCCATGAGCTGATGGCAACCTCTTTTGAACAGTTATTATAAAACTTCTCACAATCTTCTCCAAATTGGGACATGGGTTTTTTGAGGTCATCAGCCCACTGTGTACCCCTCAGCCTGGCAAAGTAATAAAGCCTATTCTTTTCTACGTCTTCTAAAACTCTGTCTCTGAGGGACTTCCATGGTGGTCCAGTGGTTAAGACTCTACCCTCCCAATGGAGGGGACCCGGGTTCAATTCTTGACCAGGGAACTAAATCCCACCTGCCACAACAAAGACACCATATGCCACCCAGCAGAGCCAAATAAATAAAGTAAAAATAAAAACTCTGTCTCCCTGGTGTCCAGAGGAGCTGAGGTTCTGGCGTCATACTAGAGAATCATGCTCGGGAAAAGGTGGTGTATGACGAAAGCTGGTTTGGTCGAAGGAAAGAAGCCAAACAAAGAGGAAGAATGTTCAGGTAAATTCCCAACATCAGCCTGGTCCCAAGGGGAGCTGTGGAGTAAGACTTACACACCACAGAGTCTGTGGTGCCTCGAAGCAAATGAGCTGAGCTTTCATATGTCAATAACCATTAGTAAGGCTTGCCTCATCTATAAAATAAGAATCAAATCTCCATTACCAGGCTATTTGAATTCCACACTCTAAGTGGGTAAAATACTTGGCACCAGGTAAGATTATGACATGTGCTGGATCATTTATAATAACGAGTGACATAATTATTGAAAAAATTGAGCCAGTTGCTTAGGAGTCACATGTCTGACTGGAGCAGAGACTTAAAAGAGGACCTTCACTTGATTCTTTCCCTTCAGGCTCCCTAAAGAATCACAGAAATTCAAGGCTGTGGGTTTATACTCTGGGTCACTGGGGACTCAAGTGTCTTCTTCTAGGTGGTTTTAATTCTAAAATTAATTAGAATTCATGTGAAGAGTAAAAATGAAAATGATCTGTCATGTGTTTGTCAGTGTTGTTCTGAAAATCTGAATATAAAAAATTCAGACAATTCAAAAGGTCTTCATCCATGTGGGTACATTAATATGGAAGCAAAGTTGAATTGGAAGTATTTCACACTGACCAGTGTCATATTTTTGTTTGAAAGTAGAGTTCTGTCAAGGGCTTCTCTGGTGGCTCTGCAGTAAAAAATCTGCCTGCCAATGCAGAAGACGTGGGTTTGGTCCCTGTGTCCACAAGATTCCCCTGGCAGAGGAAATGGCAACCCACTCCAGTGATCTTGCCAGGAAAATCCCATGGACAGAGGAGCCAGGCAGGCTATAGTCCACGGGGTAGCAAAAGAGTGGGACACAACTGAGCAGTTAAACAACAACAAAATCTATTCACAGTCACACAGTGTGCGGTGCTCTGCTCAGTCACTTTCTCACCCAACTCTGCGCAACCCTATGGACCATAGCCCACCAGGCTCCTCTGTCCATGGAATTCTTCAGGCAAGAATACTAGAGTGGGTTGCCATGCTCTCCTCCAGGGGATCTTCCCAATCCAGGGATCAAATCCACATCTCCTGTGTATCCTGCTTTGCAGGCAGATTCTTTACCACTGAGCCACCAGGAAAGCCCAGTTACACAGCTAATTGGTGACTAAGCACATTTTGATTTGAAATGTTTAATTAAAAAAAAAAAAGCCTAGATTCTTAACTAGCCACCACCTTTGAACCCTTGAACTTGAAATTAAGAAAGTGTGAAAGGAGATCCTTTAGTTCTTATTCCAAGAGGCATCCATTTCCACCTCTGACTTAATAGTCCAAGAGAATTCTGTCTTTGATTTCAGACCCCTCCTAGGTCAGTTTTGTGAATGTGTCTGGATCTTGCATCGTATTCCATGGAGAG
Organism: Bos indicus; assembly: GCF_029378745.1. Taxonomy (NCBI): domain Eukaryota; kingdom Metazoa; phylum Chordata; class Mammalia; order Artiodactyla; family Bovidae; genus Bos; species Bos indicus. The sequence goes on along the minus strand of NC_091772.1, from coordinate 5,750,375 downwards.
ACGTGTGGACAACACTCGTCTTGCACTTTCATACTCTGTGGCTTAGATCTTCCTGGAGACCCCACTGAGTTCCAATGCTAGTGCCAGAGATTCTCCACCAAGGAGTGGGGTTTAGAATTATCACCAACAATAAAGGTTCATCCTCCAGAAATGTAATATGCCTGAAACCTAACCTTCTTAAAGTTCAAAAGATTGTTATCACTAGACTGAAAGGAAATCCTTCTGTGTAGGGTTGATCTTATCGGCTACAATGAGGACTAGAGTTTCAATCTGCCTCCCAAGTGTGTTGTAATGAGGAAGGAAAGAGAGACAAACAAGACAGTGCAGGTGAGGCTAGCCCCGTGAAATCAGTACCACAAACCAACTGAACTGTCTTCTGCATTTATTCACTTTGTTACACTAGGGCAGCACCCTCACGTCTTTTTTTTTTTTTTTTTTCAATTTCCCCATAACTCCTATGACAACATTCAGCATAACACCGACACTTCCGAATGATTCTAAGGCTAATACTCCCTCAGTGTTTCTCCACCACTCATAAAATCTATGTGGAAGTCACAAACCTAATGGTCCTAATAAAGAATGAGCACAGATGTATCACCAAAGAGAAAAGAGCCATGGATGTGGAATCTTTCATTGTTTTCTTCTTTCCCTCCCACCCTGTATTAACATAAAGAATCATAATATCACCCTTTTGGCCACACCTCTCAGCATGCGGGATCTTAATCCCCAGCCAAGGATCAAACCTGAGCCTCCCCACTGGAGAACAATAGATAGTAAATCATGAGATGCATACATTTTTGAATAGATCCTCACACATACTGAGACACATAAAGATATCATACTAGCTTGCAAGCATCCTTTCCTAAAGGAAGCCTACAGTCTAGATAAGCAGTAAGACGTTTAGACTGATGAATAAAGTGTGAGGCAAGTAGATTCTGTTTATGGTTCTATGGGTTTAGTGGTTGAAGAAATCATTTAGAGCTAGGTTGGTCAAGGAAAGCATTGTGAAGGAGGTTGATTTTGAGCAATAGCCTGCTGTAGGCAGGCTGAGAAAACTAGAATAGGCATCCTGTGCTCAGAGCTCATATATAAGCAAGGGTGTCACAGGAGGAAATTTATAAGACATTATCTGACTATCTGATGCATGATGGGCCTAGTGCAACAAGGAGTTTATAACAAAACTTTGAGATATTTAACTAAGGTTACATATCCTTTTAAATATATTTGAAATGTTAAAGTCTTCCCTTACTAAATATTCACTGGCTGTTGACTAAAGAATTATATAACAAGCCTATCTTTGCATAACAAACCACTGTAAACTCAGTGACTTAAGATGACCACCATTTTATTTACTCAAAGCAATTATGGACAAGCAACTTATATGCACAGTACATCATGAGAAACGCTGGGCTGGAAAAAGCACAAGCTGGAATCAAGATTGCCGGGAGAAATATCAATAACCTCAGATATGCAGATGACACCACCCTTATGGCAGAAAGTGAAGAGGAACTAAAGAGCCTCTTGATGAAAGTGAAAGAGGAGAGTGAAAAAGTTGACTTAAAGCTCAACATTCAGAAAACTAAGATCATGGCATCTGGTCCCATCACTTCATGGCAAATAAATGAGGAAACAGTGGAAGTAGTGTCAGATTTATTTTTGGGGGCTCCAAAATCACTGCCGATGGTGATTGCAGCCATGAAATTAAAAGACGCTTACTCCTTGGAAGGACAGTTATGACCAACCTAGATAGCATATTAAAAAGCAGAGACATTACTTTGCCAACAAAGGTCCATCTAGTCAAAGCTATGGTTTTTCCAGTGGTCATGTATGGATGTGAGAGTTGAACTGTGAAGAAAGCTGAGTGCTGGAGAATTGATGCTTTTGAACTGTGGTGTTGGAGAAGACTCTTGAGAGTCCCTTGGACTGCAAGGAGATCCAACCAGTCCATTCTGAAGGAGATCAGGCCTGGGATTTCTTTGGAAGAAATGATGCTAAAGCTGAAACTCCAGTACTTTGGCCACCTCATGCGAAGAGTTGACTCATTGGAAAAGACTCTGATGCTGGGAGGGATTGGGGGCAGGAGGAAAAGGGGACGACAGAGGATGAGATGGCTGGATGGCATCACCGACTCGATAGACATGAGTTTGAGTGCACTCCAGGAGCTGGTGATGGACAGGGAGGCCTGGCGTGCTGCAGTTCATGGGGTCACAAAGAGTCAGACACGACTGAGCGACTGAACTGAGCTGAATGTGGGTTGAGCTCAAATGAATGGTTTTTCTGCTGGTCTATTCTGGGGTCATTCACACAACTCAGAGGGGGCTGGGTAGTTTTGATAGCCTTGAATATATGCTCCTATTGGTGGTATCTTCTCCACCCACCTTACTCTGTCCCTACCCCCAGAATCTTCCATCCCTTCTATTCTGTACTAGTGGAATCTGGATCATGGACTCTGCCCTTCCAGCAGTAATCTGGTGAAGACTGATAAATGATATCCAGACAGATAAGAGTAATGGATCTAAAGCCAAAACATTTATCATTCTATAATTAGAGAAGGAACCCTAAACAAGGTTTCAAATTTGGAGATAAATCTATGCTATTTATCCTACTTAAAAAATATCACCTACTACCATGAATGTTCTGGAATAGTTAGATTTAGAGGTGATCAGTCTATCTTGTTCAGTGCCCTACAGTCAGGCGTACAAGGTCTCAGAAGAACATAGCTGTGATAAGCTCAAGCAGAAGTGGTGATATTGTTTGCTCTGTGGGGAGAAAATAAATCTGTATGCTCCTGAATGTCTGCCTGCCCTGACATAGATATGAAAAGAACATCTTTCTCCCTTTGGGGATAGAAATGAGATACACGGCGTACCAGCAACTCCTTTTTCCTTAACACTTACATAGAGATTTGTCAATACCTGACGCATATTTATTTCCATTTACTTTTAGTATTAAAAATCTAGCTTCTTAACCTCCTGATATTTGAGAAAAATATCATTTGGTGGCCTGAAACAGAATGTAACTCAATAGTGCCCAAATAGGTCCAGAATTTTCATTTCTTTTTTAAAAGAACCTAAGACAGCCTTTGTGTTTTTTTTTGTTTTTTTTTTGACAAGGGAATACCTGTGCTGCAATACTCTGTCTACAGCTGCTTTCCCTAAGGGTAGGGAGTTTTCAAAGTACTTCAGAAATGTTAATACAGTTATTCCTCAAATTTTCTTAATTAATGTATAAAGAACAGGAATTTACCACTATTAAATAAAAGAGCCATATTAGCATCTGTCCGTATGCCCTTTGGTCCTAACCCTATAGTGCTCATCGACCTAAAATCTGAACGTCATCATTTGCATCTGGTTGCCTGGGGGCTTCTGTTGTCCCTGCACATCTCTGCCCTTACACACAGCTGGTTGAAAGACTAGAGAATGAACCATCCTCAGGAGCAGCTATCTAGTCATGGTTTAGTCGCTAAGTCATGTCCGACTCTTGGCGACCCCATGGACTGTAGCCTGCCAGGCTTCTTCGACTATGGGATTTTCAAGTAATGACTCTCAAGTAATGACTGACAAAAATTGAAAATCCTTAGACAGCACTCTCCCCCTGTAGAAACTCATGCCTTCTGGTGGGATAATTCTGAGGTCCTTGTTCTATACCAGCTCCCTGATTTCCTAGCAGGAGTAAGACCAGTTACCCTCAGTGACGCTAAACTTGAGAATTTACCCTGAATCACCTGCCTTGCTGCCCTGATGCTTCCTCCTAAATAAATCCCTTTTTCTTGAATCTGCATCTCATATTCTGCTTCTGGGGGAAACAAAACTCATGCAAACAGGGATGCATAAAGAGTGCTTTTCATTAAATCAAATTCAATCTTTAGGTTTCAGACCCAGATCTTCTTCCATAGACAATTCTCTTCTTTCTATATTTTGAATTGTGGGATTTAAAATTAGAAAACACCATGGAGAGTTTCATTTCAAACCCTTTATTCTACAGGTGAGGAGGCTGAGAGTCAGAGAGGTGGAGAACTTGCTTCTTAGGGGTAAAGCGGAGCAGCTTTTGTTCCCCAAACTGCACTGTCCACACTAAGCCACAACATATCCATTGCTTTGAGAGCATCTTTATGTCTTTTCTTATTGAATATCATGCAATGAAAATAATATACCGCAATAAGGGAAAGAGACAAACTTGCAGATAACAAGAAAAATAGACTACAGGAAGAGACAGGGAAGAATGGAGGATGCAAGAAATGGGTTACCCCCGCAGTGAAACTGTATACAGTGGTTCTCAATTTTAGACATGTTGGAATCACTTGAGGAGCTTTCAAAAGTACTGAAGCCTGGCTCCATTCCCCAGGGATCCTGATCTAATTGACTTGCTGTACAGCCTTGGCACTGGGACTTAAAAAAAAAAAACAAAAAACAAAAACAAACCTTCAGTTGGCTTTAATGTGTAGCCAAGATTGAGAACCACGGGTTTGGTGTACCCAACTGTGCAATTCTTCCATTACTGAGATAAGAAATCATATTGTTTCAAGTAAGGTCTCTCATAAGTCAAAAGAGGCTCCAAGGTTATTTAAAAAATGAAGAAACATCAGAAGTTGTTAAAAAGATATATTTTTAGAAGTTTGGAAAAGTGAAATTGTTAGTCGGTCAGTTATGCCTGACTCTTTGCAACCCCATGGACTGTATACTGCCAGACTCCTCTGTCCATGGGATTCTCCAGGCAAGAATACTGGAGTGAGTTGCCATTTCCTCCCCCAGAGGATCATCTTGACCCAGGGATCGAACCTGGGTCTCCTGCATTGCAGGCAGATTCTTTATGGTCTGAACTACCTTACATTTAAACATGTAACATTTATAAAGCGTACTATGCGATATAATTACACATTCAATCACAGTGCTTCTTATAGGTCAAATAATGGCCCCAAGATGTCTTAATCCCCAGAACCTGTGAATAGGATACCTTTTCACGTATGATTAAGCTAAGGATCCAGAAATGGGGAGACTCTCCTGGAAGTTCTGCATGGATCCAATGTAATCACAAGTGTCAGGAGGGTCAGAGTCAGAGACTAAGGGAAGCCAGCAGAGGCTGAGTGGTGTCATTGCTGGAAGGGGCCCAAGCACCAGAGCAGGCGGCCTCTGGAAACTGGAAAAGACAAGAGACAGATTCTCCCATAGAGCTTTCATAAGGGAAGCAGCCCTGCTCACAAGTTGATTTTAGCCTCCACGACACATTTTCAGACTCCTGACCTCCACAAATGTAAGCTCATAAGTCTGTGTTTTCTTTTTAAAAATTTTCCTATTATACTGGATTCTCATTGATTAGCAAAGCTTGTGTTTTCTTAAGCCACGGAGTCTACTGTGAGCTGTTACAGTGGCAGTAAGAAACTAACGCAGGACTAGCGGTGTGGTCTATTCAACACATATATACCTGTGGCGGAGTCATTTTGATATTTGGCAAAACTAATACAATTATATAAAGTTTAAAAATAAAATAAAATAAAAATTAAAAAAAAAAAAAAAAAGAGATACAGCTTTAACAGTGTTTGACAGATGCTTCCTTTCACTTCTGCACCCACGCCTATCCTGATGGATAATGTAACCTAAAGAAACTGGAAACTTGGAATTAAAACCCTTTGTGACTATGTGTGTGTGCTCGGTCATGTCTGACTTTTTGCAACCCCTGATTGCCGCCCACCAGGCTCCTCTGTCCATGGGACTCTCCAGGCAAGAATAGGAGTGGGTTGCCAGTTCCTCCTCCAGTAGGTTTTTTTTCCACTCAAGGATCGAAACTGCACCTCCCACATCTCCTGCATTGCAAGCAGATTCTTTGCCACTGTGCCACCTGGAAAGCCCTTGTCAACTGTGCAACCCAGGCCAAATGATTCCCTGACTCCTGGTGATAAGCTCTGAATCCAAGCTCATGTGGCAGTCTTACAGGAGATATGAAATACAATAATGCCAAAATAATGCATCTGCCTAAATGCAATGGCCAGAACAGAATCAGAGATTCTAAATAATCATGTGTATGTTAAGGGCTTCCTTAAATAATCATGTATTCATTTATTTATCCATTCTTCTATTCATCCATTTGTTTATCCTAGCTTTCGCCATGTGAAGTTGAAGTGAAGTTGTTCAGGCGTGTCTGACTCTTTGTGATACCATGGATTGTAGCCTACCAGGTTCCTCCATCCATGGAATTTTCCAGGCAAGAGTACTGGAGTGGGTTACCATTTCCTTCTCCAGGGGATCTTCCCAACCAAGGGATCAAACCCAGGTATCCTGCATTGCAGGCAGATGCTTTACCCTCTGAGTCACAAAGGAAGCCCAAATAATCATGTATTCATCTATTTATCCATTCTTCTATTAATCCATTTATTTATCCATTAGACCAACATCTTTTGGTTTCTGTTTTTGTATTGGGTGGGCTTCCCAGGTGGCACTAGTGGTAAAGAACCTGCCTACCAACATGGGAGACTCAAGAGTTGTGGGTTCAGTCCCTGGGTCAGGAAGATCCTCTGGAAGAGGGCATGGCAACCCACTCTAGTACTCTTGCCTGGAGAATCCTATGAACACAGGAGCCTGGCATGCTATGGTCCATGGGATAGCAGAGTCAGACATGACTGAAGCGACTTAGTACATGCATGTACTTGTGTTGGGCAGGGAGTATATTATAGTACAGTTAGAATTGCCAGATAAAATACAGTATGCCCAGCTACATTTGAATTTCAGACAAACAGAAAATGATTTTTTAAATATAAGTGTGTCCCAAATACTGCATCATGTTAATACTATAGTATTGTCTGGTGTTCTTTGAAATTCAAGTTTAACTGGGTACTCTATATTTATTTTTTGCTTAATCTAGCAACTCTAAGTATACTGGTTTTCTGTGAGATTTCCTGGACACACTACTGTGTTATTGGTAATTGGTTGCTATGTTTTGTGAATGAGCTATGCTTATAAAACTTTAAACCTGTTTCTCTCACAGAATTTATTCCAATATATAATCTGGTGCCAGAGAAAGAAGAGTGGACTTTTGGTCAGAGTACAAAGAAAAACGCCGTGCCTATAACACTTGGGCACTCCCTGCGGGATTGCAGATGCAATGCTTTATTGAAACATAGGGAAAAAGTGAGAGTCTGGTGCAGATTTCAGGGGTTTACAGATCATCTTTTGAATGTTGGCCCTGGCGTTCACTAGGTGTATAACTTAGGCAAGTTATATATTGTCTAAACTTCTGGAGGGGGTTTCTGTAAAATTGTGCTGTGCTGTGCTGTGCTTAGTCACTCAGTCATGTCCGACTCTTTGCACTCCCATAGACTGTAATCCACCAGGCCCCTCTGTCCATGGGGATTCTCCAGGCAAGAATACTGGAGTAGGTTGCCATAGATCCCCCTCCTCCAGGGGATATTCCTGATCCAGGGATCAAACCCAGGTCTCCTACATTTCAGGAAGATTCTTTCCCATCTGAGCCACCAGGGAAGCCCAAGAATATTGGAGCGGGTGGCCTATCCCTTCTCCAGGGGATCTTCCGACCAAGGGATTAAACTGGGGTTGCATTGCAGGCAGATTCTTTACAGGCTGAGCTACCAGAGAAGCCCCTATAAAATCATAACTTTACCTAATTTATAAAACATTCAATTAATCAACTAATGTTTATTGTGTACCTCTTCAGTGACAAGCATCTTTCCAGCTACTAGACATACTAGGTTGAAGAAGCCAAAGTCCTTATTCTCAGGGAGCTCAGGTTTCTTTGGTTAGGGTGATGATTAGAGGGATTATCTCTAATCCCTGGATAGTAAGTGTTCAATAAATGTTATGGAATGACTGCTTTGAATACTTATGACTTAAGACTCTCCCCTCAAGAATCCCATCCTCAAGTGAGTAGGTTTGCCCTGCCTGCATTGTTCTGTTGTAGGCCTAGGATATTCTCTTTAAGGAGAAACCAGTTTAATCTTGAGTAACATAGGGTATAATTTTCCTCTGGGTCTAGGAGGAGCTAGCAAAGGAAAGAACTGGCCTAATTAGGTTCTGTGTTTCCTCATTGATGAACTTACAGATGTTCGAGCTGAATTTAGAAAAGACAGAGAAACCAGAGATCAAATTTCCAACAGCAGCTGGATCATCAAAAAAGAAAGAGAGTTCTAGAAAAACATCTATTTCTGCTTTATTGACTGTGCCAAACCCTTTGACTGCATGGATCACAATAAACTGTGGAAAATTCTGAAAGAGATGGGAATACCAGACCACCTGGCCTGCCTCTTGAGAAACCTGTATGCAGATCAGGAAGCAACAGTTAGAACTGGACATGGAACAATAGACTGGATCCAAATAGGAAAAGGAGTACATCAAAGTTATATATTGTCACCCTGTTTATTTAACTTATATGCAGAGTACATCATGAGAAATGCTGGGCTGGAAGAAGCACAAGTTGGAATTAAGATTGCTGGGAGAAATATCAATAACCTCAGATATGCAGATGACACCACCCTTATGGCAGAATGTGAAGAAGAACTAAAGAGCCTCTTGATGAAAGTAAAAGGAGAGTGAAAAAGTTGGCTTAAAGCTCAACATTCAGAAAACTAAGATCATGGCATCTCGTCCCATCACTTCAAGGCAAATAGATGGGGAAACAGTGGAAACAGTGGCTGACTTTATTTTTGGGGGCTCCAAAATCACTGCACATGGTGATTGCAGCCATGAAATTAAAAGGCGCTTACTCCTTAGAAGGAAAGTTATGACCAACCTAGACAGCATATTAAAAAGCAGAGACATTACTTTGTCAACAAAGGTCCGTCTAGTCAAGGCTGTGGTTTTTCCAGTAGTCATGTATGGATGTGAGAGTTGGACTATAAAGAAAGCTGAGCACCGAAGAATTGATGCTTTTGAACTATGGTGTTGGAGAAGACTCTTGAGAGTCCCTTGGACTGCAAGGAGATCCAACCAGTCCATCCTAAAGGAGATCAGTCCTGGGTGTTCATTGGAAGGACTGATGTTGAAGCTGAAACTCCAATACTTTGGCCTCATGATGTGAAGAGCTGACTCATTGGAAAAGACCCTGATGCTGTGAAATATTGAGAGAAGGAAGAGAAGGGGATGACAGAGGATGAGATGGTTAGATGGCATCACTGACTCAATGGACATGGGTTTGGGTAAACTCTGTGAGTTGGTGATGGACAGGGAGGCCTTGTGTGCTGCGGTTCATGGGGTCACAAAGAGTCGGACATGACTGAGTGACTGAACTGAACTTCCTCATTGAGGCAAGTTTCCATGAAGTAGTCCTTGGTGAGAGTATAGTGGATTCTGTGATGTGTTTGTTTGCCTGTAAGTCAGAGGGCCCCTCATGGGATGTTATATATTTTCAGCTTTGGTAAGCCATATGGAGGTGACTATTAGTCCTGACATTTAGGAGTCCTAGACATTTAAGTACTTACTTTCATAGTTCCACTTATTCAAGTAAAATTTATTAAAATACCTTACATGCATGCATAATGGAGGTAAACTTCAGTTTTCACAGCTGACGGCATTTCACATTGTTAATGTGCAAAAAATCTGGCAGTAGCAATGTACTCTGAGATTATAGAGGAAAGAAATGTTTCTGATGGAATCCATAATATTCTCCTCATGTCGTTACATGGTATAACTTCTTTAATCTATGCACATGCTTAGGAAAGTATATGTAAGAAAGACATTTATCCACAGAATAAATAAAAAAGCATCCATTTATTCAACAACTACCCACCAGATGTCCTTTATTAAGCACAGTGTTGTGTGCTAGGGAGAAAGAGAAGAAAAGTCATTGAAGACTTTGCTAGTCAAAGTGTGATCAATCTATGAACAATTAGTATCATTCTCTTCTAAAAGATCTCAGACTCTCATGCTTCACCCCAGACCTAATGACTCTGAATCTGTATTTCAACAAAATCCCCAGGTGCTGATAGTTTGAGAAGCCCTGATATGTAATACAGTCATGGTTATTTAGATCACTCTACAGAGATTCTCTTGATGTGGCTGAAAGAGGAGAGTGAACAAGCTGGTTTGAAACTCAATATTAAAAAAACAAACAAACAAACAAACAAAACTAAGATCATGGCATCCAGTCCCATCACATCATGGCAAATAGAAAGGGAAAAAGTGGAAATAGTGACAGATTTTATTTTCTGGGGCTCCAAAATCACTGCAGATGGTAAATGCAGCCATGAAATTAAAGACACGTGTTCCTTGGAAGGAATACTATGACAAACTAGACAGAGTATTAAAAAGCAGAGATATCACTTGCCTACAGAAGTCCATAGAGTCAAAGCTGTGGTTTTTCCAGTACTCATGTGTGAATGGGGCTTCCCAAGTGGTTCAGTGGTAAACAATCAGCCTGCCAATGCAGGAGACACAGGATATGTGGGTTCAATCCCTAGGTTGGGAAGATCCCTTGGAGTTCAGTTCAATTCAGTTCAGTCACTCAGTCGAGTCCAACTCTTTGCCACCCCATGGACTAAAGCACACTAGGCTTCCCTTTCTATCACCAGCTCCTGGACTTTATCCAAACTCATCTCCACTGAGTCAGTGATGCCATCCAACCATCTGATCCTCTGTCATCCCCTTCTACTCCCGCCTTCAATCTTATCCAGCATCAGGATCTTTTCCAATGAGTCAGCTCTTCACATCAGGTGGCCAAAGTATTGGAGTTTTAGCTTCAATATCAGTCCTTCCAATGAACACTCAGGACTGATCTCCTTTAGGATGGACTGGATGGATCTCCTTGCAGTTCAAGGGACTCTTAAGAGTCTTCTCCAACACCATAGTTCAAAAGCATCAATTCTTCGGTGCTCAGCTTTCTTTATAGTCCAACTCTCACATCCATACATGACTATTGGAAAAACTGTAGCCTTGACTAGACAGACCTTTGTTGACAAAGTAATGTCTCTGCTTTTTAATATGCTGTCTAGGTTGGTCATAGTTTTTCTTCTAAGGAGTAATTGCCTTTTAATTTCATGGCTGCAGTCACCATGTGGGGACTGCAGTGATTTTGGAGCCCCCCAAAATAAAGTCTGTCACTGTTTCCACTGCTTCCCCATCTATTTGCCATGAAGTGATGGGACCAGATGCCATGATCTTAGTTTTCTGAATGTTGAGCTTTAAGCCAACTTTTTCACTCTCCTCTTTCACTTTCATCAAGAGGCTTTTTAGGTCTTCTTCACTTTCTGCTATAAGGGTGATGTCATCTGCATATCTGAGATTATTGATATTTCTCCTGGCAATCTTGATTCCCACTTGTGCTTCATCCAGCCCGGCGTTTCTCATGATGTACTCTGCATATAAGTTAAATAAGCAGGGTGGCAATATATAGCCTTGACATACTCCTTTTCCTATTTGGAATGAGTATGTTGTTCCATATACAGTTCTAACTGTTGCTTCCTGACTCGCATACAGTGAGAGGCAGCTGTGTGGCACTGGAGCAGCTGAGAGGAGATACTCCATGTCCAAGGTCAGATAAACACCAGTAAGATGGTATGTGCTGGGAGAGGGCATCACAGGGCCGATGACTGAAACCTCAATCACAGAATAGTAACCAATCCCTTGGAGTAGGAAATGGAAACCCACTCCAGTATTCTTGCTTGGAAAATTCCATGAACAGAGGTGCCTGGTGGACTGCAGTCCATGAAGTTGCAAAGAGTCAGACACAACTGAGCACACATTCACGCATGAATGTATGGATATGAGAATTGGACCACAAAGAAGGCCGAGTGCCAAAGAATTGGTACTTTGAATTGTGGTGCTGGAGAAGACTCTTGAGAGCCCCTTGGACTGCAAGGAGATCATACCAACCAATCCTAAAGGAAATCAACTCTGAATATTCTCTGGAAGGATTGTGGCTGAAACTGAAGCTCCAGTAGTCTGGTCACCAAAGAGCTGACTCATTGGAAAAGATCCTGATGCTGGGAAAGATTGAAGGCAAAAGGAGAAGGGGCAGCAGAGGATGAAATGTTTAGCTAGCATCACCGACTCAATGGACAAGAATTTGAGCAAATTCCAGGAGACAGAGGAGGACAGAAGAACTTGTCATGCTGCAGTCCATGGGGTCAAAATGAGTCACTTGATTTAGTAACTGAACAACAACAACATAAAAAGGCAACGTATACAAATTTTTTAGGTAATGATAACAGCAATGTGATTCTTCACAAAGTAAAATCTGAACTCTGTTTCTCTCACTGTGATTTCAAACTTTTCTGACCACAAGCAACAGTTCTGAATTAACTTAAAACCATATTATTGATGTTTGTATTTTTATTTCCTGTATTTCGTTTCTTCTGCATGAATTTTAGCTCTGGGCACACAAATTCTCTATTTACTCTCTTTTTGAATAATGCAGCTTCATTAATATGGAGATGCTTTTTGCCCTTAGCTTCAAATACTTGTGCCAATAGATGGTATGAGATTAAGACAACAGCAGGTGAAAAAGACCTCAGCATTGATTGTATCAGGTTTTTCAATATTCTTTATATTTGTGGAAATCCTGGTATGTCTGCTCTTCTGTGAACTCATAATGATCTTTTTAATTGAAGTGATTCACATACAAGAAAGTATAGTCCTTTTAAAGTAGACAATTCAGTGCTTTAGAATATATTCACAAGACTACACCATCATCACCTCATTTCAACAACATTTTCACCTCCCCTCCAAAGAAATCACATACTTGTTGACAATCACTCTCCATTCTTCCTCCTCTCAGCTCCTGGTCACCATAAATTTACTTTCTGTCTCTACAGATTTCCCTCTTTTAGGTATTCATATAATAGGAATCAAGCAATATGTAACCTTTGGTATCTAGCGTCTTTCATTTATAATGTTTTCAAAGTGCATGCATGTTGTAGTATGCATCCGTTCATCCTTCCTTTTTTATGGCTGAATAATACTCCATAGTATAGATACACCATATGTGTTTATCCATTCATCAGCTGATGGACATTTTGGTTGCTTCTGCTGTTTTACTATTGTGAATAAAGCTATAATGAACATTCTTTCACAAGTATTTGTGTTAACAGATGTTATCAGTGCTCTTCTGCACATACCTGGGAATGAAATTGTTGGGCCATATGGCATTTTTATTTCTAGCACCTAGAGGAGCTGCCAAACTGCTTTCCACTGTAGCTACACCATTTAGTGTCTCAGCAACAATGTGTGATGGATCTGATTTCTCCATATTCTTGCCAATTCTTGTTTGTGCCTGTGTTTTTTATTAGAGACATGCTATTTGGTATGAAACAGTATTTCATTGTAATTTTTATTTGTATTTCCATAATAATTAATGATGCTGAAAATATTCTTATGTACTTATTGTTAATCTGCATATTTCTTTGGGAAAATGTCTATTAAATTTTTGCCCATATTGGTCGCTGTATTGTTGTGTTGTAAGGGTTTTTTTTTTATTCTGAATACTAGAACTTTAACAGGTAAATTATTTCCCAGTATTTTCTCCCATTCTATGAGATATCTTTTCACTTTATTGATGAGGTCCTGTGCAGCACTCTTTTTGTTGTTACTGTTGTAGCTTTGTTCCTTTGCTTGTTTGATTGTTTTACTGAAGTCTAATTTATCTATCTTCTTTGGCTTCTTGTGTTTTAAGTATCATATCTAAGAAACTACAGGTTAATCCAAGGTCATGAAGACTTACATTTCTATTTTTATAAAAGTTTTGTTGTTTTAGTTTTAACATTAATATCTTTGATCCATTTTAAGTTAAATTTTGTGTATGATCCAAGGTACTGGTCCAATTTTATTTTTGCAATGTTGGTACTCAGTTGTGCCTATTCATATGTAGGTCTTTTGCCTTGTAATGTCTTCCCTGGTGTTGAGAAGTGTTTCTTCCTCTTCTATATTTTCCAAGAGTTTGTAAAGATCTTTGCTAATTTTTCTCTAAGCATTTGAAAGAGTTACCAGTGAAGTCATCTGATTCTGTATTTTTCTTTATGAGAACCCTTTTGATTACTAAGTCTTTACTTGTCATAGGTCTATTCAGATTTTGTATTTTGTTTTGAGTCAATTTACTAGTTTATATCTTTCTAAAAAGTTGTCAATTTCCTCTAGGTTATCTAATTTATTGGCATACAGTTTTCATAGTGTTCAATTATAATCCTTTTTATTTTTCAGTAATAATGTCATATCTTTCAATCATGATTTTAGTCTAGAACCAGTAAATCTCATCTTCCTTAAAGAGCTCTGTGTGTGCATGAGGAAACACTTTCAAAACTCAACAGGTATTTGACAATTCTGCCTTACCCTTCATTTCCTGCTTGCAAAAAACATCGGGTCAGCCACAGTTTAGCTCTTTCCCAAGCATACACACACTGCTGTGCATGTGCATGGCCTTTTAGATCCTTGTAGGTGTGCAAGCTTTGCAAAACCCATGTATATGTCTCACTTCCCAGCTTTTCCTTTTAAGATTTTTTTGTTATCCTATTGTTTTCTCAAACTGTTATCTACTACTTCAGAGAGTCACAAAAGTGGGCAGTCACTTCTAATTGTTTTGACAAACACCCCAGATTAAAGGTTAGGTGAGGGTCAAGACAAATAAAGACAACCTTATGAGTTGGGTCTTCTGAAAAGCCACTGCTACCGCTAAGTCGCTTCAGTCGTGTCCAACTCTGTGCGACCCCATAGACAGCAGCCCACCAGGATGCCCCATCCCCGGGATTCTCCAGGCAAGAACATTGGAGTGGGTTGCCATTTCCTTCTCCAATGCATGCAAGTGAAAAGTGAAACTGAGGTCGCTCAGTTGTGTTTGACTCTCAGTGACCCCATGGACTACAGCCTACTAGGCTCCTCCATCCATGGGGTTTTCCAGGCAAGAGTACTGGAGTGGGTTGCCATTGCCTTCTAGACAGGTGAATAATTGCCGTCTAAGGGAAGGAGGTTTGAAGGAGCTTTAGCCCTGTTCCTCTTCTAGTTCCTGTTTGTCTGCTGTGTTTAATTCTGAGACTACACTCCAGGTTTCCAAAGCTACCAAAGAAATGAAGGGTGAGGTAACAGGAATGGAACAAGTTAATACACTAAGAATAATGCTCATTGACTTTACTGACATTCATCCACTGTTATTGTGTAAACACTTCCTCTATGATAGCAAGTCTTTGGTTAATTTCTGGAGGTATTAAAATATTGATTCTGTATTTTTGCCAATTTTCTTGTAAATTTTATAAGGAAGAGCATTTTCAAAGGGCTGTAGATGCTTACTTTGCCATTTTTACTGACATCCACTGTATTAATTATTTTAAAGATATAAAAGATTGATCTGAGGGAAAATTAATAATTTCCTCTTGTTTTACTGTTCAACCCTCACTTCGAGGAAACAATATGCTATGAGTGTGATATTCTAGCTTTATAAACATTGTGCATATTCACTTTACTGAGAATACTGTAAAGGTATTAAAACAGTCTGTATTGCCTTAAACAAATAAAGAGGAGGATATTTTTTGAAGATGCATATTTCTCAGGATAGTAGCTAGTCTTGATGACATAGACTACCTTTCTAGGAGAAATAAATTAAGTCTGGACTTAGAATTCAAGAAGTAGTAAAAGAATCCTTGATTTAGGTGTTCTGTATTTAAGTCAACTCAAAGCACTGAAGGACCTAAGGACAAAATTGAGGATTGGGAAAATCCCATGGACAGAGGAGCCTGGTAGGCTGCAGTCCATGGGGTCACTAAGAGTCGGACATGACTGAGTGACTTCACTTTCACTTTTCACTTTCATATATTGGAGAAGGCAATGGCAACCCACTCCAATGTTCTTGCCTGGAGAATCCCAGGGACGGCGGAGCCTGATGGGCTGCCGTCTATGGGGTCGCACAGAGTTGGACACGACTGAAGCAATTTAGCAGCAGCAGCAGCAACCCATAGATAGGGAAACAATGGAAACAGTGAGAGACTTTTTTTGGGGGGGAGTGGAGGGGCTACAAAATCACTGCAGATGATGACTGCAGCCATGAAATTAAAAGATGCTTGCTCCTTGGAAGAAAAACTATAACCAACCTAGACAGCATATTAAAAAGCAGAGACATTGCTTTACCAACAAAGATCTGTCTAGTCAAACTATGGCTTTTCCAGTAGTCATGTATGGATGTGAGAGTTGGACTATAAAAAAAGCTGAGCACCAAAGAACTGATACTTTTGAACTGTGGTGTTGGAGAAGACTCTTGAGAGTCCCTTGGACTGCAAGGAGATCCAACCAGTCCATCCTAAAGGAGATCAGTCCTGGGTGTTCATTCCAAGGACTGATGCTGAAGCTGAAACTCCAATACTTTGGCCACCTGATTGGAAGAAACAACTCACTGGAAAATACCCTGATGCTGGGAAAGATTGAAGGCAGCAGAAGGGGACAACAGAGGATAAGATAGTTGAATGGCATCACCAAGGGGATGGACATGACTTTGAGTAAGCTCAGGGACAGAGAAGGGAAGCCTGACATGCTGCAGCCCATGGGGTCACAAAGTCAGATGCGACTGAGAGACTGAACTGAACTGAACCCAAAGAGGAAGGAAGCTAGGGTGCAATCAGTCCTTTTTTTGTTATAAACCAGACTTCTTATGATCCTAGTATTGACTGTGTTTATTTTCTTCCTGCTACCATTTAAGATGATATACCCTTCTAAAAACTAGATAAGGATATGTATTCAGGAGAAATGTAGCCTTAGTCTGTTCCTATCTAGAAAATTAATTGATCAAAAGTCAACATTTCTCCTATTTCAGATCATGTCCAACATCAGTGCATATCCTTAGAGTCAGAGCTTATCATCAGGGGCCAAGTGGATAATTCAGCTCAGGCTGCATAGTCATGAAGGGCCTCAGTGTTAGACTTTCAGTCTTACCTTTAGAGTATATCATCTATATGGCTACAAAGAGGCAAAAAGCACTATAGCCCTGAAAGAAAATGTAAGACCTTGCTTCTGTGCTTAAACTATAGTCTATGGACAATTCATATTACCATCTTATGAGAGATGTTCATATACAGAAAATCTAAGGCATCACCCTAGACCTACTGAACCAGAATATACATTTAAACAAGAGCTTCAGGTGATTCGTGTGCACATTAAAGTTTGAGAAGCACTGCCATAGATAATCTGGTCATGGATTGTTGAAATTTGATTGTACACACTCCATTAAACAAAGCCTTGGGGAATTTCAGAGGTTGTTTTTGGTTTTTCTAGGTATTCTCCTGCCTTCAATTGCAAAAGCAATAGGGCAGCTAAAATATTCTAACCTCAAAGTGGCCTCTTATAAATTATTAGCTGAGCTATATTAAATATCTTTCTATATAATGTTGCAGTAAAAAATTTTATGGCAAGAAACAGAAAAGTCATGCTTTTTCTCCCAAGAAAGGTGATTTATGCTTTGTAGAGAAATTCCATAATGACATCAGTCGGTGTGCTAAACAGAGTCCACACCTTCTTAAGCTGCTTCTTGAAAGAGATGCCAGATGCCATTCCTAGATTTTTAATAGGGAGAGTAAAAATGAAAATAATGGCTTCAGGTGGAGATATCACCTTATTTCATAAGTAAAATTTCTAAAATTTATCAAATATATGAATTGGCACAATATGTGAGAAATGCAGTAACAAGATATCTAGGTGTCTCGGGAGAAAAGACCCTGGAAGATAAGAAAGATAAGTGGATGGGGACTTCCCCAGTGGTCAAGTGGTTAAGAATTCACCTTCCAGTGTAGGGGATGTGGGTTCAACCCCTGGCTGGGAAACTAAGATCCCACATGCCATGGAGCAACTAAGCCTGTGCACCACAACTAGAGGGTCTGTGTGTCCCAACTCCTAAGCCGCTGCTGCAATGAAAGATCTCACATGACACTGCAAAGACCCCACTTGCCGCAACTAAGACCTAACACAGCCAAATAAATAATTGTTTTTTAAAAAAGAAAGATCAGTGTATATCAAGAGTTGTCTTAAATTCAGTCCTCTAAAAGCAGAGCCTGAAATAGGGATTCAGATGCATGATGTACTGTGGAGGGGGGGGGGGGCTCTCAGACAGAGGGGTGTAAGGGAAGCAGGATGGGGCAGAGAGAGCAGACGAGCAGTGTGGTGTGAGCTCATGTCACATCTAGCTTCAGCCTGAGCCCCCAAGGAACTCCGGGGTAGGAATTACCACAAACCCTGCTTGGAGGCAAGAAGACCAACTCACTGTGGGCCCAAGCCAGTCAGTTACTGACCTTCTCTGGAGGGTAGACATGCCCTCCCTGGTGAGGCAGCTCCCCTTGGCATAGGGCAGTTCTCCAGGAAGGGGTCCCTGTGACAGTCAATAGAATGTGGAGGGGGAGGGGGAGGTCCACATTAAAGATATTAATGTGGGATATTAAAGCTATTATTAATGGGGATATTAAAGCTATGGTTTTTCCAGTAGTCATGTATAGATGTGAGAGCTGGACCATAAAGAAGGCTGAGCACCAAAGAATTGATGCTTTTGAACTGTGGTGTTGAAGAAGACTCTTGAAAATCACTTAGACTGCAAGGAGATCCAACCAGTCCATCCTAAGGGAAATCAGTCCTAAATGTTCATTGGAAGGACTGATGCTGAAGCTGAAACTCCAATACTTTTGCCACCTGATGCAAAGAGCTGACTCATTGGAAAGACCCTGATGCTGGGAAAGATTGAAGGCAAAAGGAAAAGAAGAGTGCAGAGGATGAGAGGATTAGACAGAGTCACTGACTTAATGGACACGAATTTGAGCAAACTGTGGGAAAAGTGAAAGACAGGAAAGCCTGGTGTGCTACAGTCCATGGGGTTGCAAAGAGTTGGACACGACTTAGCAACTGAACAACAGCAATTAGTTCTGTAGCACATCCTGGTCTCTGGTTGTGAGCTTCATCAGAGAAAAGAGATAAGTTTAGGTTAATTAAAGAAGATTTCGTATAAAAATATTAGAATACAGGCTTTAAAAGATTGTTCCATCTGTGATAATTGATGGGTTAAGGGATGTGACACTACACCAAGGTGAAGGAAGGGAGTTTGAACTTGACCCTGCAGGAAATGAGATGCTATGAAGATAAACACAGGTGTGCTATATAATAAAAGCACTGATTTATTAAAATCAATATGATTCAGGAGAATCCCCTGGACAGAGGAGCCTGGGGGGACTTCAGCCCATAGGGTCACAAAGGGGGGCTTCCCTGGTAGGTCAGACAGTAAAGAATCCGCCTGCAATGCAGGAGACCCGGGTTCAATCACTGGGTCCAGAAGATCCCCTGGAGAAGGAAATGGCAACCCACTCCAGTATTCTTGCCTGGAGAATTCCATGGACAGAGGCTATAGTCCATGGGGTTGCAAAGAGACAGATGTGACTGAACAGAATGAGCAAGCATGCAGCCACTCAACAAATATTCACTAATTACCAACAGTACACCCAATACTTGCAGCATCAGGACCAGAGACAGAGACTTTCCGAACTCATCAGTTGTAGTCCCCTGTGGCAACCCACTCCAGTGTTCTTGCCTGGAGAATCCCAGGGACGGCGGAGCCTGGTGGGCTGCCGTCTATGGGGTCGCACAGAGTTGGACACAACTGAAGCGACTTAGCAGCAGCAGCCTGAGTTAAGTCAGAACTGAGCTAATATTGCCCCGGCAGCAAGTACTAGCCCTTACCCGTGATTCATATGTTATCTACTCTACAGAGTCAGGGAACTCCCCCCGCCCCCACCAAGCTGACTTGAGTTGAACCTGTTGGATTCCTGGATACATCTGAGGGAATTCTCAAACATGAGGTGGCTGGGAGGCTATGGAGTCAAAAGTCAGGTGGGTCTTCTAGTTCATGCTCTTCCAATAAGGCATTCCACAAGCTTTCTCTTCTCTAAAACTCCATTCTTTTCCCTCTAAATGTAAGGAGACTGGACTTGTCTATAGCCTTACTCTCCAGATTCTGTTCTGACAAGACTCCAAACCATGTTGCATGGAACTAGTCCCTGGTGAATTTATCACTTCCTCAAAAATGTCACTCATCCAACACGTTCTTCCAGAAAAGTCCAGGAATGATTTGCATGTATGCATTATCAGTCATTCAGTCATGACTGGCTCTTTGTGAGCCCATGGGCTGAAGTCCCCCAGGCTCCTCTGTCCATGGGATTCTCCAGGCAAGAATACTGGAGTGGGTTGGTGTTTCCTCCTCCAGGGGATTTTCCCAACCCAGGATCAAACCTGAGTCTCCTGCAATGTAGGTGGATTCTCTACCACTGAACCACCCGGGAAGCCCAGGAATGCTTTGATCCTGCCTTAAATCCGTGTGGCAAAGTCATTCCCCACATTAAAGACCATTCTTTAATGATCTTGCCCATTTGCAAGGTCCATAAATCAACCACATTCTCTTTTATTTGTTTCAAATTTGTCAACTTGTATTTCTGTTAAATAAAAATCTAATGGAAATTCTTCACCTCATCAATTTTCATGACTCACACCCAATTCAGATACACCTCCCCTCTATGCTAAAAGTTCTACACTGTGTCTTGGCTTTCAATCTACATGAACAAATATCTTTAAATGAATTTACAAAAGAAGTATTATTTCCCACTGTGTAATATTTTAAAAGAAAAATATGGTACTTGAGAGAAAGCATGCCAATGGACAACAGAATAGATCATGCCTGTGGAGAGCCTTTCCATTCGGAATACAGACCCACTGCAAAGCCAGGGAGGTGGGTGCTTCTGGAAACTTTAGGCATATAATCCAGGAATAAATAAAATACCATTCCAAATCTATAAAATGACAATAAATGTCAGTGCATATAAGCATTCCCAGAAACACAGTCAACAGTAGATATCTAAAGAGGCCTCCCAGTCTGGACAGAGATTCAACCTCCCAGTCTAGACAGAGATCTGATCTCTGCTTCTCTGAATAAATCCATCTGAGAGAATCGATAACACATGTTATCCTTGAGTTTGGAGTCAGTTGGCAAATGCAAGTTCAATCAAAGGCAATAATGTAACAAGTGTTCCACGTGTAATAATAATAAATTTCAATAGCCACATTAAAAGGATGTGCAAGACCGAAAACCTAGGTGACAATTAAAGCTGCTCTTTTAAATGGGAAAAATCAAGCTGTGTGGAAAAGAGGCATATAATTGGTCACATGCGCTAGAAAGGTCTAGATTCCCAAGGACAGGGGGCATGTTTTAACTCCACTTAAAATAAGCATTCATAGCTAATGTTGCAGCACTAAATTGCACTAAATGAAAGTTTTGGTTGCTATTTTTGATAAACTATTTCTCAATGTTCAGTGAGAGCTGGAGTCCAGAGGGCTCAAATCATAACTGTCTTGTGTTTAAAAGAATTTGAGGGACAAAAACAGTATATGTGTCAGCCTTAGACATGGAGTAATGATGCCTCAAATTTTATGCATACAACAATTTTGGAAAACATTTTTGTTTTGCTCTTTGCAACTAGAAAGCATAGGTGGAAAAAAAATACATATTTGCATTCTCTAGCCAAACACGTTATTCAAAATCTGAAGTTTCATTTAAATGATGAACTTGGAAGGGACTTTAAAAGCCATTTAAGTCCAACTTTATATCCATGCAAGAATTCCAGACAGGTATTCATTCTTGGCTTGGATACTCACTGGGGAAAGGGCAGATGGGTCATTTGTCAAAAGCTCACCCTCCTTCAGGCCAGGACTGTATTTCCTCCATCCCTCTCTCTCTCTCTCCATCTCTCTCTCCTTCCTACAACTTCTCCCTTATCTCGTGTCTTTCCCTCTTCTCTCCTCATCACCTGCCCTCACCATCTTCCCTCCTTCCCTTCGTTCTTTCTCTCCTTCTTTCCATCATCACTGTTTATAATTCCTTCCCTCTTTCTATCCCTACCTTCCTTTCTTAAAAAATATATCTGTGTTGGAACTTCCCTGGTGGTCCAGTGAATAAGACTCAGTGCTTCCAAAGTAGGGAACATTGGTTCAGTCTCTGGTTGGGGAACTAAAATCATATATGCTGCCTGGCAGAGCAAAAAATTTTTTAAATATTTTTTTAATTAAAAATAATCTTTGTTAATGAAAAATTTAATTGACGATAGTGCTAAAGATTCCCTCCAAATCTCCCCATTTGTGTGTGGTTCTCAGCCTCAGGGCCCATCAAGATGAGTCTCTTTGGTTTCTGGGTTACCTTCCCCCTAAATCCCACCAAAGCCAACTTCCAAACCTCTCCCCAGACTTACACACATGGTTTACAAACTGGAAATCAGCATCCAAAATTAGAAAAGGAGCATTGTTCTGAATGTTTGTATATCAGTCACATGTTACTGACTTTGTTAGAAGAGGAGCTGGCCAATAATAACACAGTAGAACAATCTACAGATATTCATCATGTGCCAGATAATGTACAAGTACTTACAGGGACTATCTCACTGAGCTCTCAGTACCTGCATGAAAGCTACTTTTAGCCTTTTTTGTGCTGAGTGTTTAAGAAACATGCCCACGGACAGCTAGTTCAGAAAGGACCCTCGGGTGTTGAGCCTTTATTAATCTCTGGATCTATTGCTCTCATCCACTACCCAGACTTGCCTTTACATGTGTGCAGTGTTTAATTTCCCAAAATAGCCCTGTACCTAACCGTTCATTCCAGCCAGTTTCATAGCTAGAATTCCCAGGAGCACCAGAAGCTGTATTCATGTTTCTGAGCTCCCCACCACCACAGGAACAGTGGGATATCATGCACCTGTTGTCATGTGACGTCTGCACCCATCCTTTCAGACCTATGTGTGTCCAGCTTGCCCCATCACAGTACCCAGAGTCACCTCCTGTTCCCACGCTTACCTCTCATTCCACACTTAACCCTCATTCCATGCTTACCGAGAAACATGCTGGCCTCTGAAGTTCTGCTATGTGAGCCTTTTCATATCCATTAGATTATGAGAGGTTCAAGGGCAGAGTTCAGGTCCTACACAGCGCTTTGCACAGCACTTTGCAAACAGGCCCTCAAATCATGTATTATTTTTTTTTAATATTGAAGTATAATTGATTTACAATGTTCTGTTACATTTAGGTGTGCAGTGGTTCAATTATACTAAATGGTAGTCGGTGATTTAGTTGCTAAGTCATGTCTGACCCACCAGGCTCCTTTGTCTATGGGATTTACCAAGCAAGGCTACTGGAATGAGTTGCCATTTCCTTCTGTAGGGGATCTTCCTGACCCGGTGATTGAACCTGGGCCCCCTGTAGGCAGTCTCTTGCATTGCAGGCAGATACTTCAACTGAGCCACCAGGGAAGCCCACACATATATCTACTCTTTTTCAGATTCAACTCATGTGTTTTGGAAATGTTGACCAGCATTTCTTTTCTAGCAGCTCCACTGAGGTCTCAAGATACTTCCTTCCCCTGATCTTCACTCACAGCTCTGATTTCTTCAAAGAGTGTGAGCACACTTCAGTTCCCAAATCTTTTTAAGCTTGCTCCTTCTGGTTCATGCTGCTGCTAAGTCGCTTCAGTCATGTCCGACTCTGTGCGACCCCATAGACGGCAGCCCATCAGGCTCCACCGTCCCCGGGATTCTCCAGGCAAGAACACTGGAGTGGGTTGCCATTTCCTTCTCCAACGCATGAAAGTGAAAAGTGAAAGTGAAGTCGCTCAGTCGTGTCTGACTCTTAGCGACCCCATGGATTGCAGCCTACCAGGCTCCTCTGTCCATGGGATTTTCCAGGCAAGAGTCCTGGAGTGGGGTGCCATTGCTAAATGGACTTATATAGTGAAAAAATACAAGAGAAGAATAAAGATCTACAAAATCAACCCCAAACAATTAAGAAAATGGCAATAGGAACATATATATCAATAATTACTTTAAATGTAAATGGATTAAATGCTCCAACCAAAAGGCACAGACTGGCTGAATGGATACAAAAACAAGACCCATATATATGCTGTCTATAAGAAACCCACTTCAGACCTCAAGACACATAAAAACTGAAAGTGAGAGGATGGGAAAATATATTCCATGCAAAGGGGAAGCAAAAGAAAGCTGGAGTAGCAATCCTCATATCAGACAAAATAGACCTTAAAATAAAATAGATTACAAGAGATAAGGAAAGACACTACATAATGATCAAGGGATCAGTCCAAGAGGAATACATAACAATTGTAAATATCCATGCACCCAACATAGAAGACCTCAATACATAAGACAAACACTAACAGACATAAAAGGAGAAACTGACAGTGACACAATAATAGTGGGAGATTTTAACACCCCACTCACACCAATGAACAGATCATCAAAACAGAAAATTAATAATGAAACACAAGTCTTAAATGATACATTAGATGAGATGGATTTCATTGATATCTTCAGGACATTCCATCCAAATCTGGTTTATAGGGCCACCCAAACTTGGAGTTTCTCCCAGCAGGCTGCAGAAACAGAGGGGATTTAGAAAGCAGTCAACAGTATATTTTTCATTCACAAGCCACCACCCCCCTCAAAAAAAATGATACTCTAGGATCCTTTAGAGTCTCAGCTTCCAAAGGAAATGTTAGAAGGAGATTTCCTTTGACCCTGGAGAGGAGCCTGGGCTTCCCATGGCTTGTGTAATGGTAAGCAAAAGTTCCCCAAAGTGTTTGGACATAATTTTGTCTCTTAATAAAAGATTAATTCCAATGTAAAAAGCTGTGTGGGGATCATCATTACTAGGGAGGCGGGCCGTTCCATCTTCCAGTGCCTCTCTGACCTGCTCTGGGAAGAAGCTTTATAATGTGCTGTAAAGGAGTCCTTCCAGAGATGGAGGGATGCAGACGGAACCAAGGAGGATGTTACACAGACCCGGGTGAAGATGCCAAAGTTCTGATCTCGGGTCTATCATCCCTGTTTTCATCAGATGATGCTCCATTCCCATGTATCAAACCATCTTACAGAGGCTTTCTCCCTCGGCTTCTGTGTGGCCTCATCTGCACACATATTGACTCACAACCACATGCTCTTCCTTCTGCCTGGGAGCACACTGCCTTACTTTTATTGTTGTTTAGTCACTCAGTTGTGTCCAACTCTTTGCAACCCCATGAACTGTGGCATAACAGGCTTCCCTGACCTTCACTTTCTCCCACAGTTTGCTCAAACTCATGTCCATTGAGTCAGTGATGACATCCAACCATCTTATCCTCTGTTGTCCCCTTCTCCTCCTGCTTTCAATCTTTCCCAGCATCAGGGTCTTATCTAATGACTCAATGCTTCACATCAGGTGGCCAAAGAATTGGAGTTTCAGCTTCAGCATCAGTCCTTCCAATGAATATTCAGGGTTGATTTCCTTTAGGATTGACATGTTTGATCTCCTTGCAGTTCAAGGGACCCGCAAGAGTCTTCTCCAGTCCTACACTGTAAAGGCATCAATTCTTGGCACTCAGCCTTTTTTATTGTCCAGCTCTTACATCCATACATGACTACTAGAAAAACCACAGCTTTGCCTTACTTTAGGGTCTGGTGAACTTGGGGTGGTAGGAGCAGCTGCTTTTCGCTTCCTAGTAGTCAGGCCCTATGTTTGGCATATTAGTTCGAGTTATGTCTTTTAATGCACATAAGTCCTGAGATAAGATGCTTATATTATTATTGTAAATCTATAATTAATAATATTATATGTTACGTGTGTTTGTGTCAGTCAGTTAGTCATATCTGACTCTTTCTGACTACATGGAGTGTAGCCCGCCAGGCCCCTCTGTCTATGGGATTCTCCAGGCAAGAATACTGGAATGGAATGTCATTTCCTTCTCCAATGTTATATAAATCTGTGTAATTAGGCATGTGAAATTAAATAATGACAATCCCATTTTGCAACTTCATTTAGAAAGATCATCCCGTGACCCCCAGCTGATAAGAAATGAGCACTGCATTCAAATCTAGGCTTTTCTGACTCAGATTCTTACATTTAACTACTCTGACAAGCCACCTGTCTATTCATCTTTCAAGGTCAAGGTCAAATGTTACCCCCTACACAGAGAACCTTCCTTGGTGACAGGAAAGGTAATTGGGTGATTTTTTCCAGCTCCCTATAACACTTGGACATATATAACTGAGTAAATCTGTGTCTTATCAAGGTTGATCTCAACACATTGCCAAAATCAGAAGAAACATCAGTCCCAGATCCAAGAATTGTAGAAAAGTAGCTAAAACCTTTTTTATAGGTTCTTAAAAGATAGATAAGTAGAATGTATTCATTAAGCTTGCTACTGCTGCTACTGCTAAGTCACTTCAGTCGTGTCCAACTCTGTGTGACCCTATAGATGGCAGCCCACCAGGCTCCCCTGTCCCCGGGATTCTCCAGGCAAGAACACTGGAGTGGGTTGCATAGTATTTTAACACATCAAGTAGACTTTTACATAGAGCAGTAAGTGAAACAATGTTAGTCGCTCAGTCATGTACAGCTCTTTGGGAATCTATGGACTGTAGCCCGCCAGGCTCCTCTGTCCATAGAATTTCCCAGGCGAGAATAGTGGGGTGGGTTGCCATTTCCTTCTCCAGGGGATCTTCCCAATTCAGGGATCTAATGCACATCTCCTGCATTGCAGGCAGATTCCTCACCGTCTGAGCCACCATGGAAGCAACGTATTTGTGTGTGTGTATGCATGTAAATGTATATATACATAAAAGGGCTTCCCTGGTGGCTCAGACAGTAAGGAATCTGCCTGCAAAGCAAGAGACCTGCGTTTTATCCCTGGATTGGAAAGCTCCCCTGGAGAAGGAAATGGCAACCCACTCCAGTATTCTTGCCTGGGAAATTCCATGGACAGAGGAGTCTGGTGGGCTACAGTTCATGGAGTCCCAAAGAGTTGGATATGACTGAGCAACTAACACATACACACACACACATACACACACACACACACACATATATATGAAGAGAGAGATCTATATAAATATGGATATACACACATATGTGTATATATGCAAACAAATAACAAACATAAAATGAAAAGCATAACTCATAGCAGGAATGGGTTAATCATAAAAGAAAATTTATTTTCTCTTCTATTTTCTCTTATGATCTATTCAGTGTTGGTTCTTCCCTTGCCCCTGGATGAAAAACCTTAGCCAGCACCATGATATATCTGGTCACAATTATATGATAAAATGGCCCATGACTTTAAATCAGAATACAAATTAAAATGACCAGTCCTTATAACTGTCAGAGGCCCTTGCCAGGGCCCACTGCAGGTGGAGGCCTGCCGTGAGGAAGCAGGGGTGGAGGGTGGGGGAGGGGGACATATTTTATACTTTCAGTCAATTTTATACCAGAGAAGGCAATGGCAACCTAATCCAGTGTCCTTGCCTGGAGAATCCCAGGGACGGGGGAGCCTGGTGGGCTGCCGTCTATGGGGTCATACAGAGTCAGACATGACTGAAGCAACTTAGCAGCAGCAGCAGCAGCAATTTTATAATTGATTGAAACTTTTGTAAGCTGCCTTTGTACCTTCTGGTAACAAACTAATGCACACTGTATAGAATTATACCATACTAAGTGTAGCAAATATTTTTTGA
This sequence comes from Bos indicus, assembly GCF_029378745.1. Lineage (NCBI taxonomy): Eukaryota > Metazoa > Chordata > Mammalia > Artiodactyla > Bovidae > Bos > Bos indicus. Next base: position 5,722,894 of record NC_091772.1, on the reverse strand, counting down.
AAGTCAAAACAGAACAAAGGACAAAATAGAAGCCACCCATAACACCATCAACCCCAAATGACTTGGTCAACATTTGGGTGAATCCTGCTGATATTTCATCCTCACTTGTAGATTACATGTTGCATATGCATATTTATGGGAGTTTTTTTTCCCTCCATTGTCTTTTTCAAACCTTAGCAATGAAACTTCACTGTCATATATCTCTTGAGTGCAATAAATAAAAAAAAAAATCATATATCATCTTTTGAAAATAACTACAACTTCTTTACCTTTTACAAATATGCCCCCAAAATGCCATAATGTACAGGTTAAGACTCTAGACTCAGAGCTAGACTCCTGGGGTCATTACAACAGTCCCCTACTTATTAACTAAGTGCCCTGTGGTAAATAAAATAAATCTAAGCTCTATATCTCAGTTTTCTAATCTGCAAAATGGGATAATCACAGTTACTTTCCTTGTGGGGTTATCATGAAATATAAAACATGTTAAGTGAATACCTATGTTTAACATTCTTAGAGGAGTGCCCAGCAGATGGTAAATTCTATGTAAGTGTGAGCTACAACGATGAGGATGATGGCCATGACGGTGATAGAGTCACACAGTTGGAAGCACAATTCTCAAGAAGCTTGTAATTTACTTTGTGAGAGACATGAATGTAAACCAAACAGAGAAGCTTTCAGAGCTAATCTAATCATTTTGATTCTTAAAAATAAAGTCATAATAGGTTTTAATAAGCAAGGTAGACCTTGGGAGAATTTAAGTTGTTTTGAGTATGATGTTTGGGAAATACATACCTATGTGTTTTTTGGTTTCAACATTTGTCTGGATCTTTCTCATACCTCCTACGATCCAACTAGTTTTCTGGGATGAAGTGATGAGAGTAAGCTTCCCTAGCCTCATAAATAAACAAAGGACATCCTTCCCCTGTGAGCAAAGGCACATGGGGCCCTCACTGGTGTGTCAGCTGTCAGGACTGCAGCCCCTGCATCCTCACTAGGTTTGTCTGGTCTGAGCACATCAGAACAAAAGGATAAAGCTGAGGAACTGGCATCATACCCTCCTCCCCAGTCACCTGCCAGTGGATCCCCAGAAACTGGTGTGATTGGAGCATCTCTTCTAAAAGTAAGAGGCCCAAAAAGGATTGGGGTAGTGGTGCACAGCCTAATTAAGCAGCTGGGTTTTTCAGGTACAAGCTGTCAGGGTGTGGGGGCAGCTAGTGATCATAAGTCCAGATATTTTGATAATGTCAGGCTAAATGTTTGCAGGCTTTTTCTTTCCCTTGATTATTTCCTTTTGTTTATTGGGCCTGGGCTTTGAACCACGAATAAGAGCTTTTCAAAGAGAAAACAAATGAGAGCATTCCACGCAGAAGTATTTTCTCTGCAATGAAATGAAACAGCCAGTGTCTTACAAGTGGTTCCTGGAGGCCACATGTGGCTCTTCTAAGTCAGTGGTTCTCACCCCACACTGCTGAGTTAGAACTATTTGGGGAGTTTTTAAGAAACTCAATGCCCAGGCTCCACCAAGACTACTTTCAATCAGGAATGCAGAAGGCAAGATCAAGCATCAGCATTTGATAAAAGTTCCCTGGGTTATTTCACTAGGCAGTCAAGCTGGAGAACCATGCTGTAGACAATAAAGAGTCCAGCCTGTGGCTCAGCTGGTAAAGAATCTGCCTGCAATGCAGGAGACCTGCGTTCAGTCCCTGGGTTGGGAAGATCACCTGGAGAAGGGAAAGGCTACCCACTCCATCTTGCCTGGAGAATTCCATGGACTATATAGTCCATGGGGTCCCAAAGAGTCAGACACAACTGAGCAACTTTCACGTTTCCCTTTATCCAGACAGGTGTGTTCCTTCTCTTAGTACTGAGACCCCATATCTCAGTATGACTCCGTGATCACAAGAGCTCGGTGAGGTCTGCAGGACCACAGCATGGTGGAGGAGAAGAGGTTTAGTTTTGTGGCCTGAAAGTTCTGGATTCATATCCCAGATCTGTCACGAACTTCTTACCTTCATGGATTTGCTTTTTGTTTTTTTTTTTTTTTTAATGTATTTGTCTGAGCTGAGTCGTCATTGCTGTGTGCAGCCTTTCTCTAGTTGCAGTCCATGGGCTCCTCACTGCAGTGGCTTCTCTTGTCATGGAGCATGGGCTCTAGGGTGCATGGGCTTCAGTAACTTGGGTGCATGGGCTTAGTTGCTCCACAGCATAGGGGATCTTCCTGGGCTAGGGACTGAACTTGTCCCCTGCACTGGCAGACAGATTCTTAACCATGGGATCACAAGGATTGCATGGATTTGGATCCATTTCTAAGCCTCATCTTCCCTGTTCACTCCATGGAGATAATAATAATATCAACTTGGCAAGAGTTGTCTAAAATTAGAGTGATGAGATGAAAAGTGCTTTGCATAGTACCTAAAACATGATAAGAGTTTGAGAACTGGTAGCTGTTGCAGTTATTATTTGTTAAAACCTACAATTTTAGAAATAATCAAGTGTGTGCTATTAACAGGGGCAAAATAATACTACAGTCACATACACAGGAGAGGACATTTTAAGTGACTATATGTTCACATTACTGATTTCTTTAATGTTAACAACTGCCTCTAAATTCATAAGTGTTCATAATTATGGATATTAACTTTCTAAATGGAGGAGGTATTTCCCATGCAGGATGTGATGCAGAAAGCAAATTGAAATTCAATGGATGCACTCAGTGTCTCTGTTGAAGACCTCTATGTGGCATGCAGATATTATTGCAGCCATCTTGGCAGGAATCCAGTGGAATAGATAAGAATATGTGCTATTATCCAAGGACAGATCAACTAAGTGGCCTGAGAAGTCCCAGAGTCACAAAATCATAAAATGTTTAACTCGCAAGAGATCATCTAGTTTAATGATTGTAAAATATATATATTCTCTTGGCAGTAGAACGCTTTCCTCAATAAAAATCTTAACTGTTAATGCCCAGTATTTACATGTGAAATTCTTATAGCTGAAGTGAGGCTTCACCATGTTACCCTTGAAGGGTTATTTAGAGTTCCAGAGATTCAAAAGAACACACTTTGAAAATCAATGATTGGGACTTCCCTGGTGGTCTAGTGGTTAAGAATATATTAACGCATATATATGGAATTTAGAAAGATGGTAACGATAACCCTGTAAGCGAGACAGCAAAAGAGACACAGATGTATAGAACAGTCTTTTGGACTCTGTGGGAGAGGGAGAGGGTGGGATTATTTGGGAGAATGGCACTGAAACATGTATAATATCATATATGAAATGAATCGCCAGTCCAGGTTCAATGCATGATACTGGATGCTTGGGGCTGGTGCACTGGGATGACCCAGAGGGATGGTATGGGGAGGGAGGTGGGAGGAGGGTTCAGGATGGGGAACACGTGTATACCTGTGGTGGACTCATGTTGATGTATGGCAAAACCAATACAATATTTTAAAGTAATTAGCCTCCAATTAAAATAAATAAATTTATATTAAAAAAAAAAAAAAAAAGAATCTCCTTTCCAATGCAGGGGACTTGGGCTCAATTCCTGGTCTGGGAACTACATACCACGGGACAACTAAGCCTGTATACTGAAACTACTGGGCCCACAGACTCTAGAGACCACCCCACAACTGAAGAGAAGTCTGTGCCTCAATGAATGGTCTTACATGCTGGAACTCAGACCCAAAGCAGGTAAATAAATAAGTAAAATCAACGGTTGAGTTAGAACCACTTGGAGTAGACTGTTACTTCGATTATATCCAGTGACACACATGTCCTGCTATTCCCACTATCGTGCATTTTCATCAGCATGGACTACAGCCTTGGCCATGTGACTTGCCATCAACAATAGGACATTAATAACCACAGTACAAGTAGCTATGGTCTTGCTTCTGGATATCACTTTTTAAACCAGTTGCCACACTGTAACAAAGCCTGGGCTAGGCTGCTGTATGATGAGACCAGGTGAAAAAGAAAACCCAGAATAGCAGCACAGAAGGACCAGGCTTCTGAGTGAAGTCCTTCTGCATTGTCCAGACCCAGTTTAGCCTCCAAACCACTGTACCCTTACGGAGATTTCAAGGGAGACCAGGAGGAGCACATCCCAGAAACGCCCAGCCCAGATTCCAGAATTATGAGGAAATAAAATTAAAATGGACTGCAATGGGTGAATTTAATTCAGATGACCATTATATCCACTACTGTGGGCAGGAATCCCTTAGAAGAAGTGGAGTAGACATCATGGTCAACAAAAGAGTCAAATGCAATACTTGGATGCTATCTCAAAAATGACAGAATGATCTCTGCTAGTTTCCAAGGTAAACCACTCAATATCACAGTAATCCAAGTATATGTCCCGACCAGCAATGCTGAAGAAGCTGAAGTAGAATGGTTCTCTGAAGACTTACAAGACCTTCTAGAACTAACACCCAAAAAAGATGTCCTTTTCATTATAGGGAACTGGAATGCAAAAGTAGGAAGTCAAGAAATACCTGGAATAACAGGAAAACGTGGCCATGGAGTACAGAATGAAGCAGGGCAAAAGCTAGTAGAGTTTTGCCAAGAGAATGCACTGGTAATAGCAAACACCCTCTTCCAACAACACAAGAGAAAACTCTACACAAGGACATCACCAGATAGTTAATACCAAAATCAGATTGCCTATATTATTTGCAGCCAAAGATGAAGAAGCTCTATACAGTCAGCAAAAACAAGACCAGGAGCTGACTGTGGCTCAAATCATGAACACCTTATTGCCAAATTCAGACTTAAATGGAAGAAAGTAGAGAAAACCGCTAGACAATTCAGGTATGACCTAAATTAACTCTCTAATGATTATATGGTGAAAGTGACAAATAGATTCAAGGAATTAGATCTGATAGAGTACCTGAAGAACTATGGATGGAGGTTCATGACACTGTACAGGAGGCAGGGATCAAGACCATCCCCAAGAAAAAGAAATGCAAAAAGGCAAAATAGTTGCCTGAGGAAGCCCTACAAATACCTGTGAAAAGAAGAGTAGCAAAAGGCAAAGGAGAAAAGGAAAGATATACCCATTTAAATGCAGAGTTCCAAAGAATAGCAAGGAGAGATAAGAAAGCCTTCCTCAGTGATCAATGCAAAGAAACAGAGAAAAACAATAGAATGGGAAAGACTAGGGATCTCTTCAAGAAAATCAGAGCTACCAAGGGAACATTTCATGCAAAGATGGGCACAATAAAGGACAGAAATTGTATGGACCTAACAGAAGCAGAAAATATTAAGAAGAAGTGGCAAGAATACACAGAAGAACTACAGAAAAAAAGGTCTTCGTGACCCAGATAATCATGATGGTATGATCATTGACCTAGAGCCAGACATCCTGGAATGTGAAGTCAAGCGGGCCTTAGGAAGCATCACTACGAACAAAGCTAGTGGAGGTGATGGAATTACATTTGACCTCTTTCAAATCCTAAAAGATGAGGCTGTGAAAGTGTTGCACTGAATATGCAAGCAAATTTGGAAAACTCAGCAGTGGTCATGGGATTGGAAAAGGTCAGTTTTCATTCCAATCCCAAAGAAAAGCAATGCCAAAGAATGCTCATAATGCACAATTGCACTCGTCCCACATGCTAGTAAAGTACTGCTCAAAGTTCTCCAAGCCAGGCTTCAACAGTATGTGAACCATGAACTTCCAGATGTTCAAGCTGGATTTAGAAAAGGCAGAGGGACAAGACATCAAATTGCCAACATCTGCTGGATCATGGAAAAAGCAAGAGAGTTCCAGAAAAACATCTACTTCCACTTTACTGACTATGCCAAAGCCTTTGACTGTGTGGATCACAACAAAGTATGGAAAATTCTGACAGAGATGGGAATACCAGACCACCTGACCTGCCTCTTGAGAAATCTGTATACAGGTCAGGAAGCAATAGCTAGAACTGGACATGGAACAACAGACTGGTTCCAAATAGGAGAAAGAGTATGTCAAGGTTGTATATTGTCACCCTGCTTATTTAACTTATATGCAGAGTACATCATGAGAAATGCTGGGCTGGATGAAGAGTAAGCTGAAATCAAGATTGCTGGGAGAAATATCAATAACCTCAGATATGCAGATGACACAACCCTTATGGCAGAAAGCGAAAAACTAAAGAGCCTCTTGATGAAGGTGAAAGAGGAGAGTGAAAAGCTTGGCTTAAAATTCAACATTCAGAAAACTAAGATCTGGCATCTGGTCCCATTACTTCATGGCAAATAGATGGGGAAACAGTGGAAACAATGACAGACTATTTTGGGGGGCTCCAAAACCACTGCAGATGGTGATTGTAGCCATGAAATTAAAAGATGCTTGCTCCTTGGAATAAAAGTTAAGACCAACCTAGATAGCATATTAAAAACAGAGGTATTACTTTGTCAACAAAGGTCTGTCTAGTCAAGGCTATGGTTTTTCCAGTAGTCATGTATGGATATGAGAGTTGGACTATGAAGAAAGCTGAGCACCGAAAAACTGATGCTTCTGAACTGTGTGGTTGGAGAAGACTAAGACTCTTGAGAGTCCCTTGGACAGCAAGGAGATCAAACCATTCAATCCTAAAGAAAATCAGTCCTGAATATTCGCTGGAAGGACTGATGCTGAAGCTGAAATTTCAATACTTTGGCCACGTGATGTGAAGAACTGACTCACTGGAAAAGACCCGGATGCTGGGAATGATTGAAGATGGGAGGAGAAGGGGAGGACAGAGGATAAGATGGTTGGATGTCATCGCCGACTCAATGGACATGAGTTTGAGTAAACTGTGGGAGCTGGTGATGGACATGGAAGCCTGTCGTGCTTCAGTCCATGAGGTTGCAAAGACTCGGACTGAGTGACTGAACTGAGCTGAAGACAATCGTTGCTTTAAGCCACAAAGTTTTGGGATGAATGGTTATATAACAACAGATAACTGAAAAGTTATTTTCTAACCCATCTTATATCTCTAGCATATCACTGTAGCTTGCATTAAAAAAAATTCATTAATAATAAGCTTTGAACTACTGATTAATCAAAAAGTAGATGAACTAAAAATATAACCGAAGTCTTCTTATTCTGAATTCAGCTTCTGTGCTATAATTCATATGATTGCATATTAGTGGGGAAAAAAAATCCCTTAAATTCTAGATATTCCATCTAGATTTCTTAACATTAGTTATATTTTAAGATTGAACTATTTTGTTCCTTAAATCCTTAATTCTTAACTAAGAAAACAATTAAGAATAAGAGGCTTTTAAGCAATGAAATAAGATGTTACACCATTCAAGGACTTTTGTTAGAAGACAGAATCTCTCTCAAAACCTGCATGCCCTTATTCTAGACAAAATTCTATTTTAACATCATTTTCTGGATTCTGGATATGTGGGAACCACACACAAATATGTGTGTGCCTATATGTGTATATACAATGAATAATAGATAAACTAAGTATAATAAAGGGCATATATATTTACAAATAAATTTAATTTACTAGACACAATTTACATTTCATCTGATTATATTGTATATGTCAAGAACCAGATCAAATCACACTTGAACACCATTCAAGGATTCTGTTGGAATTCTAGCATATCAGTGAGCACTCAGTCTGAGATATTTCTCAGGGAAACATTTTGACATGAGCTCTGACCTGTGTGCTTTGCCCTCACAACGAATCTTTGGCTCTAGCCTCACTACTTTGCCACTGCTACCATCCGTGCCAAACCTGGTAGTTAAGCATCATCCTTTCAATCCTACAGATTATAGATCAGGCTTTTATAAGTGCACAGAAAGAAGTTAGAAGGCTACTGGCAGATTTATATCCTTTCTTCCCCATCAAAAGAACATGGCAAGGAAATTTATTTCCTCTCAGAATTTGAGAAGATAGTGGAGGCTGTGAATTATACCCCAAAATATTGGGTAAAAAAATCACTTTGCTTTATTTCTCAGAATCAAATACTAAGCTCAATTCTCCTACTTGGCTGATGAAAATTCCATACTATTGTTAAAGTGTAGTTTTCAAAAGATAACATAATAATGCACAGGCAAATATAAAATGAACACATGTCAGAGATTTGTTCAACTCATTAATTACTGAGAGAAACAGTGAGGTGTTAAAAACAATATTTGTTTTTAACAAATATTTGAGAAGATAAGTATTTATCTCCTAAGTCACGTCGGTCGTGTCCGACTCTGTGCAACCCCACAGACGGCAGCCCACCAGGCTCCCCCGTCCCTGGGATTCTCCAGGCAAGAACACTGGAGTGGGTTGCCATTTCCTTCTCCAATGCATGAAAGTGAAAAAGTGAAAGTGAAGTCGCTCAGTCGTGTCTGACTCCTAGTGACCCCACGGACTGCAGTCTACCAGGCTCCTCCATCCATGGGATTTTTCCAGGCTAGAGTACTGGAGTGGGGTGCCATTGCCTTCTCCGTAAGTATTTATAGGTAAGCTAATAAAGGCAGATGAGGATAGGATTTCAATGATACATATAACACTGCTTAATGTCTAAGAAATTGAAATTGCGCAGTCGTGTCTGACTCTTGTGACCTCATAGATTATACAGTCCATGGAATTCTCTAAGCCAGGATACTGGAGTGGGTAACCTTTCTCTTCTCCAGGGTATCTTCACAACCAAGGGATTGAACCCAGGTCTCCCTCATTGCAGACAGATTCTTCATCAGCTGAGCCACAAGGATTCTTTATGAGCTGAGCCATAAAGGAAACTATCAAACAATTGCACTCATCTCACATGCTAGCAAAGATAATGCTCAAAATTCTCCAAGTCAGGCTTCAACAGTATGTGAATGGTGAACTTCCAGATGTTCAAGCTGAATTTAGAAAAGGCAGAGGAACCAGAGATCAAATTGCCAACATCCATTGGATCATAGAAAAAGCAAGGGAGTTCCAGAAAAATGTCTACTTCTGTTTTATTGATTATGCCAAAGCATTTGGCTGTATAGATCACAGCAAACTATGGAAAGTTCTTCAAGAGATGGGCATCCCCGACCTCCTGACCTGCCTTCTAAGAAATCTGTATGGAGGTCAAGAAGCAGCAGTTAGAACTGGACATGGAACAACAGACTGGTTCCAAATTGGGATTGGAGTACATCAAGGCTGCATATTGTCACCCTATTTATTTAACTTATATGCAGAGTACATCATAAAAAATGCCAGGCTGGATGAAGCACAAGCTGGAATCAAGATTGTCAGGAGAAATATCAATAGCCTCAGATATGCAGATGATACCACCCTTATGGCACAAAATGAAGAGGAACTAAAGAGCTTCTTGATGAGGGTGAAAAAGGACAGTGAAAAAGCTGGCTTATAAAAACTAAGATCATGGCGTCTGGTCCCATCACTTCATGGCAGATAGATGGAAAACAATGGAAACAGTGACAGACTTTATTTTTGGGGGCTCTAAAATCATTGCAGATGGTGACTGCAGCCATGAAACTAAAAGTACTTGCTCCTTGGAAGAAAAGCTATGACCAACCTAGACAGCATATTAAAAAGCAGAGACATTACTTTACCAGCAAAGGTCTGTCTAGTCAAAGCTATGTGTTTCTCCAGTGGTCACATATGGTAGGGACTGCTGGACTATAAAGAAAGCTGAGTGCCAAAGAACTGATGCTTTTGAACTGTGGTGTTGGAGGAGACTCTTGAGAGTTCACTGGACTGCAAGGAGATCCAACCAGTCCATTCTAAAGGAAATCAGTCCTGAATATTCACTGGAAGGACTGATGCTGAAGCTGAAACTCCAATCCTTTGGCCACCTGATGTGAAGGGCTGACTCATTGGAAAAGACCTGGATGCTGGGAAAGATTGAAGGCAGGAGGAGAAGGTGATGACAGACGATGAGATGGTTGGATGGCATCATTGACTCAATGGACATGAGTTTGAGCAAGCTCCAAGAGTTGGTGAT